>NC_143055.1:77382500-77685530 GCF_052426305.1 Pelodiscus sinensis
TAAACCACATTGGAGTTCTTTCCCTGCTACGTATCTTAGCATTATATTTCTGCTTTAAATAAAGCATCAAATACTCATTGGTATTAAAAATAAAGCAAATAAGTTAAAAAGTATTCATAACATTTTGTAATAGTTTCCAAGATTTCATTCTTTGTGAGTCCCCCACCTTAGAGAGCTTACAATTTATGCCAGACCAACATGTATCATGAAAGCCATTTATGTTCTATGGCCTCATTGTCTTCCACTGACTATATTGAGTCCAAAATTATATTCAAGAATTACAGTGAATGAGGGAATGGTGCCTGTGGAGGAAATATAAATACTAATTTAAACTAACATTATGAAAATTCTCTTAGATTCTTGCCTGGTGGTTTACAGCTCATTCCAAGTTTATAAACCTTGCAGATCAAAAGACTGCTTCCAGGACTTAGACAAGGCTATCTTTCAGGCCCGTGAAGCCTGCTGAACTTTTAATTTCCACTGTATGTTTCTCTGTATTGCTATAGGCTAGACATGTGCATGCAGGTTTGTAGAAAATGTCTATGATTGTAGAATAATGCATATGTTATATAATAGTACCAAATTAAAAACAACTTTATTGCTGGCATTTCCTGACTTTTGGCATGTATTCAGCCTTAATCTTCTCTTAATGTAATTTGAAATTAAATATATACATGCATGTCTTACTTATCTGTATAAAAATCACATATACATGGTCACATCAAATACATTTTAAAAGGAAGAAAAGCATCTGATTTAAATTTGACTGCTGCTGTTGAGAAGACATGTTTTATTCATACGAAAATGTGAATCAAATCAGTGAATTAAATTATACTTGGAAGAACATAACAGCATTTAGTGGAGACAGACCAAAACATTTTGCAAGGAGGAATATGAATTTTGGGTGGATAGAGGATAAAACTGGGTATTTACCCACTCATTAGGGATAGATTCAGTAGTATATACTATAGTACAGTACTTCCTTATATGACTAAAGAACCATCAGGAATAGGACAGAAGCACCATAAAAGGATCTCATTTACAAAATGATCTGAAGAATGAACCATTGAAGAACTGCTACATTAATAGACAATAAAACTGATGAAACAAATCACCAAGAATCTTTTCTATTATTATAGTTCACTGCTCTAGTATAGCATTATGTCTTGGTGATTGTATGAAATATTTTAATCTAGCTATAAAAGGTACTTCTGATGCTATGATCAATGCCATTGATACATCACAGACAAAGCTATATAATATATAGCTTTCTGCAGACCAGGGGGACGGGGAGCAAAGCAGAGCAAAGCCACGGAGCCCGAGGGCAGCAGGATAGCCACGGCACGTCTGGGCTGTCCCGCTGCCCCCGTGCTCCGCTGCTTTGCTCCGGACGCCTGTGGTACACAGCTGGGGCGCTGCCGGTTGGTCCCGTAGCGCCGCTCTGGGCGCCACTGGACCAACCCAGCAGCACCCCAGCTGCTCTGCCCCAGGTGTCCCCAAGTCAGCCCCGGGCTTCCTGGAATCAGCTGCTGATCAGTTTCAGCAGCAGCTGACTTGGGGATGCCTGGGGTTCTTAAGTTGAATCTGTATGTAAGTCAGAACTTGCCTCCAGATTCAGCCGCTGTTGAAACTGATCAGTTTCAGCAGCGGCTGAATCTGGACGCCAGCTCTGACTTACATACAGATTCAACTTAAGAACAAACCTACAGTCCCTATCTTGTACGTAACCCAGGGACTGCCTGTACTCCTTTGCATCTGATTATTTCTTCATGTATTAAAAAATGTGAACTGAAAATCTTCTATAAAGTAAAAATGCCTTTGAAATACCATGGACATCATCCTCAAAATTATTATTTTTGCTAAGTCCACCTACCATTTACATATAAAATATTGCCTTAATTAAACAGGGCTCTTTCCCAAAGATAATAAGAAATTCAATTATGCAGCACTTTATCAAATTAATTAACTATCTATTCATTTTATGAGGCATCAGATAACTTTTCCATTTTCTTCTTAAAATGGGATGATGTCATTAGTATGTCATTTACCAAAATAACTCCATAGTCTACCAAAACTGTACTAAAATGTGATCTGATATTACATGAAGCAGAACTTCAGCTTTGGAATATGGTTTGTACAATAATGTTTTTGACCTTCCAGGTTAAACAAAAAAAAAGGATAGAAATTGCAATTGCTACCCACAGATGGTAAAGTAGCATAATAACTGAATCTTGCTAATTTGTGAACAATCAAATACTGATATAACAGGAAAAATACCAACTAGTTCTTATTCTATTTTTATTTTAATTATTCCAGATGAAATCTTTGGAAATCTATGATTATATAGTGAGAGGAAATGCAAGTATGGACGTGGGGAATTGTAGCCCATCAGTGCTCATGGAGGGTCTCTTCCCCATCTAGGCCAGTGGGTGGCCACTCCGCCTACGTTCATAGAGCCTCTTTAGTCCTAGGTCCCAGGCTAGATCAAGGTTAGTCTCTGAAATAAGAGGCATGGGTGGGCTAGTACATCTCGGGCAGATGTCTGGTTCTTCTGCTGACTCTGCCCTATCTGAGCTCCTGGCTGGCTTTTATAGCTCTGGCCATGCCTCCTGACTTCCAGTCATGTGGGGGGAGGAGGGGCATGGGGTCAGGCTCAGCCAAAGAGGGCTTACAGAGGGGCTCCTCCCCCTCTGGATCAGTGGGTGGCTACTCCGCCTCACTACAGGAATACACAGAAATGGTACAGTACACTCCTTTTATATGAATCACATCCATCTCAGATGATTTCTTGTAAGTCGTTGATTTTTACAAGCTGATTCTATGAATGAAATTGACTTTTATGTTTTAAATAGCCAATGTTTTTATTCAATAGAGAATTTTATTCATGTCTCAATTACACTAACTAAATTCTGTAGACTTAAAATGTATTCAACATGGACTAAAACCATACTAATCTTCTAACTGAGCAACACGCTATTATTCTCATCCTCATCACCTAATTATTTAGCTGGTCCTTTATTCAAGGCAATTATTATTATGGTATAGTACGTTACAACTTTAGATAAAGCATAAGTTAGCCAGGGGAGCCAACATCCTTGCTTATGTGTGTATGTGTGGGGGGTGGATCCACGCTCCTGGAAGGGGCGGAGTTTTCAGCAAATGGAGGCAGCCAGTCATTAGCACGGCCTGTCCCATGGTGCATTCCCTCAGCCGTCAGCACTGCCTGGAGTGTGCCACACTTCGGTGGCAGTTTAAAGGGCCCAGGGGTCAAGGTGCTGACTCTGATGCAGTAGCAGCCACAGTGGCTGGGAGCTCTGAGCTCTTTTGAATCACTGTTGACCCCTATGCCTCCCCCTTTCATTGAGTTTGAAGTTTAAGATCCAAAGATAGAATTTTTTTAAACTACTCAAATGAACTGCAACAAACGTAACATATGAAAATATACTACATTGACTTTTATAGCATAAATATGAATCTAAACTAACAAAGTGACTGATTAACAGTACTGACTGACATTACTTTGGAGTAAAAGACAGGACTATGTAGCACTTTAAAGACTAACAAGATGGTTTATTAGGCGATGAGCTTTCATGGGCCAGACCCACTTCCTCAGATCAATATGTGGAAGAAAATCGGCACAGCCATATATACCAAAGTGATACAATCAAAAAAATGAACGCATGTGAAATGAAAAATGTGAAATGAAAAAATGTGAAATGAGGAAGTGGGTCTGGCCCACTAAAGCTCATCACCTAATAAACCATCTTGTTAGTCTTTAAAGTGCTACATAGTTCTGTCATTTGTTTCAGCTAGACCAGACTAACACGGCTACATCTCTATCACTATTACTTTGGAGTGTCACCATCCGTCACCAGAGTCTGGCATTGCGAATGCACAAGTCAGTGGTGCAGTCACTGTTTGATTATGAACTTGCCCAGTGTTTCCTGGATCATTGCATGATCCACAGCACCCTTTTCAAGGTGATGTAGGAGGCTATAATGATTGAACCCCTTGTACAAAAGGCGTTGTGTCAAAGTTTTCATAGTATCCACCTTGCTATCATTAGAGTCCACCTCTGCAGTGTTTTCAGGTTTCACTTTCAATTGGTGTCTGATCTCAGTCATAATGTCATCATTAGAACCATGTTGCATAACAAAAGCATTGTCACTGATTTCTAGCCACTCTTCAAATTCATGTGCATTGAGGTTTTTTTGGTGGCTCAGTGACAATTGTTCCTTTGATGAGTGCTGTGACCAGAGCTTTTTTTCCCCTAGCAACTCTGGGTTGTTAAAGCATCAATGTCAAATTGGGCATTTGCAGAATGGCATTAAAAAGAGTGATCTTCTCTGAAATTTCTACAGTGGTAGCTTTGTTGTTCTCATCATCAATGTGGTGCAATACGGTATGAGCTATTTGCTTGTGAAAGTACTCCTGGGCAGTTCTGATCATTCTGGATCACATGGTAGAAGGATAGACGTTATAGTTTTTGGTAGGAATTCAAGAAGGCTATTCCTCAGTGCCACATCTTTCATGACATGGATTGTGCAGTTGTACACAAGTAGCCTTTCATGGCCAAATTTTTAATCCCAGTCCTTCAGTCACATACTCCAGGCAGATAAAATGGCAGCATAGAGAACTGGAAAATATTTATAATATCATGAGCTCATATATAGCACCATGACTTTTCCTGATGATGAAAAGATCCCTTTACAGATGAACGGAGCAGTAATTCTTTAGACTCCCACTCCCCTACACTTTTTCATCAGATTTAAAGCTGTGCGCGCCATCAGGCCAGGCTTGAATGTAAATTGCATGTTCGCCTACATTATGTCTCTTTCAATGAAGTTATGTCTCATTTCGATTCACTCATCTTCTAACCATTCTTCACATGGCCTAATGTCTGTGTCTTCTACTGCATTTTCTTAAAAGCAATCACCTCTTAGTTACTGGCCACTGCTGGCCTTGCAGTCAGGAACAGCCAGGGCCTCCAGGTCTTCCACTTTCTGCACCATCGACACCCCAGTTAAGGAGGCATTTCTGTTCCACTTTGTAAGCATCACCTTAACCATAGGTGCCTTTACTGACCACATTCTTTTTCTGTCTCCTTTGTTTTGTATGATGCTTTCCTGACTTTGAGAATCTTAGACAATGTTGGTTGTGGAATGCTCAATTTCTGAACTACAGTTCTTTGGCTGATCATTGGAAAATTATCATAGGACTGCAGAGGCTGGTGTTTTTCATTTGCAAAAAAGTGTCTTTTTCCTGTCATGTTGACTCACACATGAATGGCACAGAGATTATACTTTATACACACTACATGACATGATCATATTCAAATCAGCTTAACTTGTTTATTAGATGACAATGAACTTGACTGATTATCATACTACATGCGGTTTGCCCCAAAATTATTCTTATCAGTAGATTGCTTGATTCTTGCATGTAGAATACTTCAGCATGGTTAATATAGGAACTATTTTGTCCCAGTGATTCTGATCACCATATTAATTGATTTCCATATCAGTAATTCTAATAATTCCCTGTACCCAGCATAGTTAATTATGAAATGTAAGCCACAGCACAATGCACTTTGGCTAGGAAAACTGTGACATCACTTACAACTCATGTATGCAAACATTTACCTCCTAAATCAGACACAAGCTCTCCTTAATAACAGCTGAAATACTGTAGGAAAAGATGTCTGGAAGTTCATTTACATCTGAAATATTAATTAGATAAGCATTAAGTTTGGGAACACAGGGCTAGCTGCTAAAAAGTATTTGGATAATATGAAGGAAAAAAACATAAATGGGAAACCATATCTGAAAGCAACGATAACTCTCGAGAGAAGACATTTTCCATGAAGAAATACACTACTTTGTATTTATTTCTGTTATAAAATATGCACTTCTACATTGGGATAAATTGTGTCTCTCTGCATTTTATGCAGGTGTAACAACCTTGCACTACAAGGGAGCACAGTTCAGAATGGGACATGTTGACTATTCCAGTCCAAAGAAAGGTCAGATTTTTTCCTTCACTAGTGATTAATAAAGTGCAAATACCAAAGCACCTCAGCCATGACATTGCCTCACATCCTCCTTTTTCCTTTTTATTTCAGCTAAAACTTCTTTTTATTTCCTCTGCCCAACATTAACAAAACCAAACCAAACCAGCTTAACTAAACAAACCATTATTCTAAGACACAGATGAAATTAGCACTCTTTTCATCTAACATTTTATTTACTTCTGTCTTCTTCTTAAACTGGGATGTGAACCTTCTCCTGCTCTTTCTAGCAAAGGGGTGGGTAGCTCAAAGATCTGGTGATCTATATTTCCCTTCTAAAGGTGAATTGGGCACATTCTTTTTTCACTTGACTTTTCTGTAAACCACAGAAAAGAAAATATAGAAGTATTATTGATCATTGACATTTTCTGGATTCATTGGGGTACGTGTAGTTGTGTGCTCAACCCAGTCTGAGAGAGTCCCAAATCTGTCTCCTAATCTCCTCTCTGCTCTGAAGAGAAAGTAAACTGGCACAGTGTATTTCAGCATTGATATGCAGAATAAGGCTCCACCCAGTCCCTGCTTCATCTCATGCCTTCTTGCTCTTCAGAGCCTACTTCCCTTCTCAAGTTGCAAACTACGGTAAAAGTAGTCCATGCAGGAAAACAAGAGAGTGCCTCATGCCCTCTGATTCTCTGACATGGCCATCTAGGACTAGCCCTGGAAATGCATGTGCCACTTAAAATACCCTTCACTGCTATTTCAAGAGGCCTTAGAAAACATTTCTTATCTCAGATTTTTGGAATCTACAGCTTTTTGTAAAATGTTCATATCCTATTGTGACGAGGACAGTGTAAAGAGTAAATGTAAAACAGAGAATGCCTTAAGAATCAAAACACCTTGTGGTTGTGCATAAACAGACACATTTCCTGACCTGCATTTCTGCATTTCCTTCCAAGTTTAAGAGATTATTATGCAACAAATTCTATTTGCTATTTTGTTCTGGGTACCAGAATAGAAAGAATCTGTCCTTTAAATGATCATAACTGCCAGGCGTGATGGACTGACTGAATCATTGGTCCTCATTTTGGCATAGAGTTGACCAAAACAGCAGCAGGTATAAAAAAAACCTTTTAAATAAGGCCTTATACAGCTGTTTGGCTGATTAGATTGTAAATTATTACTGTTGTTATTATTGCTGTGGGCATTCAATTTTCTTTTCTAGATAATTTCTTCTTTCCACTCAATAATAAACACCTTCACAAATAAGGGAAATGAAAACATCCAAAACATCCAATTTAATTTGTGCCTCAATTGTGCACATAACTGATTAACAGAGTCGGCATGTATCATCAAACATATCCGCGATGAACTGGCTTTGAATATATTTGTGTCCCTTTTGCTTTCAGTGAACATTTGAACAAGTGGAAATCATGAAAACTGCAAAAGCTCCATGGACTATTCAAAGTGAATGTTAACCTTACAAGCTACAATATTCATGCTTTATGTCTCTGTTCCTCTGATGCTGTCCTGAGGTAGACCTGGTTTATCATGCTTTCTTTTTTGCACTCATGGATAACAGAAATGATTTTGTTCTCCAAGGCAGCTCAGTTATGTCTCTTGACTAATGTGACATCAGATACACTGACCAGCTTGGAGAAATCAGGGAAGGGCCTCAGGCTATTACACAATACCCTTATGTGTGGTTACTCAATGGGGCATAATGAAGACTGATATCTCCCTGGATTTTGGTGAAACTATGAACATGGAAGTGCTGTGTTCATGGAGTCACTCCAGCACACAGAAGGTGGAATTCCACTGCATCACCATACTCAGTAACATAAGACAGAATTCTACACTTGACAGATAAGAGATGACGTACAGCACAAATCCTATTAAGGGGCTACAGTCCTTGTCAGCTGTCCCCACAACTCTGTCCAGATTCTTATTCTAATGTAGAAGAACTTATCATACAGATCAGTACATTTATGTGAAACCACTGTCACATGCTGCTTTATTCATGTTTTGCCCATTGTTTGAGGCCACAACCCAGAGAAAAACAGAAAAGCCTATCTGTCACTTTTCTATTATGACTATGGTTTCACCTCCATATTCCTAGTAGCATACTCTTTCTTTGATCCATAAATTCACATTGTGTCCAATTGATGCATATTTTTGCTGTGGCTGCTGCTGCTAAGGCTGACCTCTGTACACTAATGGTTTCATGACTGCTGTACGTTTGTAGTCCAGCTGATCTTCCACACTCACCGCTTTGAGTCAAAGTTCAACATGGAGGGAGACTGTGGAATCTCCATCACTGGAGATATTTAAGAGCAGGTTACATAGACACCTATCAGGGATGATCTAGATGGTGCTTGGTCCTACTGTGAAGTCAGGGGACTGCACCTGATGACCTCTCAAGGTCCATTCCAGTTCTAGTGTTCTATGATTCTAGTTGAACATGAAGCTGTAACCATCCAGTAGAATAAATCTTTCTATTGAAAAGGTCCCACTTCTTGGAGTCCTTTGCTTTAGGTGTTGCATCTTAAAATCCTTTCCTTTTCATTAGCCACAGAGACCACTAGAGCCCCTGGAGGAGTGTTAGTATGAGCTGCTTCCATCACTTGGAATTATAGCGTAGACCCCACGTTCTTCTTCATAGGAGGTTAGAAATCACAGCAGATTAGAGAGCAATTTCTGATGTTAGCCTCACCCAAGCACTTTAAACAGATGGTGGGTCACTCGAAGGCACAGCCTTGTTGCAGGAAGTAGAGGACTTAAAGTTAGGATGTTAAGTATCGGGTAACTGACTAATAGAATAGTCGATGCATTTTTGCATTGACCATTCGATTAGTCGATAGAGCGCCTCCACCTTTGAAGTGTAGCAACAGTCCTAGAGCTGTTGCTGCACCTCAAAGGCGAAAACACCATGTGGAGCCTGAGTCAAATGGGCACTCCTCAGCTGACCCCAGGCTCCGTGCAGCACTGACACTTTGAAACACTGTGAGGAGCCTGATGCCAGACTCCCCATGGCATTTCAAAGCTGCAGTGCTGCACAGAGCCTGGGGTCAGGTGGGGAGTCCCCAGCTGATCCTGGGCTCCACGCAGCACTGCCACTTTGAAACGCTGTGTGCAGCCTGGGGACACCCCAGCTGGCCCCGGGCTACATGCAGCTTTTCAAAGCAGCAGCGTCACGTGGAGCCTGGGGTCTAGCATCAGACTTCAAGAGGCCCTGCCACCTTGAAGTACCCCTTCTTCTCCCCCTCTCTCCCTTGCTGCCTCTACCTGACAGAGGCAGTGGTGGAGGGGGGGAAGCAACTAGTCAACTAGTCCTTCACATCCCTAATTTAAAGCCCAGTGACCAGGCATGCCTTGGCCCTGGGAGTGGACAGACCACTGCTAACTGATGAAGAAGTGTCAACTAAACTGTCTAACTATCAATTACACACAATAACTACAATTATTCAGATAAAATGAAAGAAACAAAGCCAATTGAGAACAGCTTGCTCTAGCATTGGGAGCAGTTCCAGTCAGTAATCCTCACAGGCATTAAGAAAGATTCGCTGGGTTCTTTATACAGGTGCACAGCACCAGGGGGCACCAGAGTCTACCTGACAGACACCACTGAGGGAAAAACTTCCAGCTTGCAAACTGCATACACACTCCTACAACCGAGTGAACATGAACAAGCAAAGAACTGTTTTTTGATTTTTCAGCTAGCTGCAGCAGAAATTCACAAGAGTGAAAATACTGCACTGCTTTGACATTTACTCCATCCTCTGGGTCACTGGGGGGTATATATGTGAGAATTTGTATTGTCTGCCTACTTAGACTGTAAGCTTTTGGAGTAAGAATTGAGTCTCATATGTGCATTATGCTGCACAGGGTGCTATCGTTTTCTCTCCTTTGTAAGGTAAATAATAAAGTGACACATTTTATTACAGATGAAGATGAAGAAGAACCATTCTGAAAACTCTTCTTGGTAAATTGCTTAAAATAAAATCTACAATGCATAATTTTTAAATATAACATCATCTTTCATCCTAGGTCCCAAAGTGTTTTACAAAAATTTACTATCCCCATTTTACTGACAGGGAAACCAAGGTAACAAATGTCTAATTTACTTCCAAAAGGAGACACACTAATTAGCAGCAGAATAAGAAACAGAATGTATGCCTTCTGACTCCCAAAACTAATCAATAGATCTGCCGTCCTCCCAGCCTATATAATCAAACCTTATAAGGATAGCAGTCATGGCAATTTCTTCCAATATCGTTGAGAGATCTTTTTGAATTACATATTAAATACAAAGGCTATGTATCAGTGGCATGCAGGGATGATCAAAAAAACTATATCGAAGAATGAGACACACAAAAATGAGCTTTTTGGAACAATACATGTACATTAGATTTCCTGGGAAATAACTAAGGGTGTGTCTACACAGCACCCTAAACTCAAAATAAGATACGGAAATTGAGCTATGCAAATCGCGTATCTTATTTTGAAACTATTTTGAATAGCTTCTTTTGAAATCTGGCGCATCTACATAGTGCCAAATTTCCAAATAACATGCTATTTTGAGCCATCCCTTATTCCTCATGCAATGAAGTTTATTGGGATGGCGAAATAGCGCGCACGTTATTTCAAAAAATATTTCAAAATAACGAGCAGCTTGTGTAGACACGGGGTAGCTATTTTGGGATACCAGAGGTATCCTGAAATAGCCGTGCAGTGTAGATGTACCTAAGGGAAGTAATGCAAATTCCCACCTTCTCTCTCTGATTATGTAAAAACCAGTCATCTGAAGCTAAGCTGTGAGGGCAAATGCTGATTACCTGCTCCTAAATCAAAGGCCAAACCTCTATCACATCGATTCACAGCTTGTTCTGAACTAATAGCTGTTATGAACCTGTGACCACACAAAACCCATTGGAGTGATTTGAAGGACTGAATCCTATCAGCTGACAATACAAACAAGCCAGTGTGTGCCAGTATGCCATTGCAGCAAGATATTTACAGCCAGTATGGAATGACACAGGAGGAGCCAGCTGCCCTCTGCCTCCTCTCTAGTGCAGCTGTATAGCACCCAGCCCCACCCCTGTCCTTCCACAGAATTGCGTCTCTATCTGTATACAGCAGGACATGCCAGTAGGGGTAGGGTTGGGGGTGGAACAGACCCTGGAAAAGGTGCAGACATGTTCTTTTCCCCACTCATCCAGCAGGGAAAGGAGTATAACCTCGAGCTCCACCCTGCCAGGCCTGCCCTGCTGTACAGAGATGGAGACACAGTTCCATGGAAGAACAGGGCTAGGGATTCTTCTCTTTTCCTTGCTGTAATTCCTAAGAGAGCCCTGAACCACAAGACTGTCCTGAGAAGTGCAGCAGGGAAAGAAGCAGAAAGTTGACAGCTCCCCTCTGGCATGGCTGTGTGCAGGGCAGGGGCACAGTGGGAGGGCAGGGAAAACAGAGCACACATACCCCCAGGCAAAATGAGATGGATCATGGAGAGGGACAGGGAGAGCAAGAAGAACCTTGGCTGGGGAGTGGACAGGAATTACATGGAGAATCACATGCTCCCCTTTAGTTGGTGCCTCTCCCTCTCCATACCAGTATGAAATGGATTTTACTTGCACGACTGACAAAAGCCCTAGCTGAATTTGACGGTATGAGCTTATTGGCATGCGTGTACGTTCTTTGGTTACTTGCAATATGTTTTCTCTGTGAAGTTTTCACCTTCTGAATGGCATGTGCTTGCTTAGAAAGGGCTATGAGGTATCTTTTAACTGTGCACAATTATACTTGTACTGTTTATTGCCTCTGGAGAAAAAGAAATGAAAACCGTGACATTAAGATAAAAACATATGCCCCACCCAAAGGTTACATTGGTGTGCACACAGAATTAAAAACTTAAAAGTTAAAAAATCTCCATGGAAACTGTTCAAATCTACCCTTATCAGTATGCGGTACAATGTATTATCACAGACATGGGCGGTGGCATATGGTGAGAGGGTTGCTTCGGTTCAGACATTTTTTTCTGTGTGATCATAGGCACCCAGACATTTGCCTTCACCCACACCCCTGGTGAAACCACCCTCTCTGTCTGCTCAACTCTCTGCCACTCTCTGGCCATTCAGAATGGAGAGAGTGGCAGCTGCTGGCTGGGTGCCCAGCTCCAGTAATATCAGAGAAGAAAGCCTAGGTTAGGGGCTGGGGAGAGGGGGAGAATGAAAGCAGTGCCAAGCCTATGTCCTTCCTCTCACCAGAGTATGCTGCCAGAATCAGGGGCTCCCCACAGCCGCCCACATTGACCTGTTCCAGCTCAGGCTCCTGGGCCTTGCCCCCTGTAGTCAGTGCCCCCCACAATGGCTCTGCTGACCCTGGAGCCTGGTCCCCCTATCGGTGTGGCTTTTATTGGCTTCAAGCAGCTAGCTAGTGCTGCACACAGCCTGGTTCTGGCTTCCAGTCTAGGCAAAGAGTGGAGTTTCGGGGGGAGGGGAACAAGAGGCAGGGCTATTGAGAAGGCCAAGGCCTAGTGGCAAGGCTAGGCTAAGTCTCGCCTCAGCACCCCTACGAGGAAGAGGTGATCCTACCCCTGATCACAGACTATTAACAAGCTGGTAGTACGTATAGTTCACTGTGGACCTACAAATGATACCTGAAAATCCAGAGAAAACTCATACTATCCTTACTGACCTCATACAGTTTTGCTATTATGCCATGTAACTGATAAAAGCCGCAAAGAAAAATCCCTCCCTGTAATTTTTCTATTGCCAGGATTAGAGAGAAAATATCTTCATATACAAATGGTTTTATGTGGCTTTCTGCTGGTTTTCGGAATTTGCCCTTTCACTTCCAGTAGGATATTAATACTAAATTAACATAAGAACATAAGAACGGCCGTACTGGGTCAGACCAAAGGTCCTTCTAGCCCAGTATCCTGTCTACCGACAGTGGCCAGCATCAGGTGCCCCAGAGAGGGTGGACCGAAGACAATGAGCAAGCGATTTGTCTCCTGCCATCTCTCTCCAGCCTCTGACAAACAGAGGCCAAGGACACCATTTTATCCCCTGGATAATAGTCTTTTATGGACCTAACCTCCATGAAATTATCTAGCTTCTCTTTAAACTCTATTATAGTCCTAGCCTTCACAGCCTCCTCTGGAAAGGAGTTCCACAGGTTGACTACACGCTGTGTGAAGAAGAACTTTCTTTTATTCATTTTAAATCTGCTACCCATTAATTTCATTTGGTGACCTCTAGTTCTTCTATTTAGGGAACTAATAAATAACTTTTCTTTATCGGCCCTCTCCACACCACTTATGATTTTATAGACCTCTAACATATCCCCCATCAGTCTCCTCTTTTCTAAACTGAAAAGTCCCAGTCGTTTTAACCTCTCCTCATATGGGACCCGTTATAAACCCCTAATCATTTTAGTTGCCCTTTTCCGAACCCTTTCCAAGGCCAAAATATCTTTTTTGAGGTGAGGAGACCACATCTGTACACAGTATTCCAGATGTGGGCTTACCATAGTTTTATACAGGGGCAGTAAGATGTTCTGGGTCTTATTTTCTATCCCTTTCTTAATAATTCCTAGCATCCTATTTGACTTTTTGACCGCCACTGCACACTGCGTGGAAGTTTTCAGAGGCTGTCCACGATAACTCCAAGATCCCTTTCCTGATTTGTCGTAGCCAAATTAGCCCCCATCATACTGTACATATAGTTAGGGTTATTTTTCCCAATGTGCATTACTTTACACTTATCCACATTAAATTTCATTTGCCATTTTGCTGCCCAATCACTGAGTTTGGTGAGATCTTCTTGGAGTCTCTCACAGTCTGCTTCTGTCTTGACTATCCTAAACAGTTTTGTATAATCTGCAAACTTTACTGCCTCACTGCTTACCCCTTTCTCCAGATCATTTATGAATAAGTTGAAAAGGATTGGTCCCAGGACTGACCCTTGGGGGACACCACTAGTTACCCCTCTCCAATCTGAAAATTTACCATTTATTCCTACCCTTTGTTTCCTGTCTTTTAACCAGTTCTCAATCCAAAAAAGGACCTTTCCTCTTATCCCATGGCCATGTAATTTACACAAGAGCCTTTGGTGAGGGACCTTGTCAAAGGCTTTCTGAAAATCCAAGTATACTATATCTACTGGATCCCCCTTATCCGCATGCTTGTTAACCTTCAAAGAACTCTAATAGATTAGTAAAACAGGATTTCCCTTTACAGAAACCATGTTGACTTTTGTCCAACAAATTATGTTCTTCTACATGCTTCTCAATTTTATTTTTTACTATTGTTTCGACTAATTTGCCCGGTACTGAAGTTAGACTTACCGGTCTGTAATTGCCAGGATCACCTCTAGAGCCCTTTTTAAATATTGGTGTCACGTTGGCTACCTTCCAGTCATTAGGTACGGAAGCCGATTTAAAGGATATGTTACAAACTACAGATAATAGCTCAGCAATTTCCCATTTGAGTTCTTTTAGAACCCTTGGATGAATGCCATCCGGTCCCGGAGATTTGTTAACAATAAGTTTTTCTATTTGTTCCAAAACCTCCTCTAATGACACTTCAATCCAGGACAGTTCCTCAGATTCATCACCCACAAAGGACGGTGCAGATTCGGGAATCTCCCCAACGTCCTCAGCCGTGAAGACTGAAGCAAAGAAATCATTTAGTTTCTCTGCAATGGCTTTATCGTCCTTGATTGCTCCTTTTATAGGTTGATCATCTAGGGGACCCACAGGTTTTTTAGCAGGCTTCCTGCTTCTAATGTACTTAAAAACATTTTGTTATTTCTTTTTGAGTTTTTGGCTAGCTGTTCCTCAAAATCTTTTTTTGCTTTTCTTATTACATTTTTACACTTGATTTGACAGTGTTTATGTTCCTTTCTATTTATCTCACTAGGATTAGACTTCCACTTCTTAAAAGATACCTTTTTGTCCCTCACTGCTTCTTTTACATGGTGGTTAAGCCACGGTGACACTGTTTTAGGTCTCTTGCTATGTTTTTTAATTTGGGGTATACATTTAAGTTGGGCCTCTATTATGGTGTCTTTAAAAAGTTTCCATGCAGCTTTTAGGGATTTGGCTCTAGTTACTGTGCCTTTTAATTTCTGTTTAACTAACCTCCTCATTTTTGTGTAATTCCCCTTTTTGAAATTAAATGCCAGGGTGCTGGACTGCTGAGGTGTTCTTCCCACCACAGGAATGTTGAATGTTATTATATTATGGTCACTATTCCCAAGCGGTCCTATAATGGTTATTTCCTGGACCTGATCCTGCACTCCACTTAGGACTAAATTGAGAATTGCCTCTCCCCTTCTGGGTTCCTGCACCAGCTGCTCCAAGAAGCAGTCATTAAAGCCATTGAGAAATTTTATCTCCGCTTCTCTTCCTGAGGTGACATGTATCCAGTCAATATGGGGGTAATTAAAATCCCCCATTATTATAGAGTTCTCTATTTTGGTAGCATCTCTAATCTCCCTCAGCATTTCAATGTCAGTATCGCTGTCCTGGTCAGGTAGTCGGTAATATATCCCTACTGCTAATTTCTTATTATTGGAGCATGGAATTTCTATCTATAGCGATTCTATGGAACATGTTGATTCATTTAATATTTTTATTTCATTTGATTCTACATTATCTTTCACATACAGTGCCACTCCGCCACCCACTCGGCCTGCTCTATCCTTTCTATATATTTTATATCCCGGTATGATTGTGTCCCACAGATTTTCCTCATTCCACCAGGTTTCAGTGATGCCAATTATGTTAATCTCCTTATTTAATACGAGGTACTCTAGTTCACCCATCTTATTAGTCAGACTCCTAGCATTTGTGTGGAAGCACTTTAAAAATTTGCCACTGCTTATTTGTCTGCCCTTCCCTGATGCATTGGATTCCTTTGAATGCGGTTGTTTGTCTGCTCTGGCTCATGGTTTGTCCTCTCTCCTCCTCTCTTTCTGACTACAGCTTAGAGAGTCTCTATCAATGGATTCTCCTCTAAGAGAAGTCTCCCTCCGATTTACGTGCATCTCCGCACCAATCGGCTTTCCCCCATCTCTTAGTTTAAAAACTGCTCTACAGCCTTTTTAATATTTAGTGCTTCGAGAGATCCGCAACCTTCGCACCAGGCAGGCAAGTGACCATACGGTTCTTCCGGTCATCACAAACCCAACTATCTATGTTTCTAACAATCGAATCACCCACTACTAACACCCGCCTCTTCCTAACTGGCATTCCCTCCCCCTCAGAGGTATCCTCAGTGTGAGAGGATACCGCAACATCCTCTGGGAGGAGGGTCCCAACTATGAGATGGTTTCCCTCTGCTCCCATTGAATGCCCTGTTCCCTTGAGACTTTCATCCTCCTTAAGAGCACTGGGGCTCTCAGACTGGAGGTGGGACAGTACTATAGTGTCCCGGAAAGACTCATCAACATAGCTCTCTACCTCCCTTAGCTCCTCCAGTTCAGCCACCCTGGCCTCCAAAGCCCGAACTCGGTCTCTGAGGGTAAGGAGCTTCTTGCAACGAGTGCACACATACGCCACCCACCCACAGGGCAGGTAATCATACATGTTACACTCTACGCAATAAACAGGGTAGCCCCTACTCTGCTGCTGGGCTTCTGTCTCCATTTTTCTAATGAATAAGTTTAGGTGTAAATGGGATTCTTTTTAAACCTCTGGAATATAGATTATTCTAAGAGTTATGTTTTAAAGAAGGCCCAAAGTCACTAGTGCCCTCTAACCTCCCCCTATAACCTCCCTCTCTCAACTCTCCTGTTAGCTGTTCCTGTTCGTAAGCTCCCTGGTCGCTGAGTCACCGGCTTATATAGCTCTGGTAGCCCCTCCCCCTGACTGAGGCTCAGCCAATTAACAGAGGCTTCTAGGTTTCAAACCTTTCAGAAGCTCTACAAGGGTCCCGTTTTTACTCCCTCTTTTACCTGGAGAACTCTCCTGTTAGCTGTTCCTGTTCGCCTTAGCTGTTCCTGTTCAATTAAATTCTTATCTGAGAACCTTAATTTACAAAATTAAGATAATAACACAATGATTTCTCCAAAGAGTAGTTCTTCAAACCCACTGCCACCTCACAAACACAGCCATATCAAAGAAAGCACAGATACAACACAGCACACATATTCCTCATCTGAACAAAACTAGTATCCTGTTGAATTTTCTGAGATGCCCAGCTTAGAATCTGTTATTTTAAGGCTGTTGGGAGACCAACTTTTGGAGGGAGGACACAAAAAGTGTATCAAAATTTGTTTCATATGTTCTGAAACAAAAAGTTAGTATGGTATTAAAGAATCAAACTCCAAGGGTATGTCTAGACTGCATCCCTCTGTTGGCAGAGGGATGCAGTTTAGGCAGGTTGACATTGCAAATGAGGCAGGGATTTAAATATCCCGCACCTAATTTGCATGAAAATGGGCACCGTGTTTTGCCAACTCAGCACTTTGTCAGCAAAAAGCGGCAGTCTACAGGGGGATCTGTCGAGAAAGAAAGCCTTTTTTGACAGATCCTGTAAACCTCCTTGAATGAGGCATAAGGGATCTGTTGAAAAAGGCTTTCTTTCTCGACAGATCCCCCTCTAGACTGCCGCTTTTTGCCTACAAAGCGCTGAGTCTGTAAAACGCGGTGGCCATTTTTATGCAAATTAGGCATGGGATATTTAAATTCCTGCCTCATTTGCAATGTCAACCTGCCTAATCTGCATCCCTCTGTCAACAGAGGGATGCAGTCTAGACATACCCTGAGATACCACTGTATTACAATATATTTTAAAATATTATAATATAGTATAAATATAATATAAATATATTTTGTTGCTATGCTACTCAAACAAATAGAATAAGCTGTTCTGTACTTTCAGCCCTTCCTTTTTTCCTTGCAGTGGAATATTATATAAGTATATCTGCCTTTAACCACGTTTCACTTTGAATTTATTTTAAACAAAATCTTCAAGTTTTTTTACACAAAAAAACAGTGGTACAGGCTTTTTGCCCATGTAGACAAGGAATCCCCTACTTTTGTGATATAGCAGAGGTGTACATAACATTTTCATACAAACCTTTTAAAAAAAACTAGGAAAAAAAGTTAGATGACTGAATGACTATTTAAGATCAAAACAGAAAGCTAGGAAAGAATAAATTCTTACCCTAAAAAACTCTTTTGTGGAGCCAGAATCTAGCGTCCCATAAGCAATTTCTGTTTGCTTAGAAAGATCCTCTGCACTTTCAATGGGAGACACCATCCTCTCAACCGTCAGGAAGGCAGCTAAGTTAGCCGTGTAGGATGAGATTATGATCAGGGTAAAGAACCACCACACACCTCCAACAATGCGCCCAGACAGGGATCTAATAACAAGTATGAAATGGACTTGTAAAATGAAATGAATGTCCTAAAAGGAACACAAGTTATCAGTTTAATGCAAATGATGCATTATAACAAAGGGAAATACTTCAGGTTATCCTGTACTGTTGCTGTGCAAGCTAATCAAACAGGAAATTAATTCACTGTAAGGTTCTGCTGAGTGAGACTGTAAGCTTCACTAGATCTGGTGGACTTCGCTGAAATCAGGACTCCAGGCTTGAGGTTACTTTATGCAGAATTAGTGCCCCAGTTCTTCAGAGAGGTGAATATCCTGGAATGAAACTGCTTAAATCACCGTGTGCCACATTAACAAATAAGCTTTTCATGCTTTCTCATTTGTTGTCCTGCACATGACACATGAAAAAACAGACAAGGAATTCAAGTACCACCAATGAAACAGCATTTCAGATAAACTTAAAAATTGAAAGGTTCAAAGCTGCTTATTTTCATGAGCCATTCAGACAAAGAATGATATCCATAAAACAATGACTTATGCTGCTGTGGACATACAGAAATTAGAAGGAAATTAATATATGTAGAAAAATGGGTAGTGCTACTTGCAGTAGGCTTTAGCCAAGTGAATCTCATAAACTAAATAATAAACAACTATTTTTGAAAATACAAGCATTTAGCAAACTGGGGAATAGACATGAAAAACTGTCACTACAATAAAATGGAGTGAGAAAAAGTACAGGTTTTAAATAGTCATCTGATACTTTAATTGCAATGTGTGTGTGTGTGTGTGTGTGTGTATGTCTACACTACCCTCCTAGTTCGAACTAGGAGGGTAATGTAGGCATACCGCACTTGCAAATGAAGCCCAGGATTTGAATTTCCCGGGCTTCATTTGCATAAGCGGGGAGCCGCCATTTTTAAAACCCCGCTGGTTCGAATCCTGTGCAGCGCGGCTACACGGGGCACGAACTAGGTAGTTCGAACTACCGTTACTCCTCATTTCAAACTACCTAGTTCGTGCCCCGTGTAGCCGCGCTGCACGGGGTTCGAACCAGCGGGGTTTTAAAAATGGCGGCTCCCCGCTTATGCAAATGAAGCCCGGGAAATTCAAATCCCGGGCTTCATTTGCAAGTGCGGTATGCCTACATTACCCCGCTAGTTCGAACTAGCAGGGTAGTGTAGACATACCGTGTGTGTGTGTGTGTGTGTGTGTGTGTGTGTGTGTGTGTGTGTGTGTGTGTGTGTGTGAGTGTGTGAGAGAGAGAGAGAGAGAGAGAGAGAGAGAGAGAGAGAGAGAGAGATATCATTGTTTTGCATCTCCTGTCAATGAAAAGGAAAGCAATCTCAAGAAAAATAGATCAAACAATATAGAGTTAACTAGTAGAGAAATTCAATTATTTTCAAAATTGGGAAAATATAATAGAACTGCTAATGCTATTGATATCAAAGTCAAACTTCAGTCTACACTTGAAATTTTCCAATTTATTACTGTGCTGTTTCCTAGCAAAACATTATACTAAGATATATCTATAACCTTTGAGAATGTGCTTAATAACTTGGCAAGAAATCTGAGTATATTTGAGCATAGGAAGCCCATAAATACAGTGGTACTGCACCTCAGATATTTTGCTAGTGTATCTGTACTACGTAATGTATAAAAAAATTACATGTCAATCACAAAACCTAACATAGGTAAATGCAAATTTAAACTCAGTAATAAGAAATATATTAAGTCAGAAAAAATTCTGAGATTTTAAGAAACGGAAATTATTTCTATAAAGCTGATTTTTTAAAACTGGGAACAAAAATGAGAAACAATTCTAGACAAATCATGTTTGTGACTCTTATTGCAGCAAACCCCAGTGGTAATAAAGATCTATTCAGAATACCTAGCTCTGTGCAGGACTCTCTCACTAGAAGCTCTACTTAAAAATAAATGTTAGTATACAGCCCAGAATATGCTACTGAAACGGTCTATAGATGAGAAATTCTGAAATCCCATCCTATTGTTTCTAGATTTTACTATGTTCTGCAAATCCTTTTCTCCCCTCAGAGAAAAAAAATCATGTTGGGGGTACAACATCCATCCTAATGCTCTCTGTTTGTAAGGTAATAATTAAAGAGTTGATCACATGATAAGTGCTATGTATTTGCAAGGTAATATGTGTGTAATTTCTGCCTTTAAAAATCACTAATGCTGAATGTTACATTCACATTACAGGTAATTGGCAATAATTTAGAGAAATATGAACATAATCTTTCAGTCCTCAGGTGGGCAAACTTCCATAATCTTTGTAAGAAGAATCAAACTTAGTGTTATTACAACTGTTTCTTTAGTTGCCTTGTACCTTACATGTAAAAGCTATTTAGTTACCATTTATGTTCCGTTTTCCCATAATACCCACCCCTATTAAAATGAACAATATCTTTTTTTGACATACATTTTGAACCACAATTTCAAAGGTGGGTGCAAGAGGTGCACCAGAAATAACTTACACTTATACAAGCAAATGAGCATTAACAGCAATATCAGGTAATTCTGTACCCAATTACTCAATTGTGTACACAGTCACCCAATTTGCACATGATGCTTTGCATGTACAAAGGTAGGATTTGGCAGTTAAAAAGAGTGCATGTACATTTTGTAAATGGGGGTCACAGAAGTCCTCCTTGTGCTAAAAAAGTACTGCTAAAGTTACCCACCATTGTTACCACTTTTCTAACTCTACCTGTAGTAGCCATGGTAGGAACACTAGTGTATTGGAAGTGGGTCTGGCCCACAAAAGCTCATCACCTAATAAACCATCTTGTTAGTCTTTAAAGTGCTGCATAGTCCTGTCTTTTGTTTCTGCAAGACCAGACTAACTGGGCTACATCTCTATTATTAGGTCCTATGTGATCTGATCTACTCAGAGCAGGTCATGGTATTTACAATTCTAGGACCCATTGTCAATGTGTCTTCATTAATGTGTCCCATACTGTTCCCACTAGTGGAAATGAAATGGTGATAACAATGGTGAGCAAAAGTATCTTAGTCCAAACACAGCCTATGCTATCCTCTGTATAATTTGGAGGAAGTAGAGATTTTTTATTTTTCACTTTAGTTAATTTGTTGGCTGCTCTATAACCATAGTGATGGGCTTGATATAAGAACACAGATTGAGTTTTCAGCCTTATTAGTTTTCTAGTAATACATCAGTAAAAAGACAAAGAGATTATTGTAGAACTGAATGTTTTCATTTATGAATTGTGATTAAAAAGAAAACGGGAATTTCACACACAGTACTGACACCATATCTGCCAAGTACATCTAAAAATAATCTGAATTTTATATATCTTTTGTGATGATAATGTGCTAATCTTACTTTTGACATTTTAACAAACCAAAGTGTAGCAGTTCTCATGTTTTGTTACCCAGGGGCACCATTTAGAGGGTGAGAGGGGCTCTAGCCTCCTCCCTTCACCTTAGGCCCAGACAGAGCTCTTTACTGCAACATAGCCTGAGTGTGATGAATTCCAAAGATAGAATCAGCACAGACTTTGTGGCAGGGAGTTTATTTATAAACAGAGGCAGGATGATTAAAGTAACAAAAGGCTTGTCATTAAAGTAAACTAAGGTTCATTAGATGAACCCTAAAGCATTGTCAGGCACTCCAGTTAAAAGACAGGAAAGCATGGGAATAACTGGTAAGAATGGGGTGAAGTAAATAGTGGTATCCTAGAGGGGTCTGTACTGAGACCAGGTCTGTTCAACACATTCATAAATGATCTAGAAAAAGATAAACAGTGAACTGGAAAAATCTGCAGATGATACAAAATGTATTCAGGATAGTTAAGTCCAAAGGAGACTGCAGAGAATTACAAAGGGATTTCAAAAAACTGAGTGACTGACGGGGCAACATAGTGGCAGATGAAATTCAATATTGATAAATGCAAACTAATGCACATGGCAAAATATTATCCCAAATATACATACAAAATGATGTGGTCTAAATTAGATGAACCCATCAATAAACAAATATTGGAGTTATTGTGGATAATTGTCTGAAAATATTTGCTCCATGTCTAGCGAGCATAAAAAGAAAAACCTAACAGAATATTGGGGCTCATTAGGAAAGGGCTAGACAATCAGACAGAAAATATCACATTGCCTCTATGTAAATCCATGTTATGGCTACATTTTAAATATTGTGTGCAGATTTGATCATCCGACTTCAGAAAAGATATATTGGATTTGGAAAAGGTCAGAGGAGCGCCACAGAAATTATTAGTACTGAGCTCATTCCATATGAAGAGAGATTAAAAAGATGAGGACTTTTCAGTTTGGAAAAGAGATGATTGGGGACATGACAGACAGAGCTTTATCAAATCACGAATGGTGCAGAAAAATTGAATAAGGAAGTGTTATATATTCTTTGATATAACACAAAACTAGGAGTCACTTGATGACATTTATAGGCAGCAGATTTTAAAAGAATCAAGAACATATGTCTTCAGAGTCAACCTGTGGAACTGTTTGCCAGAGGATGTTATGAAGGTCAAGACTATAACAGGGTTCAAAAAAGAAATAGATACGTTCACGGAGAATAAGTCTTTCAATGTCTATTAGTCAGTATGGGCAGGGATCCAACAACATACTCCTTGCCTCTGTTTGCCAGAAGTTGGGAAACGGTGATGGAATGAATCACTCAATAATTACCTGTTGTGTTCATTCCCTCTGAAGCACCTGGCATTCACTACTGTCAGAAGACAGGATACTGAATTAGATGGACCTTTGGTCTGGCCCAGTATGGCCATTCTGATGTTATTACATAGAACCAAGATGTATCTGCCCTCTGCTGTAACTAGATACCACTCCCCTCCCAGAGCTGAGATAGAACCCAGGAGTTCTGAAAGGGTTTCTCTCTTTCTCTCTGCGGAGTTAGTAACAAATAAGGATATATATTAAAATTCTAAACCCAACAGTACTCCTTAAGTGACTTGCCACAAGATGTCAGAACTGTATTATTAAGCTGAATCTGTGTAATATTTATTTGTCTTCTTTTGTATTGGAATTAGATTAGATACAAGGCTTCTGTCAACTAACTGCTAAATTATCTGACAGAAAATTAGAGTTTTCAAGTGCATAAGTAGCCTATGGAATCATGGTTAAAGATATCCGCTTAACCAAAATCTGAAATGGTGCCCCTGGCTACACCACATGAGAAATGCCATGTTAGCAAGAGGTTTTGCTGATACCTTCCATTTTGTTTTGCTCAAAAGTAATCATTCATACATTACAGTGTAATCAGACACAAACTCAGAGGATAAAGAATTTTCCCCTCTCCTGTGTTAGAATGTTGAAAAGAAGGTGAACTCACACCTCATGGTTAGAAAGATCCTCTGATTTAATTCCTATAGTCCCAACTGTCATATTTCAATTGTTCACATAGGGTCCTGATTCAGCAAAGTAATTATACATGCACCAAAATACTTTGCTGAATCAATGCCCCAACTGCTTGTGCACAAAGGAAATAGAATCTTTAATGAACTGTAAATGAAAAAAATGTGGGGAAAGTAAAGTGCTCACTTGTCTTCCAAAGCACATGTAATACTTGAAGAGAGGTATATGTATTTTTAATGAATCAGATCCTTATTTTCATCCTAGCAATTTACTTCACAATTCCTATAAAACTGATCCATGCAAAATCAAAGCAGTTGTCTGTAACCACTTCACATGGCTTTAGAGGAAATGGATGAGATTTTTTTCCCATTTCTAGAGCTCTCTCTGTGGAAAAATGATAGGTTAATATGTATGTGACATGGTATGGAGGGAAAGTGCTGCTTCTGTTGCTAATGAATAATGTGTTACCCTTTTTTCCCATTACAGTTACTGTTAACCAGATGCACTGTAAAATGGGAATATGCAGCAAAAACACGGTACCCCTCCAAGAAGGCATGGAATGAAGGAACCTTATGCATTTTACAGCCTCTGCATGGTGTATATAAGTTCACTGGGGAAATGTATGATCAACGTTAGGAGGATATCGATCGAATATTTCACTTGCCTGCACCAATGGCAACTATTTTCATTTCAAGGACTTTTCAACTCTTAGGAAAAGAAAGTCAGTAACCAGTTTCCTCTTGAGAGTGACTATATATGCACCATGAAACTCCATCTGAGACCAAAAATGCACAAAGCTGAAATGGGCAAGTAACCAACCTTGGCGAAATATCGCATCCTTGCTGCATAAAGGCACCAAGGGAAAACCAGAGACTATTAAATATCCCAAATTCATTAGTTGATTCGTTACTTTGCGTTTCTCTTCCATCTTCAAACTCCTCAGTGTGCCACTCGTATGGACTAAATCTGCTGACCAGGAATAAAACTACACTGACCCCAATGTAGGCAAAAACAATACACATCCAGATCTCGTATGCTAAGGGATCAAGAAACGAAAACACTCCTGGCTTAGACTTCTGTGGCTTCTTGATCATTATAGATATCCCGAGGCTCATAAAGGGCTTTGAGAAGTCAATCACCTCTTCTCTCACCAATGTTATAGTTAATGGAGCGATTGCAATGTCGGCTTTCTGTAAAGGAAACAAAGTATGGTAATAATAACTAAGGTGATCATTAATAAGAAATGGCTTCATTGTTATTGCATATCACAAATGAAGAATAGGACAGGAGGGACATGGATGATAGTCATTTCACTGATAGTATCCTATGGAAGGGTAAGCTAATTGGTAACCTTTAGCAAAAATGTTCTTATTAGCATGTATACAAGTATCTGATTAGACTATTCTAACTCTTTTCCTTACATATGTATGCTATATGGCATTTACAGTTTTTAGACATACTTTTTCAATGTTTTTGGTACCTAAAATATGTTAGCAAAGCTTATTAACTTGTATCTGTAGGGTAAAAAAGATAGACACTTTCCCTTCATTTAACTTTCATATTAAAGTCAAACTTAAATATGTTAAACATGTTTTAATCTTTAATTTTTTTTCATATCAAAACAATCTCCATAGCAAACATAACTCAGACAAGTTTCCTGCATGAGAGAGAGAACCCTCACAATCATCAGTCATAACAGGTGTTATTAAAAAAGTTTTCTTACCCCATAAACAAGTTCTCCAACCATCCCATTCCAGATTTTTGTGTCTGCATCCCGGGCCCCATACTTGCCATCCCCAACAATTGTGAGCTTGTATTTGAATCCACAATGTTTAGCAATTTCTGCAGCTAAGTCCACACAGTAGCCCTCATATCGCTCATTTCCTTCAAGCAGTTCATGATTTTTCTTCATCATGACATATGGAGATTCCTACACAGACAGACTGATTTTTAGCTAGCCAATGAAGAGATAACTGTGGTATCGGTGCATTTATTATACAAATATATTTGATTTTAGACAGGAAAGAAGAAAATCCAACCCATCTCATTCACAAAAGTTCTGGGTCATTTATATTTGTCGCCTCCATTGTTAGTTCAACATGTGTTTTATAGCATTTAAAATTATAGGCTTCTGAGGCAGATTTAAAGGCTAATACTTTTAGGTATAACCAGTCCCAGAGAGATTTACATGATTACCATGAGTGTAATGGGTGTTGTGTATACACTGTGGAGAGAAGAGATGTTAATATATATTTTTAGTTTACTTTTGTACATTTGCGTATTAGTGTGTGGCTTGTGGGGTTTTCTTTTCAAAACTGTAATATCTGAGAGGGGTTTTCCCGGTTTTTCAGTTACCTCTCTCACTCACCCCCTCAATATTACAATATCTGCATAGAAATACTGAAGGGGTCCAAACAATAAACTAGAGCTGTGCAGCAATATTCTTACCACTAGCAAAATAGGTGAAAAATCATAGGTTCACAATGATTCTTGCCCCAATATATTTTCCACAAAAATCTTTCAGACAAAACAGCTGGTTTCTCTCCCAGTATATATCCATGGTTAAGAAACTGTATAAATTAGAGGACATTACTACAAACAGTATATAATGTTCTCTTAAAATGACACAGAAGATTAAGTTTCTTATTCATTCCTTCATTTTGGTAAAGAGGTTCAAAATGGCTACAGATAAATCTCTGATGCTCCTAAATACTTTTTGTTAATTTAGTGAACTTCATTTATTAATGAGTATGGAAAGTGGATTTAAAAAAATACAATTTTTCCATTCAGACAAACAGGTCTTAGAAATCAGGCTATTGGTTACTTGTAGCTGGCACAGATTTTTTAATAATTTTCCAACTAAGTTTACCAGTCAAAATAACGTTGATTTTTACAAAGCAAGTCCATGTACTGATCATCCTTTCTTTAACAGCAATTGGGCAGCATCACTCATTCCATTTATATTCCATAAAAATAGCAATTTAGAGGCTTCTGTATTATAGGTATGAAGTGGCATAACAGTAAACTAATACAATGTGGTTCAACAATTCATTATACTACTAAAACATAGATTGTGTTCTCACAAGGAATGTGTTTAAGTTAATTACCAAAATAGTGGTGACAACAATAGTCTTATTTTCTAGTCCTGAGGATTCATTCCCAAGAGGACCATCAATGGGATTCACAACCATTTTGTCCACTTCACTCCAATATCCAATCTGAAAAAGTTTGTAGAATGTATGGACACTAGTGAATATGAACCTTTGCATGGAAACATCTTATTACATTCAAGCATACCATACCGACTCCAAATATACCACAGAAAGTTACTGTAACTACTGCTTTACCTATATAAACATGCAGGAATTAGACAGAAATAGATAGATGAGCTAATAGACAGATTTTTATAGACAGAGTTTAATACTAATTTTTCCTACTACACTGGTTGAAATTTTCAAGCACATATCATTTGATTTTGGTTTAAAAGTCATGAAGGAGAAGTGTAATGATTATAAAAATAAAGACGAAATATTCACTGCTACTTTATTTGGCTTTTCTCTGAATGGCTTGTGATGTGGGAGAGAAAAAAAAATCACATTTAGAGAATGCATTAATGACATTTATTCTCTGCAAAGTTGTATTTTGCATCATCAGTTGTGAAAGTCATCATTAATGTTTCTTTGAGGTAGTTGCTCTCACTTATCTGCTCTAACCAGAAGGAAACAAAACAAATTTCCATAATGTATTTAAAATAAAATAAGCTATAATTTCACATGGTACTTACCAGAAATAAAAGATCATATTTATTAGAAACAAACAGGGCACATTTTTTCTTTACTCTGCAAGACCATTAAAATATAATCATATGAATAAACTTAATTGAAAAAAGGCCTTTAGTTGACTATATCTTTCAGTCACCTACCTTTTCATATCACTTAGCAGAGTACAACTTTTTAGGGCATTTAGAATTATAATTACCTTCCGAGGACCAGTATTTTTCAGTTCCATTATGTTTATTGTATAATTTATTCTCTTTCCATTCTGGTCAAATTTTATATTTCCTGTTAGACCTTCCACC
This sequence comes from Pelodiscus sinensis, assembly GCF_052426305.1. Lineage (NCBI taxonomy): Eukaryota > Metazoa > Chordata > Testudines > Trionychidae > Pelodiscus > Pelodiscus sinensis. The sequence goes on from NC_143055.1 coordinate 77,410,311, forward strand.
TGAACCTATGTGAAGTAAGAATGGAAATAATGGTAAAGTTAAATTTGTTTATCCCCAATAAACATTTTGCATTTCCATGACTGGATACTGATGGAAAAAAAAAGACTATATTTAGATTGATCTGACAAATTATATAACCTTAAGTTACTAAAATATTTCCGGGGGGGGGGGGGGGAGGGGAGAGGTGATATAATGATGCTGCTCTTCTAAATCACCAACAAAGCTTATTTTATGAGGCAGAAAGATTTTTCCAGAACATTCACAGAGTATTTCAGACAGACATTAATTCCAGAGTTGGTTATAGAGAGACTACCTGCTTTAATGCCCTCTCTATTTCCACACCATGACCCCAGGGCACTGCAGGATTTGCAAGACAATCTCCAGCATTTCCTCTTCTGGAGATCTCAATCCTTTGTTTACGTAAATTACGAAAAGCTTCAGTCATCACTTGAACAGCATCATAGGTTAGAGCAGATGTATACTGAAAAAGTATTAAATATAATGAATTAAAGAGTGGTAAAGAGTTAAAGCTTTCACATGTTTTCCAAGGCTATCATTATCAATCCACTAAAGAAAAAAATACCTTAAAAATAAAATAGATAATACAATATTCTTTGGGATTAGGCCATTTTCTTGTCATTTGGGGTTCTATTTCCTCACAGGAGTCCATACATTTTAATAGAAAGCAATAATATGCAGCATCCAAAGGAAAGGGTCACATGTACAATAATTAATCTAAACTAGGACTTACACCTTTCCTCCTAACTACAAGTATGCAATTACAGCAAATGTTTCATAGAAAAGTGATGTTTGGAAAATATTTGTTTTAGTATTTTTTGAGCAATTTAAGCCACAGGAAATGACAAGATTTCCCTTTTCATTACAGTCTTCCTTAATATCCCACTATAATAAGCTTATATAAGGTTAATAAATTATTGCTATGTGTTATAAGCTTGTCTAATGTATTTTATGGAGCATTATAAGCACATTAGTAGAAGGTGTTATAAATGGTTATAAGCCCTGGTTAAATTGATCTGTTGAACTGTTGGAATCTATAATAATTGATTAACCATTTATTAAAGCAGCTCTTAATATTAATTTGCCCTCTGTAAACTACTGTTAAATAGAACTCCAATACAAAATGTGAACCACTCATTAACCAGAGTGCTCTCTGTGGATTCCCACACGTACCTGGTCCATAAACAAAAGACCTTCATTTGGGGATCTCTGTATTGTTTTAATTAGAATCTTTGCTGTCTGGAAAACATTTACCCCTATATCTGGTGAAACACTGAGCACTCTGATAACATGCAATAAACAACAGCAGTACATATGTATTCAGCAGAATGTTGTACAGATGTGAGACATGGGTGATAATGAAAGATTTGAAGGGAAAGATATTGGCATTCAAGAGTTGTTACAGAAAGATCCTGAGAATAGGATGGATGCAGAAGGTCACCAAAGAGAAATTATATAGGAAGATACAGCCGAAAGAAAACCTACTGCAGAAATTTATAGAATGGCAGTTACAGCTATTTGGGCATATCTGCAAAATGAATGACAAACGAAAAGTCAAGTGCCTGGTATTCAGCATAATGGATGGTTCGAATAGGAGAGGCAGACCCCACAGGGAATGGGTAGATGACATAGTAGATTGGTGTGGAGCTAGTGTACAAAAACTAAGCCACTCTGCACTGGACAGGGAAATATGGAAGGAAATAGTGAGGGAGGCATCGGGCACCAGCGGACATTGAACCCATGGTTGTTATTGCTATTGCTACTCATCATCAACAAGGTAACTTAACTCCTTGCTAGCAAACAAATGAGTGCTCTACAGACCAATTTATGCAAGCTGAGATGGATTAACTATATCTGAATGCAATACTCAAGATGAGCATAGATCATCAGTTCGTATCTGTTAGAATACAGGTTGAACCTCCTTTCTCCAGCACTCTCAGGAGCTGAGTGGTCCTGAACCATGGAGTTTCCTGAACAAGGGAAGGTCAAGCCTCCCTACATGGCTGTAGGCTCCGCTCCTAGCTGGGACTGCGCTCTGTACTGCCTGCGGCTGCCTCCAGCCCCCCATCATGCTGGCCCTGGCAGGGGCTGCATCCCCAACCATGCCAGTCCCACACAAGGGCCAGCTCCCCTGCCCGTAGTCCTGGCTGGGGATGTGCCCTCCCCCCACTGCACCAGTCCAGGTTGTGCACCCAGCTGCTGGCCCCACTGACTCCAGCCTGGGCCTGGGCTTCGCTCTCTGCCGCTAGCACCAGACAGGCCTGAGCTCCTGACTCCAATCCCAGATGGGGCTGCACTCTCTGCTGCCAGCCCTGACTGGGGCTGCATCCCCCTCCCCGGCACCACACCAGCCCTGACCAAGGCTGTTTTTTCTACCACGCCAGCTCCCCACCTTGTCAACCTCAGCCGGAGCTGTTCCTCTGGTCCCGCTGCCTCCAACCCCATCTGGGGATGCACTGCACACTGCCAGCCCAACCTGGGCTGTGCTTCTGAATCCAGCCAGCTGGGGCAATATTGTCCAGCAATATCTGGCAACCACGGATGTTGCCAGATCAGAGTGTCCTGGATTTTAGAGGTTCAACCTGTACTTCAATTTTACTTTCTTTCCCATTCATAATACATTCTAAGTCTAACCATTTTTTTAAACTACAGAAATCATTGGGCAGAGGTTTCCTTTTCTTTTTTTAAATTTTTTTTTTCTGTATAATTAATTTCATTACCAAGGTACCTCTAACATGCAGTTTATGCTACACTATGCCATTAACACTTTATGACAGCCCTACATTTCATGTGGTTTAACAGTTGGTATGCTTCATGGAGGCATGTGATCATGTTTATTACTGATGGATCGTAAACTTCTTTAGAGAGGAAAACAGGTAGCGTTTAAACCTCAACTCCATAGCATTATGCTATTATTATTCCCTAACATTTATGCACTGGTACACTTTGAACCTTTCTAGGCACCCTCAAGACCCGAATGGCGCCAACCAGTGTATTTGCTAGACACGGGAGGTCAATATTGTCTCCTAGCATTACCAACACTTCCACTGATTACTGGGCTCTTGGAAAAACTTTAAAAATGAGTGGTCCTGTAGCACCTTAGAGGCTAACAAAAATATAGATAGCATAGTGAACTTCAGTGGGCACAACCCACTTCTTCGGATGATGAATGGAGCAAGAGGCACAGAGGGACAAATTTAAAGGGGAAAAAGAGGGGAGGGGAAAGGAGAAAAGAAAAAAACCCTGTAAATTATAGTGTCCATGATAAATATCATGCTAGGCCATGGATGTTGCCAGACCAGACTACGGAGGATCTCGGTAGCCATTAGAGATCACAAGCCAATTTGGGTTCTGTTATACTAGGCACTACATATTTGCATTGCATTGTCCAATATGCATTATTTTGCATTTATCAACATTAAATTTTATCTGACATTTTGTTGCCCAGTTACCAGTTTGAGAGACCCTTTTGAAGCTCTTTACAGTCTGTTTTGGACTTAACTATCTTGAGCAGTTTTGTATCGTCTGCAGATTTTGCCCCCTCATTGTTTACTCCTTTCTCTGGATCATTTAGAAAAATGTTGAATATGATTGGTCCTCATATGGATCTTTAGGGAACACCTCTAATTTCCTCTCTGCAGTCTTAAAACTGACCTTCCCTCTTATCCCATGACAGCCTACTTTGTGTAAGAGCCTTTCGTGAGGGACCTTGTCAAAGACTTCATGTAAATCTAAGTACGCTATATCCACTGCATCCCCTTTGTTCACTTGCTTGTTGACCACATCAAAGAATTCTAGTAGATTTCTCAGTACAAAAACTATGTTGACTTGTAGTTCTAGAACCAGCTCTTACAAGAAGCAGTTGTTTAAGGTGTCAGGAAACTTTATCTCTGCATCCTGTTCTGAGGTGACATGTATCCAGTCAATCTGGGGATAGCTGAAATCCTCATTATTAATACGAATGAATAGTCCTGTGGCACTTTAGAGACTAGCAAAATATATAGAATTATGAGCTTTTGTGGGTAAAACCCACTTCACACTCCAACTTATCTGATGAAGTGGGCTTTGCTCACGAAAGCTCATGATTCTATATATTTTCCTTAGTCTCTCACATGTCACAGGACTACTCATTTTTAAAGTTACCAATTAACATGCCTACCCCTTTGAGACTTATGGTGGGGCGACTCCCCCACACTGGCTGAAAGGGATTAAGCAGGCTGGAGGGAGCCTGCACAGAACCTTGGCCAATTGGAGAGGAGCTTTTAAAAAAAGACAACCAGAGCGTGACTTGCTGAGGTGCCCCAGAATAGAAGGAGCTGCTCAGCAGAGAGTAAACAGTTGGGTCCTGACCAAGGAGTTTCATTCATTCATTGAGTCTGGTTCATTTCAGATTTTTACTTCATTTGATTCTAGGCTTTCTTTCACATATAGTGGCACTCCCCCACTAGCATGACTTGTTCTGTCCTCCTAATATATTGTGTACCCTGATAGTACTGTGTCCCATTGATTATCCTCAGTCCACCAAGTGTCCGTGATGTCTATTATATCAATATTCTCATTTAATACAAGCCACTCTAGTTATTTAGATGTCTAGTGTTTGTATGTAAACACTTTAAAAACTTATGATTGAATGGGACTCTTTTTCCTGTGACTGTTTCTCTCTCATCAGCTCTTACTCACATTTTATTATCTTCCACCCTCTCTTCTTTAATGGGACAAAAGAGAATCTCTATTAATGGATCCTCCCCTAAGGAGGATCTGATCCATGCGCTCCTCCCACCTGTAAGCTTTTCCCCAGCCATTAAGTCTGCAAACTGCTCTACAATCTTTTAAATCTCAAATGCCAGCAATCTGGTTCCATTTTGGTTCAGGTGGAGCCCATCATTCTTATGAAGGCTCCCTCTTACCCAAAACTTTCCCTGGTTCCTAATAAATGTAAAACTCCTCCTCCCTACACAATCATTTCATTCACACATTGAGACACTCCAGTTCTGCCTGTCTACCTGGCCCTGCACATGGAACTAGAAGCATTTCAGTGAATACTACCATGGAGATCCTGGATTTCCATCTCTTACCTAGGAGCCTAAATTTGGCCTCTAGGACCTCCTCCTATCCTTTCCTATGTCACTGGTACCTACATGTGCCATGACCAGCAGCTCCTCCCCAACACTACACATAAGTCTATTTGGATGTCTTAAGAGATCTGCAACTTAGCAAGCAAGTTACCAGGTGGTTCTCGCGGTCATCGCAAATCAGCTGTCTATGTTTCTAATAATCAAATTCCCCATTACCAATACCTGACTTTTTCTAATAATTGGAGTTCCTTCCTCTGGAGGGAGAGGATATCACATCATCATCTGGAAGGAGAGTTACAATTATGGGATCATTTCCCTCTGCTCCAGTTGAATGTTCTCTTTCACCCTCCACCACCACACAGTGGCTGTCTGATTACAGGTTGGGACCTTTCTACTGTGTCATGGAAAGTCTCATTTATGTACCCCTCTGTCTCCTGTAGGCTCCTCCTGTTCAGTCGCTCTGGTGTCCAAAACCCATACACAGTCTCTAAGGGCCACTAGCTCCTTACACTGAATGCGTACATATGTCACCTGTCCATAGGGCAGGTAGTCATACACTGTGTGCAAGAAACTGGATAGTCTGTTGCTGAGCTTCTTCCTGTATTATCTTTTTATTCCTTACTTATTCCTTTATGATGTTTTTAAAATCAGGTAGTCTGGGTTTTAATTTAGTTAAAAAATTGATTTTCTCTGGACAAGGTATATGCTTTCTTTCAAGAAAAAATATTATAGGTGAAACCAAAATCTTGGCATATAAGTGCTATAGAAGGGTGAGTACCATGCAGTATAAATAAAGAAATCCTAAAGATTTCATAGACTGTGATGTATGGATATAAATAATTATTACAGTCAGAGTAAATTCAACCCTAGATTTTGTTCAAAGGGTAGTTTTAGTCTTAGTGCAACAAAGCTGCAAGGTAGAGCTCACTTGCAATTCTTTAATGCCATGCCAAAACCTGTCAAGCCTAACTGATGAGGAAGAATGGTCAGGGTAGCCTGGGGATGTACTGATTCAGTCTCATTTGTCTAGGCACTTGTAGGATATCATATATACTTTAAAGTTTCTTCCTGTTGGTCAAACCTCCAAATAAGCACACTGGTGCAAACATAACTTGCCCTCCTCAAGAGATGAATAATTCTGGATTTCAGTGGTCCCTAGTGGCTCAGAGATGTGTAATATGCATACATAATGTTACTCTATTCATTTCTGTTTTCATTCCATGAGCTATAATTCAAGCTGAAAACTGATTTTAAAAAACCTAAACTGATTATTTTAAAGGCAATTCAGGGATAGCTTTTCCATACCACAAATTAGGAGCTGGTAAGTAGAATCTTTCTCCTGCAGCCAGCAGGGAGTCCTAGATTTTTGCATGTGCATTAGAGGTTGAATTTTGAACCTGAAATGAGCTTCCTCATAAAAGCTCAACAAACTAAAGTGAAATACAAAAAGAACAACTTTATTTTTGTTTACACACACATGATTTTCAAGCCAATCTCATGATTTTTAGGTATCTGACATGTTATTGGGCATCCCTGAGAATGGCAATACTCCTTCTGCGTATCTTTTCACAGTATGGAAATGTGATGTGCAAAGCTTTTAATATAAGGAACTTTGGTTAGCGTTGCAATGAATGGCTGAAAAGGGGGAATAAAAGCTTTTTATTCCATTCATTTTACTTGATTTTTAGTCTCCTACCCCTCAGAAGTATAACAAATACTCAGGGAAAACATGCAGTGGTAGTGGTGGGGGGAGAGGGGGGAGGGATATGGTGATCTTTACAAGCTAAGCATAAAGTCCTTTTGTATAAAATTTTTACATAAACATCATGTTTAACTGGAAGATCTCAAAGTGATGTACAAACATGTTACCTCTCTATACATATGGGTAAACTGAGAGATAGTGATCTGGTGACATTCCTATATTAAATCAATGATGGAATCAAGAACAGTACCTATGTCTCTTAACTCACAGACTATTTCTAATGTTATATGCTTATTTGAAATTTAGATTATGATTAGTGAAATACAAGAGTTTATGTGATGCTTACCACAATTATATACAAGATAAAGAGCATATATACACACACATATATATATATGACACACACACACATACACGCATACACGTGCATGTACAGTGTAAATAATATCTTATTTTTCCTATATATTGGAGGCTTCATCCCTCTTTCACTTAGGAGAGCATTATTAACATCAATGGACACTGTATTTGGAACCAGCTTCACTGATAGAAAAGTCAAGGCTATATAACACTTATATAACAGCGTAAATCAGCGGACATCACTTCAGATACTTCTGACTTACACAGGGTTAACAGCACAATCAAGCCCTATTTGTCTAATAATGGTTATTTTCTTGTTTAAGGCAGTAGATTTCTTTACAATCTTCCTGAGCACAAATGGATATTTTCACAACTAGTATTAATTCTCTGTAACCTACATCTCTTTTGACATGGCCCCAAGAAAGAGTTATGTAGGGTTCTGCCAAAATAGTTTCAATCTGCCCATGTGATGGAATTATTTCCTTTAGGTAATAATGAAATAGAGCTTTTTAGTGGAAGTTAGATGTTAAATAGGCTTCAAAATATACAATTGTAATATTATATAAACAGACTTATTAATTAGAACTGGACAAAAATAGCAGCTTTTTGCTTCATCATAATTTTCATGGCAAAATTTAAAATAGTTCTAACCCAACAAAATGTTATAATTATTATCACAATAATACCTAACCTGAAAGAAAGACTATTGATGGGATGTTATATTTTTTCTATGAAATATGACTTACATGTATATGAGATGAAGAGTGAACAGAAATATTCGTATCTATCGAATGAAAGTCACCTGTCACAAAGAGTCAGCGTATGGTCTATGCACCATTTAAATCCAACTTACACTCTATTTTTAATAAGTTTAAGAACAGATAGACCACATATTAATAAACCATTTTGAGTCACCATCAACCAAGGTGAATCAAAGTGAATAATAAAACAAAGTAAACTAAGGCTCTTCCCCAAGTCAGCCACTGATGAAACTGATCAGCGGCTGACTCGGGGAAGCCAGGGGCAGAACTGCTCTGTCCCCGGCTTCCCTGAGTCAGCCGCTGGTCAATTTCAGCAGTGGCTGAATCAGGGAAGCTGGGGGCAGAGCAGCTCCAATTGTCCGGCTGCCCAGAGCACTTCTGGGTTCCAGATGGTGCCGGACCATCAGGAGTGCCGGACCATTGGATGCCGGCCCACTGGGCTGTGTCTACATTGGCACCCTTTTCCGGAAAAGGGATGCTAATGAGACACATCGCAATTGCAAATCCGCGGGGGATTTAAATATCCCCCGTGGCATTTGCATTTACATGGCTGCCGCTTTTTTCCGGCTTGGGGATAAGCTGGAGAAAAGCACCAGTCTAGACGTGATTCTCCGGCAAATAAACCCTTTTCCAGAGGATCTTTTATTCCTACTTTCAAGTTTATTTTCCGGAGAATCACGTCTAGACTGGAGCTTTTCTCCGGCTTATCCCCAAGCCGGAAAAAAGCGGCAGCCATGTAAAAGCAAATGCCGCAGGGGATATTTAAATCCCCCGCGGATTTGCAATTGTGATGTGTCTCATTAGCATCCCTTTTCCAGAAAAGGGTGCCAATGTAGACACAGCCCCAGAGTTTTACTGTACTATGGTTGTTCCTGTAAAAACTTGTGACCATGGCACCTGGTGCTGAAATCCATCTTGAATTTTGTAATTTTCCATAAGGGTGGGGTGAATGGAACAAAGGCTTCCTGCCCTGAGCAAATTCTATTTAAGGAATGGGAAGCAAACAATTATTGTCTTCAACTGACTTCACAGAATGTTTCCCACCACAAAAGAATTTGTGAAAGGACCTGGAAAAAAAGAACTCTAATGAGGGTGAAGAAATTGCTAGACCCAAGTCAGGAGAAGGTCAGATTTAGCCAGAGAAGACCTTTAGCTGAAATAAGAACAAGAGTGAGAAATTATGATTTGCAGCAATTTCTGTTAGGCTTAGCTAGCACATTCTGTTTTATTTTAGCTTAGAAACTTACTGTTAAATTATTGTCATCACTTGCAAACACTTATATCCTACTTTTTATACGTAATATCATCACTTTTGCTTATTATCACACCCAGAATCCTGGGGGGAACAACAGCTGTGCATGTTTTTCTTTCATTGATAAAGGGAGCAAACTATGAGCTTTCTCTGTATAAAGCTTTATTTGAGGTTTTGGTCCCACTGGGGCTGTGTACATGAGTGTTAAGTCCCAGTGACAGAACCCTCCTAAAACTGAGCTGTTCTCAGTGTCTGTGTTACTCTGCTACAAGGCTGCTTCCCCAACTCTTTGGCTTTGCTAGGAATGACCAGAGCTTCAGACTCAGCAGAAGAGAGTAGTGGGGTGCCTCAAAGAGCAGGCTGGTGGGCTCAGTGGTATGATGAGTCCATCATGTGACAGTCTCAAGGGGATCTCTGTGATCCAACCCACCAGTTTGTTCCCTTATTGTTAAACTATTTGTGTCGTTTTTCTAATTTGAATGTTAAATCTCTGTAAAAAATAACTAGCTAGCAAATATTTTATTCTGTTATTAGTACTCAGATGTAATCCCCATATATGTTAATCAGCTGGATCAAAGGGGATAAAGCAACACACAGCCATACAGACCGGGGATGTCAGATCAATCTTTTCCAACATAGTGGGATCTTAGTTTCCTAAATGTTTCACATTCATTAAAGGAGTTCACACGAGTACAAACAAGCACATATCATAAGGAAACCAATGCAGTGATCAACAGAATTATGTTCTTAAATCTCTGTAGGTTGTCCTGAGTATGCAGTCATCTGGCATATTGTACTGTGCAAGCTAATTTTTTACTGGATTTTGGTATATTCCATTGTTTTACTTTTAGTCATTTGCTAAACTAGACATAAATTAATTTGAATAGATCATTTTGACAACATAATGGGCTCTTGCTTTGATAATGAATGCTTCAGCTTTGCCTTGTCTTGGGCTTTATGTTCTATGAAGTCTCTCAGCTGAGTTTGGATATTTATATTTATGAGGGGAACTAATACATTGGTGCAATATTATATTCCATTTGGCAAAAGCTGCAAAATGGTTTTATTATATTTTGCAATTCTATGATGCTTTTTCATCAAAGGATCCCAAACCACCATACATAAGTAGGTAGGTTTCCAAACAAGTTTTATATTCACTAAACACAAAACCGTTATGCAGATAAAATCTTCTATACAGCTACACTGCAATAAAACAAAATAACCCCAAGTAAACAAGCAAAAAAAAAAAAAAAAAAAAAACAGTCCCTTCAGCATGCATCAACTGACTTGGGGTAGTGGGCTTGTGATATCAGCTTTGAGACCTTGTGTGTAGGGGGTGAGGTCTTAGAGCCTGGACTCCAGACTAAGCAGAAAAATCTACACTGCCATTTGTAGCGCAGGAGTACCAGCCTGTCAGATGATCCAGGTTCTAAGACTCACTGACATAGGATGGGGGTTTTCCACAGTGCTGATGGACCCTAACATCAGGATTCACTTGCTTAAGGTTGAGATTTTCATTAGGGCTGTTAGAGTTTATTAAACAGATTAAGCACTTTAAATTTTGTCAGTTTATCAAACTTCATTTTAAATCTCTCTCTCTCTCTCTTTCTCTGTGTGTGTGTGTGTGTGTGTGTGTGTGTGTGTGTGTGTATATATATATATAAATAAAAAAGATTTTTCCTGACAGGCAACAGAATGACATCATCATGCTCTCAGGCCACAAAAGCGGCCAGAGAGAGGGGGGATGGAAAGAGTATTGAGCAGCAGGCACAGTCCCCTAGTAAAGTAAAATATTAATTTATGTCCAACACAAAAGGTTTTTTTTTTTTTTTAAATTTACGGCAGGGGCGGGGAACATTTTTTGGGTCAGGGACCAATGATCCACAGACAAATAAGTTGGGGACCAAAGTAAGAAGCAAAAAAACAAAAACCAAAAAAAAAAAAAAAACCAACAACAAAAAACCCTCCAACCACCTCTCCCCCTCCCCAAGCCATTGATGTGGCCCCCAACTGAGACATCTCACTTCTCTGGTGCTCCAGACTCACAGGGGGAAGAGGCAGGACTGGGAGGACTTAGGTTCAGGGCTTCCCATGGGCCAAAATTACTCTTCTGAGGTTTTGGGGTTAGTGGATTTTGTGGATGCCTACAGAAAGTGGGATAGGGATGGAGGTGCCAGATCTGGGTGGGAGATGAGGTGCAGGAGGGAGTGAGAGTGCAAGGTCTGGGCAGGAGGTGGGGTTCAGGAGCAGGCTGTATTCCCTCTAAGATTTTCTATCCATAAGCAGTATGAGTTTTGTCTTGTGCAACAATATTGCAGTCTTGAGGGCTTGTTCAGATGTGTGCAACTGTGGCACCCACCTGTTACTAAGAAATATCTTAGATGTATATATTATAGAAGAAAGAATACTAAAACAAGAACATTAAAACAACGGCCCACAACTGTGAGTAGTCCCAGCATCAACGGGACTACTCACAATAATAAGCACTTTGGTAATTAGTGGTAGCATAATCAAACTCCAGCTAATAATGTTTGAAAGTCATCTGATATATAATGGCTATTCAATAGCTTATGTCAGTGTTTCCCAAACTATGGGCCACGGCCCGGTACTGGGCTGCGGGAAAAAAATACCAGGCCTCAGCGTGGCTGCCAGTAGGGGAGCAGAGCGGGGAGGGCTGGGAGGAGGTGGCAGCGGGGGGAAGGAAGAACCGGCTGCTAGGAATAAGGGTGGGGGCAGCAGGGCTGTCCCGCGAAGATCAGGACAGGCGGGTTGGTGGCCGGTGGAAGCAGGATTAGGGGTAGCAGGGCTGTCCCGTAGAGATACAGGTGGGTGGGCGGCAGAAGCAGGGTTGGAGGCAGCGGCGCTGTCCTGTGGAGATCCAGGTGGGCGGGCGGCAGAAGCAGGGTTGGTGGCAACGGGGCTGTCCCGCAGAGATGGGGGGTGGAGGGGACAAGCGGGCAGTGGAAGCAGGGTTGGGGGCAGCAGGACTGTCCTGCGGAGATGGGGAGGCTGGCAGGGGATGGAAGTAAGGTTGGGGGTAGCAGGGCTGTCCCATGGAGATGGGGGGCCACAGGCGGGCAGGTGGCAGAAGCAGGGTTGGAGGCAGTGGGGCTATCCAACAGAAATCGGGGAGGGCAGGTGGAGGAACCAGGGCTGGACAGGGGAGGGGGGGCCTGGCCAGAACAGGAGGAAGAGGACGGGAGAACCAGCTGCGGGAAGCAGGGCTGGCCGGGGGCAGCTGGGCTGGTTGGGGAGGGGTCACTGGGGGAGCAGGGCTGACAGGGGAGATTGGTGGGAGGCGGGGGGAACTGGCCACCGGAAGCAGGGCTGAACAGGAGCAGCAGGGCTTGAGTGGGAGATCGTGAGGAGAAAGGGGGGGGGGGGGAGCAGGACTGACCTGGGCACATACAGACCCTACAGACCCTGGCAGAGGAGTGAGTCTGCCTGGAGGTTCCATTTTGCCTCCCCCCTCCCTACATACCCTACCCTCCCTTGAGTAGTTGTGAACTGCTTGGCAGGTAGACACATTCAGGCAGCATGAGCACATCTACTATCCAGGCAGTTTGCAGCTAAGGGCTGATACACCTAATTATAATAAAACTTACCTAATTAGAAAATACCAGACATTATATATGTCTGGTCATTTCTCAATTTGTTTCTCAGACAAAGCCCTCAAATACCGGACTGTCTGGTAAAAAAAAACGGACACCTGTCAACCCTGCCCTTCCTTGCACCCTTCCTCCTAGACAGCTCCTGCTCCCGCCTCCTGGAGTGCCCATGCAGTGCCGGGTCCCCCAAGCCCTGGCCCAGGCTGGGCGGAGGATGCAGCCGGGTGAAAACTGAAAATTTATTCATTTTTCATTCTTTTTTTATATGTGTTTATATTTTTGGGCTGCAAAAAACAGTACTAAAAAAAATGGGTTCCAACTAAAGTAAAAAGTTTGGGAAACCCTGATCTAGCCAGCTTTCTATCCCTCTTACAGTCCATTTATTCAATCCATATTCCCTTAACTTGCTGGCAAGAATATTGTGGGTGACTGTATTAAAAGCTTTGCTAACGCTGGCACTGGGGGCTTTGGGAGGACCAGAAACGACTTATTTGAATATTCATCATTTGTTTAATGAATATGCAAATATGCAAATGAATGTTACTGGTCCTCCAAAAACTTGTGACTGGATTTACTGGTCCCTGTGTCAAAAAGTTTGGGAATCCCTGCAAGGCTTATGTGAAAGGGGTCTGTGGTATCAGCTGATAACCTAGTGGACAGGTACCCACATTACATAGTACTAGTGGCATTGCAATTTATGGGCAGCTGCAAAGCAAGATATAAATTGGGATTTTGAATGTTTATGCTGTTGAGGATACATAATGAAAGCCTTGTTTTTTGTTTCTTTGGATTTTTTTTTTTTTTGCATTTGGAATTTAGGTCTTGAATACTCTGAAATTCTGTAGGTAGCTGGTGAACTATTTTTGTTTTATTTGTAATTCCATGATATTCACATGTAAGCAGATGAAGGTGGTGAAAGATTTGGTTTTAGTTAGTATTTACCTATTTTGGTGAGGGAGGGTGGTAAGGTTAAAAATATATCTAACTCCAAATGTCTAATATCCAGGACGTGTTTGGGAAATATTAAAAACACCCATCATTTCAGTTAAAGTTTGAGCTTTTAGCCTGTATCTGAAACCTCCAACAAGTCTTGTCCTAAAAACCCTAACATTCCAGATTTCTTAAGCTAAAAACCAGGCACAAACACTTGAGAGTGAGAGTGAAAATATATTACTCTTTCAAGCCTGAGAGGAGAAACCTGCATTTCTATTTGCTTTACATGGTAGTTCTACTTAATGCATTAAGATTTAGTAAGATATTTAACTGTCTGCAATGTATGAGTATTCATGCAGGTTTGAATAAAGTCTGAAAAGTCTGTCCAGCATGCACTGAGCTGAGTGTGAAACTGAAGATATATTTATTATCTATTTGTATGTTTTAAAGTCCTTGAGGTACATTTTCATGACATTACAGATAAAGATAGCAAAAATGTCTTTAGCCTTAAGTAGCACCTAACATACTTTTTTATTAAATGTTATTGTGTTCTTTCAGAAGATTTACAGGATAGTTTAAGAAATCAAGCATAACACTTGACACTTTTGCTCAGTCTCAAGGACTCTTATTTTCCTAGGGTATGTCTACACTTCAGTATTATTTCAGAATAACTAATGTTATTATGAAATAACATAGTCCGCATCTACACTACAAAAAGTTATTTTGACACTGTCAATATAAAGTCGAGCTGGAGGACTTCTTACTCCAACTCTTGTAACCATCATTTTATGGGGAGTAAGGGAAGTCAGAGGAAGAGTGCTCTACTTCAGACTTCCTGCTGTGTAGACAGCGCCAAAGGCCAAAATAAGTTATTTCTACTTAAGCTACACAATTGACGTACCTCCAGTTGCATAGCTTATTTCGGATTTAGCCCTGCTGTGTAGACATGCCTCCAGTGTCATTAGGATTTGGATTAAACAAAGACTGTGAATGGCTAGCCAACTACAAAAGCAGTTTATCCTTCCTTGGTGTTCACACCCACATCAGCTGCTAGAAGAGGGCCTCATCCTCCCTGACTGAATTCACCTCATTATCGCTAACCTTTCTCTTGATTGGAACTCTTTTCTTACCCCTGTATATTTATATCTGCCTCTGGAATTTCCACTACATGCATCTGAGGAAGTGGGTCTTTGTCCATGAAAGCTTATGCTTCAATAATTTTTTTAGTCTATAATGTGCCACAGGACTTCTCATTGTTTTTACAGATTCAGACTAGCAATGCTACCCCTCTGCTATTTGTTACAAGATTATTTTTATAGTAAATTAATGTTTTGTTTTCCCACTTTTTCCAGACTATTGCCCCACAAACAAAACCACACATAGTTAAATATAAAAATCTAGTAAGATTCTGTCAACAAAAGACCAAAATCACATACAGGCAAGGCATAGAAGCATATTAAAAATTGTTTATAATTTAAGAGAGGCCCAAAAGAAAGAGGAGGAAAATGAGTGGTGCTGCAGGGCTCTACAAATGAGGTGGACAGGTGGAGAGTGTGAGTGGCCACACAAGCGTGCATCTTACAGGGAAATATGGTTGGGGGTAGGGTGTCTGGCCATGGGGAAGGGTGCAGGACCAGGCTGGGGATAGGGCATGTGGCCAAGGGTCAGGGTGAAAGAGTAGTCTGGGGTGGGCTGTCTGGCTGGGAGGAGGGTACAGAAGCAAGCTAGGATGCGGGGTCTTGGCGGGGGGAGAGGAGTGCAGGAGCACACAGTAAGGGTGTGGGGTCTAGACATAAGGGGTGGGAAAGCACTTACTTGCTTTTGTGCCCCATGCCTCTAACCAGGCACCGTGTCTCAGGCACGTCCTCCTGCTACTCCCATTCGCTGGATTCCAGCCAATAGGAGCAGCAAGGAAAGCCTCCAGGCAGCATGTCAGTGCACTGCTGTTTCCCCAGCTGGGGCACGGGGAAGGGGAGTGGCAGAGTGCCGAGCCACTTCTGGCTCTGTTTCTTCCCCATGAAGCAGATCCAGAGGGGAGGCTTGTGGGTCCCCTCCACCCCCAGAGGGAAGCCAGCAGTAGCACTCCAACCTCACAGGGGAGAGGGTGCAAGGATGGAGCATCAGTGTGGGCTCCTTAGTGTTGGGACCACAGTTTGAGAACCACTACCCTAACAGAGCCCCCTCATACTTACTTGTGTACGGGCCTAAATTAATCCACATTACTTTGGATTGTTATCAAGCAGAGATGTATATGAATGGTGGCTGAAGCATGAAGGGACATATGAATCTTTAATGTATCTGACTGAATTATTTTTAATGCTAGCTATAACAGTGCTATCCAAATGCCTGGCCTAATTTTAAGGTGACATAGTAAACAAGAAGCAGAGAGTATTATCTCTTGCAAATGTCAACTAACTTGTTTCTCTGAACTAAGCATTGTCTGAATAAGAAGGAGAACTGAATGGAACTGTAAGCTTTATTTTTGAATTTAGTCATTTCTATACATAATACAACATTCCTAAGTTCAACATCCATGATACATAGACTGTGCTACAGGGTGAACCTCTCTAGTCCAGCACCCTTAGAATCTGACTGATGTGGAACCAGAGAATTTGCCAAACTACATGAGGTCAGTATTGTCAACACTTCCACTGCTTACCGGGCTTTTAGAAGATATTTAGGGGTAAATTAAAGCTAAATAACAGCACAGAACACTGAGAGCCAGGACTGGTGGCTGTAAACAAACTTTATGGGACTGCAGGATAAGTGGACATGTGGCTAAGTAAAATCATGTGAGATCATGGTTATTGCCAGATCAGAGAATGCTGGGGTAGAGAGGTTCAATCTGTAGTACTTCTGTTAGGTAAACAGAAAAATACTATTTCTTTTGTTTTTTACAGTGCAAATATTTGTAATTAAAATAAACAAAGATTATGCTGTATACTTTGTATTCTGTGTTGTAATTAAAATTGGTATATTTGAAAATGTCCAAAACATTGAAATAAACGGTTTTCTATTACTGTTTAACAATATGATTAATCATGTGATTAATTTTTTAAATAACATGATTAATCACAATTAATTGTAATCACTTGACAGCCCTGATTAACATGAATGTGATTTCATTCATAGGTGTTTGGCAACAGCTGTGCTTTATATGAAATAGAGTTGTCCATTCAAAGTGTAAAAGGGCTCTGTGCAAGGAAAATATGGGAATATTTGGGGAAATCATGGTGCGAATCACCTCTGCAGCTTGACTCTTGATGGGCAAACCTCAAGCTGACAGCTTCTAGATTCCTCTTTGGTCTGTAAATTGGGACAGAGCTCTTGTGAAAAAACACATTCAGTATTTAGAGGAGTTCTTGCTGGTTAGTAAATACAATACTAGGACTGCAATTTTTTTCTGGCATAATATCCCAGTCCTGAACAGAAGCAGAAAGCAGAAATAAATAAAAATCATAACATATTATCTGATTTTTTCAGATATTAAACAGTTTCAGTTCTTGGCATGGTCAGAGATTCAGGTAAATTCTTATTTTATCTGAACTGACCTACTGATAATTAATTAATTCTGGTTTCTATGGGGGAGAAATTCAGGTTCAGACTGATTTTCATTATAATTAAAAGTGCTTTTTCTAATCAAATTAAAGCTGACTGTGAGCTACAGAAGCACAAAAAGCAGCTATAATGATACTGTTACTATTTATTTATACAGTGCCATGGGCATCCAGAATACTGCAGCACAAGAAAACTGAGTGCCACCAAATAAAGGTAACCTGCTTTGAAATGCTTATACATTGTTGAGGGTGAAAGCTGGCACAAAAGAGTGAGTAATATGCAGAAACAAAGAGGTATTTCTTTTAATATTTTGAATGTGTCACAAAAAGTACGAGGTGGGAAGATGGTCAGCATTCATCAGAGAAAGAGAAAATGAGAATGGACATGTTTAAAAAAGACAAAAAGAAAACAAATGAGTTTGTGATGATCCTAGAATATGTTAAAATTAAATATGGTGTTGATCCACCAAAACTTCAGATCTCTTCCCACCCAACAGATTATGTCTTGAACACTCAGCCAGCATGCACAAAATAGAATTTGACACTTGTCATCAGTTACAGACTTAATGGAGAAACTGATAGGTGAGGATCTATTGCCTGAGTGATTGATGCAGGATGTCAGATTAGAGGATCATAATGGTAAGAATGTCTGGCTTTAAAAAAAAATCTATGAATACCTTATCAAATCACTTTTCCCCACAATCTAGACAGATTTTTGTCTTTTTCCTATTCCTAAATCATTGATTTTCCTCTCAAGAGAATCAACTTTGCCTGATTGCACAGATAGCTGGATGAAATTATTCAAAAATGTGATGTGCTGTCTCCTGCTACTCTGGGTACCTTTACTGCTTTTCCCTGTTTATGCAGGATGGCTCTCAAGAATCCAGTCTAATCATCTGGTGAGAAGATTTAATGATGTTTGTTCAGAAAACAGACAGTAACTACGGTATAATTCTATATGCTGCCAAGACAGACATTTATTTTTCTGCTGCTACAGTAATCATTTATAGGCAGTCCAAAGTCGATTCATTCTTGAACAAGTCTTGTAAAAAAAGGTTTACAAGGTATTTTTCTACCCAGTATTATGAAAAAAAGAAATTGTATCTGAACTTTATTTAAAAAGTGCCTCATCTCTATGAACTTTTGTTTAAATTTATTAGATGATACGTCATTACAACAACTATATTTTTACCTCTTGCTATACTTCTTACTGAACAAGAACCATGTGTCAAGTATTCAAATAACGCAATGCATGGGATGTTATAGTTTTTAATACAACTCTTTATTCAGCATTCCTTTTTCTACCATTTAAAATGCTTTGAAAAGGAGACTCAAAAAGAAAAAAAACAAAAACACGTCTCAGTAAATTTTAAGTTGTTCCTACCTATTTAGAGGTGGGTTTTTGCTTGTAGATTTGTTTATTTGTTTTTAATGTGACTATTCAGCAAACTCACTTTCAAAAATTCAAAATGTAAAAAGACCGCTGTATCATCTCTCTTTATTTTATAGGCAAAAAATTGTATGAGCTGGGAAACAAAATACTAGTTTTTAACTCCTGTAAGCACCCTGTATTACAATTAGTATAACAAATGTGATCTGTTTAACCTTTTCTCCTTACCACCTGTGTGGACAGAAGAACATACGGAATAGATATTCTTGCCTATTGTTTCACCACTGTGTTCATATAATAAGCAAATAAATATTTATTCTTCTCCATATTCTATTCCATCCCCAGCAAAACAAAAACAAACAAACCCCACTTTCTTAAACCAATATAAAATGGTTATCTAAAAGCCATTAAGTTTCTGTGACTTACAGAAAATGTATTCCACATCCCCAACATTCTTTTTAAATTAAAATTAGTAATGAAAGTGCCATTAAGTATGATTAAAATATCATTTTATTTATTATTGCGTTATTAGTCAACTAAGATGAAGTTACTGGGATGATCTAAAAACAATTTCTAAATCATTTTGCTAGAAGAAATCTAAAAATTGTTCACTGTAAAATCATGGAAAACTGAATTTTATAGGAAGTAGGAGAAAACAGAATTTTTCATAGCAGAATAGAGTAACAATATCTTTTCTTCAAAAATGGTCAGTGACAGATGAATGAAAAGAAGCAGTTAGAACTCCATTAAGCTCCTTAACTGTGCTATTTTAAAACATACATTTATGGGAAATTCCTATACGGATTAATAGCAATAAATCCTAGGGACAAGGTTCTACAGAAATTAAATAACTTCATATAGAAATGACTCTAAAACCATACAGGATTTCATACCAAAAGATTTCCTTTTACTGAATGCTAATTTTAACCTACAGGATACAACTGAGAATGATTGCCTTGCTATATGATTATTTATCCTTTTTTTTTATATTGCAGAAATGTTCTCATTTTCTATTATAGTCTGCAGAAGTGCTCCACTGGGAATAAGGGTCTGGAGTTGGAATGTACTAATCCTTCAGCATGACAATAAAGTCAATAGGAGCTGAAGGTGTTCAAGGAAGAGTTCAGAATCTTATAGGCTCAGTATAAATGAAGACATAAACTAATACCACAGCAGTGTCATTTAAAAAAAATATGCACAGTACATCCTCAAAGCATACTAATATGTGAAAAACCAGCACAACTATTCTCTGAAATAAACATCCATTGAAAATATATAAAAATCCAGCATTGATTTCCTCTTCAATTCTCTCATATACCAATATGAGAAACAAGGATTCCCACTGCCCTTCCTCCTCTTCATCACTCAACTGCAACATCTGACCTTCCTTGTCTCCTTTGTCTCAGGAATTCTGAAGCCCTTTCTTCTGCTGCTGTTTCAGTCTCTTCTGTCCAGTGCCCATAGTGTAAACATCCTTCTCTTTTGCCACATGGGCTCTGACTTCCTTTTTAACCCCATCTTAGAACTTTTAAGCCCTCTCTTACTCCTCTTTGAGCCCGGTGGCTCCTTGCTGCTTCACTGTCCCTCCTGAATACCCTGCAGCTCTTATTCTATTTGAGCTATCCCACATTTAGAATTTTATGCTTTGGACGTGTGGAAGGCTTCTGCATTGTTTGGCCCAACATATGGGTGACTTTTCTCAGGAGTGTGGAATGTAAGGAGCAGGAGACTTGACATATTCAGATTAGTCATATGCAGTCTGGGCTGGCTGCTGCCTAATGCAGCCTTTCCTCTATCCACAAAAATGTGAAGAGAGAGTTCACAAGGGTGGGCATGGAATGGCAACAGTAGTTCTGCTACTGCTTTTCCTGTGTGCCTACTCCCAAAAGATCCAGTTGCCAGTTAACAACAAAAAAAGCTGTCGGGCAGGGGCACGTGTTAGTCTGAATCTGCAAAAGCGGCGAGGAGTCCTATGGCACCTTATAGACTAACTGAAGTTAGTCTACAAGGTGCCACAGGACTCCTCGCTGCTTTTGCAGCGGTATAATGAAGTTTTTGGCCCACTGTCCTACAAATGCTTCTTTCCACAGAAGTATAGTCTTTGGATCTCAAAATTGTGGATCAATGCATCACAGCACCAGATCTGTGGCTCTATGGATCCTGACATAATCCACATTTGCTTGCACTGGTCAATAGTTCAACTTTTTCAATAAAGCATTTTGGGTAAATGGTCATTTATGCAAAGGAGTTTTTAAACTGTTAATGTAAAACCTGAGTGCACTATATTTGTAATTCTTTGTGCCAGCCTTTTTTCCCACCTACTTAACAAACATGAAAATGTAAATTTGTAGGTCCAAATAGCATTTCAATAGGCAAATCAGGCCTGGCTCTCAGTGTTCTGTGCTGTAATTTAGCTCTAATTTAGCCCTAAATGTTTTCTAAGAGACCAGAAAGCAGTAAAAGTGTTGGTAATGCTGCTACACAATATTTACCTCCCATGGTTTGGCAAATTTTCTGGTTCAGCATTGGTTCAGCAAAGGTGCCGGACTAGAGAGGTACAATCTGTACTTGCTTTCTGGGTTTGTTATAGAATGAGAGCTAAATTATGGTGGGCCTTGTCTGAATAATCATAGCTTCTATTTCCAGTGACCACGTAATCTCTTACTATCACACACCTAATGGTATTCAAGTTGTAGGGACTAGGGATGTGAAGGTTTAACTGGTTAACCAGTTAACTGTTAAGCCTCAGACTTAACAAGCTTATTGGTGAGGCTTACCAGTTAACTGTTGGGGGCTGGAGCAGCTCCCCGTCTGCTGTGGGCAGGAGACTGCTCCTGCCCCACAGGGGGCTCACTGTGGACAGAGATTACTCAGGTTAGGCTGGAGCAGTCACTGTTTGCAGCAGGCCCAAGCGCCCTTCAGGCAGGTGTTGCTCAGATGGGATGCTGGAGCTGCCATGCTTGCGGGTATACCCTGGCCTGCCTTGCCATTGCAAGCCTTGTCTGTATCCTTGCAGGTGCAGCCCCAGCACCACAGCATGTAGACCCCCTTTAACTGGTTAAACATATTGTTTAGCTGGTTAACCAATTAAATGGGATTTTACATCCCTACCAGGTGCTTCGGCTTTTGCTGCAGCAGGTCCCAGATTTGATCACAGATGATATCAGTGATATCTTTATATGTATGATATGGCCATGATTTATTATATGTGCATGCATGATTTGCGCATGTAGTTCTTCAGGGCATGGACTTTATTTCTGTGTTCTGTGTAGCTGGAGGCAATACACGGTAATAATGAATCTGATAGTACTTTGTGCTTGTTATTATTATAAGTTTTGTTTTACATTTTCAAAATTAAACGTAACTTTTGCTGTGTGATAAGGACAATAACCATGATTTCAGTTCAGTGGGGATCTAAAGAGGGGAAGATCCACAGGCTACAGGCTGTTTTAGAAATGTAAATGGAAAATGAGAACAACCTTAATTACAACTAATTAATGAAGGATGCTGAGTCCCAAACCAGTAAAGCATGGGCTTCAGTATATTCAAAAGTATATGTTAAAAATGATAAGGCAAAACAACATTTAACCTCATTTACAACAGACCTACCTGATTAGGGTCTAGTGGACAAAATCAGGTTGCCCAAATCTATATCATTTATGCTCTAAGACTCTGCAATCCCCATTTATTTAAATATTATGTTTTAAAAATGGCATTAAAAAGAAAGGGATCCACTAGCGATAGCACTAGCGATATTGTTCTGGGTAATTTTTGAGTTGGGCTTCAAGAATTTTTATTTTTATGAAGTAGTGCATTCCCCTTTAAATACACTTTTTTGCACCACATTCCGTTTTATCGTGTAAAGTGGCCCCTTATGATTCCAGTTACATGCTAATAAGAAGAGCACAAGGCAGCAGTAGCACCACAGCCACCAACCAGATGGCGTCTGCCGTGACTAGCCTTGGGGAATGTAACCACCTTTAATTTACATATCTATAATAGAAAACTCCTATTAGTCTCATGGCCATTTGATACAGAATGTGGGACATGACCATTGGACTTACACTTGAATAATGTGATTAAATATTATTAATGCATACCACCTTGAGACAAAACTGTGCCATATAGGCATAGCCCATGGTATTGAAAGCATTCTGCTCTGCTCTATCCCCTTTGTTCAGGGAATGGTGTACGGCATATCTCTGTTCTCCTGTGAACTGACAGGGTAAAATGCTATACCAACAGAATGTAGTAGTGGGTGCATAGGATATTGCCTCCAGCAGGCAGGATTCTTCCAAAAGCTTCCAAAGGTTATTGTTGGGGAGGAGATGTAGTACTGCTACCCTTAGTTCTGTGCTGCTGCAGGTGGCGGGACACGGATAGGGGGGCTGTTCTAATCCAGCCGAGCCCACTGTCACACCATGGACGGGGGAGGGAGGAGAATGCTCCAGAGCAGCTCCCGCCCAGTTAACTAGTTACTCTGGTAAAGGGAATGCTTAACCCTTTACATCCCTGCTCTGAAAGCAGTGCAGATGCTGGCAGTAGTGGAGAAGTAAGGGTGGCAATACTGCAATCCCTCTCAAATAACCTTGTGACTCCCTCTTCTACAACTCCCTTTTGGATCGGACCCTCCAATTTGACAAACTCTGGGGTCTCACAAGAAATCTGTATAGTATAGATAAAAATAAATAAATGACCAGATTTCAGAGGCAGAGATCCGATTTCATAACCCATGATACATTTTCATGATCGTGAATTTGATTGGGACCTATATATCAATAAATGCAAAATACATATCGTATGCAAAATAAATATAATTAAACTCTAATAAGGTCTCAAGCATCTTTTTTCTTACTTTGTTTACCTCCAAATTTCAATCATTAGTGACGGAAACATTTTTTCATCCATTTGTGCTCACTTAGTGAAATTGACCTTTATTGATATTAACCAATATAAAAACCTAATACTTCCTCATATACCACATTGATCAAATGACATCTCCACCTACTTCCATTGGAGAAAAATAGCTTGAGCTTCTTTTGTCTTCCATTGCAAAAAGTCTTTCATTGTAAAATATAATTTCCAGACTATAATCAATTTAAATGTGGTTATTTGAGGAGTAAGGTAGTTCAGCATGAGGAAGAGGGAAAAATGGGGCCTACGGAAAGCAGCAGTTTTAAAATAACTTGGAAGAGAACAACATATAGGTTATACTTCATAATTTACCATCATATCTTCAATCAGTGCACAAGTGCAAATTAAACATGTGAATGGAGGCAGGATACACTCTTAACCTTGTTGTGTTCTGGAAATTGGATTAGCGATTCTTGCACCCCTAACTGTTTTAACCAATCACATGCTCAAAGGTAATGGAAATAAAATAATTTCCTTGACTGAGTCAGAAAAAAAAAATGTGTCCCAATAAACTAACCAGCTATTTTCATTTCTACTTTATATTATATTATTGTTGCTGCAGACTTTTTGTTTTTTTTTTAAATTCACAGTCCTGATGAGAATTTTTAACATCAGATGAGAATTGTTATCTTTTTCTTACGGTTCATTCATATGACATATTAATGCTAACATGCTATTTATGTAAACTAGGGATTTGAACGACTAGTCGACTAGTCACTTCCCCCTCCTCCTGCTGCCTCTATCAGAAAGAGACAACAAGTGTGTGTGGGAGAAGCGGAGGGGGTGCTTCAAAGCAGCCACACCGCATGGAGTCTGGGGCCAGATACTGGGCTCCGAGCAGTGTTGCCGCTTTGAAATGCCACATGGAGCACAGAGCCAGGCTGCACTCGGTGTTTCAAAGTGTCAGCGCTGCATGGAGCCCAGGGTCAGTGGGGGAATCCCCAGCTGGCCCTGGTCTGCAGGCAGCATTTCAAAGTGGCAGCACAGTGTGGAACGTGGAATCAGCTTCAGAATCAGAGTTCCCAGCTGACCCCAGTCTCTATGAGGCTCTGTTACTTTGCAATGCCGTGGGGAGTGCAGAGCCAGCAAGGGATTGTTTGAGTCCCTTGTTGGCTCAGTGCCTGCAGTGCTTTCACCTTTGAAGTATAACAACAGAGCCAGGGCAAATTGCATCAACTATTTGATTAGTTAATTAATTGAAATTTAACATCCCTCATGTAAACACATTTTTGTCACAAAATGTATTTTCCCTTCAGCTTCTTATTTAATTGTGCTGAATCTGTAAATAAATCCTAAAATTATTAACTATTAACTGAGTACTGTTCATCTTCAATTTGCCTTACTAACATAGATTGATCCTTTCACTACCTCTGTAAAAGTATTATTATCCTGATTTTCTCCAGAGGAGAAATTAAATGACTAATTCCATGAGTCACTCAGAACTGAAATCAGACCTCAAATCTGTTCTAATACCGTAAAGTTTCTTGTGTGTATTTTAATTCTAAAACAGATTTTGTAGGACTTAACCCTCTCTTTCAAAATACAATGCTTTTCAACACATTTTATGAGCCATTTATTTTTCAGGATGTTGCAGGAAGAGGACCGTGCTATACCACCACAAGGGATATGTATCATGAATGTGTTTGAGATTGTGCATGTATGTTTTCATCTAAAAGATTTAGGAAAGAGATTTTAAAATAAGAAAAAAATCCTAGAAATGTCAAAACCTATATGGTTATATCATAAACAACTGCCCCAACATGCTGCTAGGCACAGCCATACATTGGTACAAAAAAATTAACATTGTCTTGAACATTTGTGACAGTACAGGATCTCTGTTCAACAAGCCCTATGGGAGAGACTGTTAAAAGTAGCTCGGAGGAATAGAAAATGTTGTTGGCATGGCTGATTTCAAATGCCTTGCTCTATCTCTGTCTTTCTCCCCAAGCTTACCCCATCCTTCTCTTCTAAGTTAAAATAAATAAAAAAATGTACCTTGATTGTGCTGGTGTGTGCTCCGGGATATTCTTTTTCCTCCAGTGTTGACCAACGCTGTACAAACTTTGATACCAGGGGATCATCATAGTCCACTATCTGAAATCCTGAGACATTAGCTCCTCCAAACTGGATTTTGGATAAATCTCCATCTGTAAACCCCTGGGTACAGAAAACACAGATCTGTTATTTCACCATGTCTATCAGATCAATAGGTACAAGTAAAGAATTATCATACCATTTTAATTGCAGAAATGTAAGCCATCATTCCCGTTAGTCAGGGATAGGAGTTTAAATTCTGAGTTCAGAGGCCAACTCTGAGGGCCAGCAGTGGCTGGCAACACTGTTACACAGAGTGTCCAATGGCACTCTCCTCTACCAATTGAAACCTGCTTTTAGCAGACCTTTTAATGATGAACATTTACTCAGGTGAGCAATCCCAATTGTTTCAATGGGACTACTTATGTAGGTAAGAGCTTGCCGTCATGAAAAATGACTACAGAAGCTACTTTTATCCAGTGACACTGAGTCAGCCATTGTCTCACTGAAGAGAAGATTGCTATGATCTATTTTTGCTGATATGAATTCTTATTCTGTCACAGAAAGAAAGCTGTTCCACCCTAGAGAATGACACAAGTCATTTCAAGACAAATTTGTGGAAACCAAATACATGAATTGGAGGGCCTAGCTATTTCCCTGTTTCAAGTGTTCACAGTATAAAGAGTAAATGAATTACTGTGAAACGTCACTTGTCCACATTAAATGAAGGGAATTATGTTAATTTTGATAAACTTGCTGAGTGATTTTTCCATCTCATCTTTTTTCTTTATACTGCATGAAGAAAAGATTAGAGTAGACAGCAGGGAGGAGCAGAGCTGCAAAACAGACTTGAAGCTAAGGACTTTCAAAAGGAAGCCAATTAAAGAATTTTAAAGGTGGTCAGAATTACAGGCAAGAAATACAAGGTGATTTTAGCAGCTGCTCTTGAACAGACTGGGCAGGGGCAGAATACAGTGCATGTCAAAAAGAGCTGAGAGGAGGTTACAGTAATTAAGACAGGAGATGATGGCAGCCTGAGTCTGTAGTTGGAGTCTCTAATTTTCTCTGGGAATTGTTATAGGGAAGAGTTAGGATAGCTTGGGTACCTAAGCCATGAATTTCCATACTTTCATAATAGGGATGTAAGTGACTACTCGAGTAGTTGACTACCCAATAAGCTTAGCTTATCATTACTCAACTACTCGCTTCCCCTCCTCTTCATTGCCTCTGTATCAGAGGCAACAATGGGGGAGGGGAAGCAGGAGCCAATGCAGAGGGGAGCTGGCTTAAAAGCCAGTTCTCCCCATTACCATCACCACAGTGTGGAGGGTTGAGGAGAGGTAGTGCCGCAGAGGTCCAGAACCAGTGCAAGCTGGGACTGTTCAGTCCTGGCTCGCGCCACCCCCAGGACCCAACCCCGCTGCAACTCTGCATTTTAAATGTAGTAACAGCCAGGCTGCCTGCATGCCTGGCTTCTACTACATTCAAACGGCAGAGCCGCAGGGGGGTAGCAAGCCTCCCTAATTGATTATTCGAGTAGTCAATGGAAATTCCATCAACTACTCAATTAATTAATTAACTGCTACTTAACATCTCTATTCCAAAGTATTTTTATTTCTTGCAAGTTTGAAGTTTTATTTACTGAGTTGCACAATTTTTTATTTTTTAAATCGTGTTCTAGATATAACAGTTTTGGTAAGATTTTCTCCCCAGACTATAGACATGCCATAGGAAAGGGGAGAGGGGAGTGTTCCTCAGTTTTGTTCCTGGGACTCTATATTTTTAATCTGTGTGAATGCAGATTTAATAGTTACTGTATGGTCACCACACACCAACAGCCAAATCCTTCAGTTATTTTTTTTACTGAATCAAAAACATACTTTGATTTCAATAGGCATTTAACAAATGTAAGGACTGAGGTTTCAAACCTGCTTCTACTGGGGTCAATGGAAACAGGATTTGGCTTAAGTATTTGGTCTCAGCAAATGAACTGCCAATCCATGATGGGTGTGTATTTATCATTCAGCTGTACAACTAAAATAAAGATGTTTTTACTTTAATAATCAGTAACTGCTAAACCAACATAGGTAATTATGATAAATAATTTTGATTGAAACCTTGATCTGAGACAAATAACTTAAAGTGCACCCAAAATGTTTTCAAAATGATTAGACAAAGAATCAGCAACACCAACAACCATGACCCATAAGCTGTCACAATTGCTATGGTAATGTGCATTAGCTGCTGTGCTCACAGTGAATGCCACGTTGCTTCCTGATATGAGCATTTCCATAGGAATCATGCAATCTTTCTGAATTTGATCATAACCGTAGGTGTGTTTTGATATAAACAGGCAATGCATAATTAATTGTATTAACTACATATCATTTTATTGTATTCATTGTATTAACTACATATCATGCCTCAAAGTTGAGAATGATTGCTTTCCATGGATTTCCCATTTCAAATTATCTGTGGGTCTGCTGATGGCTAATAAGATGTACTTACCTTATATTCTGTTTAGGATATTAAGTAAAGATCTGAAATTCCCAATATCAACCTCTCTATCATCCTCAGTTGGGAACAATCCACACAGGAGAGCTACTTCCTGGTGCAATATTACATTTGTGCATTAGACTTACTTTTCTTTTTGTGTTTTCATGTTAACCACACATATAACATCCCAGGTAGGAAAGACCAGCTATGGCTGTCCTGTCACATTCCATTAACTTCAGTGAGAACTAGGAATGTAAGCAACTTTTCAACTACTCAATAACCATATGCTTTCGAGGAGTCAAGAAATGACTCAATTAGTCGCTTCCCACCCCTTGCTGCCGCTGTCTGATAGCGGCAGTAAGTGGGGGAAGCAGCAAGTGGTGCTGGGGGAGGAGGGCTGGCTTAAAAGCCAGTTCCCCCCAGCACCATCTCCGAGGGGGGGTGAGGTGGTAGGGAAGGCAGGAGTGTAGCTGGGAACCAGGCGCAAGCTGGGAATCACCTGATTTCTGGCTCGTGCCCAGTTCCAGATGCTTCACCTCTGCTTTTTAAATGTATTAAAAGCCGCCAGGCTCTTAAGTCCCGCATATACTTGGTCTGCTCTTGTGCGTATAGTTTAAAAGACTGATCCTGAAAAGGCTGAATACCTTCCAATAGGGGCTGAGCACCCTCAGCTCCTGAGGGGAACGTGTGAGGATTGAATTCCTGAAAGCACCAGCCCCAAATATCCCGAAATAAAATAGCAAACGTTTAGCAAGGAAGAAAACATTTAACATCTCTCTAACAACAAAAAAAGAAAACAACCTACTACAAGCTCATAAAAAAATAATACTGTTCACACTCAAAACAAAAATCACATGAGCTGGCAATACGGGCACATGATAATAACGAAAACACGAGAAAACATGAGAGAAACAGGCTCATGATAATAAGGAAAAAACAATAAATAGTCCCACAGCACCTTAAAGACTAACCAAAAACACAGATGGTATCTTGAGCTTTCATGGGCACAGCCCACTTCTTCAGTTACAGACTAACATGGCTACCCCCCTGAAACTTTTGATAATTATGATCTCACTTACCAGATTTGCAATGATGTAATGATATCCTTTCACATGTTTACCAATCGTAATAACCTGTAAAAGAAAAAGAAAACTCATTTTAATTGATAATGGGTCTGCTGTACATGGGTTTTCATTAAAAATGAATAAATACTCCAAAATTGTTTCTGTTCACTAATTAGTATTTTTACTGGGCTTGTTCAAGATATGTGCCTTTATTTTACCCAAAAAGATAATGGGCCAGATTCTCAGCTGGTGCAAATCAGCATAAATTCACTGAAATCAACAGAGCTATGCCAGTTTACACCAGCTGAAGATTTGTCCCCAAGATTTTAAGAGAGAGGTACTAATTCCTAAAACTAGACTGTACCTTTAGGAACACTCCAATTGTAGTTCAGGCAAGCACTGTGTCTCAGAGACATCTGTAGCACAATCTCTTCCAGCTTACTCTAGAAGATCAGTCTCAGAAGGGTAGTTGTGTTAGTCTGTGTCTGCAAAAACAATGAGGAGTGTTGCAGCACCTTAGAGACTAATAGTTTTATTAGGGCATAAGCTTTCAAAGATAAAACCCACATCTAATGAAATGAGTTTTACCCACGAAAGTTTATGCTCTATGAAATGGATTTTTCCCATGAAAGCTTATTCCCTCATAAATCTGTTAGTCTCTAAGGTGCTGCAGGACTCCTAGTTGTTCCTGGAAGATCAGATTTACTATTGGCCAGTATCAGCAGAAAACTGAAACACCCTCAGTGCTGGCTCAGCTGTCCTGACCACTAAATGGAGACGGCAAAGGGAAATGGAGCCCAGGCTTTGCCTGTCCTTGCCATACTGCCCACTCCCTGTTTATTGACTCTCAAAGGAATGGGAAGGGAGGCACAAATGGCCATGCCTACCTGCAAGATTTAGGTAGTTGATCTACATGACTACCAATCAAAACTGCATCTATTTGCTATAAAGTCAGGCTTTTGTTTTAGAAACTTTAGCTTCACTCGCTTCACATAAGATTGTAGTTATTTATTTATTTATGTTTACATCTTAGCTGATATATTACAAATAAAATAGTTAGTGCTCATTATCACTGTATTTATATTTGCTCACAGAATGCTCTTAGGAGGTGAAAATTAATGTACCAGTCAACTTGTAACTAGTGTTCCTATTATTAATTGGTTTCTGTGAAGAACTGAGTAACTACAATTCCGAAAAATGATCACACAAAATTGTAAATGACAGATACTATAGATCCCAAATACTACTCAGGCAAAAAATTGGACACGCCCAGAGCAATCAATCTGCTATCAAATGGCAACAAATATCAAAAATATTGCTCACACAATGGATTTACATTGATAGTATTTTGGTTGCTTGATTTTGAGGTAATTTTAAATATATTAATTTTTTTTCAGTGAAGCTACGGATAAATACATACATACATTTTGTAATAAAAACTGCATTTATTAATATATCTGTGGCATTTATATTTTTAAATGATCTCTTCTGTATTTTAGCTGCCATACCACACATATTACTTAAAATCTTGATTCTTCAAACACTTCCTGAGTATAGTGCTATTAAATGAGCAGACTCATCAGTCTGCATTATTGACTTCAATAGGACTATGTGTGGGCTTCAAATTATGTATATGCTCAGGAACTTTTCTGAATCAAGATCTATACTTGGTATTCAAATTAGTACAACAGAAATATGCACTACTCTTGGCAGGAAGTGTTTGTAGAATAAGGTTCTGAAAGTGACACTGTCAACTTAAACAGAATTCTGACTGAATATTTTTCTACCTACTTTGTAAACCCCACTGCAGAAGTTTGGAAAACAAAAATCTCGGTAAACAAAGTAGAAGACAATTTGACAGGATATTTGACAGACTCACTGATTCTCCAATGACATACAATAAAACTCTAACTCTCTGGCACGCAGTGGTCCGGCACTCCTAATAGTCCGGCACCACCTGGAACCTGGAAGTGCTCTAGCCAGCCAGACAATTGGAGCTGCTCCGCACCGCTTCCTCAAGTCTGCTGCTGCCACTGCTGAAACTGACCAGCTGCGGACCTGGGGAAGCGGTGCGGAGCAGAACAGCTGGGGTGCTGCCGGGTTGGTCCCACAGCACCGTCCCTCACCCCCTGCTCGACACTTGGCAGCACCCCAGCTGCTCTGCCCCACAGCTTCCCCAAGTCCACCGCTGCTGAAACTGACCAGCGGCAGACTTGGGGAAGAGCAGCTGAGATGCTGCCAAGTTGGTCCCGCAGCACTGCCCCTCACCAGCACCTGGTTCTCCCCACGCCATGCCGTTCCCTGCCTGAACCCTCCCCCGATCCATCATAGCCCCCCTGCCAGAGTATCTCCTGATACTCAGGCATATCTGATAATTTGGCATCCCTGGGTCCCAAAGGTGCCGGATTATCGCAAGTCTGCTGTAATTTGTCAATCGGTTCATTCTGTTGTGTAGGTCTTTCCCAAAGTAACAGGAAGGAGAAACTTAAAATACAACAAATAGTCTAGTAGCACCTTAAAGACTAATATAACATGTAGATGGTATCATGAGCTTTCGTGGGCGCAACACACTTCAAAGCTCGTGATACCATCTACATGTTTTGTTAGCCTTTAAGGTGCTACTAGACTATTTGTCATTTTTAAAGTTTTTCCTGTTACAGACTAACTCAGCTACCCCTCTGAAGCTTTTGAAGGAGGCAGAATAACATTTTTAAAATAAGAAAGTTCAATTGCAAACCTGCCATAATTAACTGGGACAGGCATAGGTTTTTGGTGGGAACACAGACCATCTGACATTGTATGGGGTGAAGCAGTCCAGATTGTACTAGTGCTGCCTAAACTCCATCAGGCAATCAGCCATCTCCACAGCTATGTTGTCAGTGTGACCTCTGGTAATAAACAGGGCCTACTCCAGCAGGTCATACGTAGCACTGACAGCAAGAACTTTCAACTTCTTCTCTAGCACTAGTCAACTCACTTAATTTTCTATCACTCTTTCTGTCTTTCTAAAGTGAGGATACTTATGTAGTAATATAAGTGTTAAATTTCACCAGAATGCACAGTAAGTCCTTCAGTGTATGGAAGTCTAACAAATTTCAGAGTCCCCGCCAATTTAGATAATTTTTCTTTGAAAATCATTTGAAAAATTTTGTAATTCTCCAGAAGTTGCTAGACTCAACTTCTACACCAGGAATCCGTTGAACCCACCCCAATGTCTGCCCTGTGAATAGAGCTGTGATTATAATGGACAGTGCCCTTCATTCAAAAACCATGATGAATGGTTGATGACGAATAAATCATCATCGCCCTCACCACTTCCTTCTCCAATAGCAAGATGCAGATCTTTGACCTTGCCTTTCTAACAAACACTTCACTATAGATATAAAAAAGTACCCACCAGAACAAGACACTCCACTACACAGACTTCTCCCTCATGGAAGAGGATGAGAGAATAAACACGTGACAGGTATGTAATCATATTGCCTAATGCACTACTGAAAAGCTCTCAGATACCACAATGATAAGCACAGTGTAAAAACAAATAGAACAAAATAGAAAAAATTCAAAGGGGAAAGTAAATGAGCATCAAATTAGAATCATACACAAATTAAAACTGCTGATGAAGCAGCACTACAGAAGCACTCACTATTTGTGCTTACACAGCCCACATATAGAATCATAGAATCCTAGAGCTGGAACAGACTTCAGGAAGTCATCAAGTCCAGCCTCCTGCCCAAAGCAGGACCAACCCCAACTCAATCATCCCAGCCAGGACATTGTTGAGCCGGGACTTAAAAACCTTTAAGGATGGAGATTCCACCGCCTCCCTAGATAACCCATTCCAGTGCTTCATCACCCTCCTAGTGAAATAGTTTTTCCTAATATCTAACCTAGACCTCCCTCACTGTAACTTAAGACCATTGCTCCTTGTTCTACCATCCGTCACTACTGAGAACAGCCTCTCTTGATCCTCTTTGGAACCTCCCTTCAAGAAGTTGAAGGCTGCTATCAAATCCCCCCTCACTCTTCTCTTCTGCAGACTAAATAAGCCCAAATCCTTCAGCTGCTCCTCGTAGGTCATGTGTTCCAGCCCCCTAATCATTTTGATTGCCCTCCATTGGACCCTCTCCAATGCATTCACATCCTTTCTATAACGGGGGGGGGGAGGGGGGGAGAGAGGGCCAGAACTTGCCACAATACTCCAGAATTGTGCCGAATAAAGGGGGATAATCACTTCTCTAGATCTGATGGAAATGGTCCATTTAATGCAACCTAATATGCCATTAGCCTTTTTGGCTGCAAGGGCACACTGTTGACTCATATCCAGCTTCTCATCCATTGTAATACCCAGGTCCTTTTCTGCTGAACAATTATTTAGCCAGTTGGTCCCTAGCCTCTAACAATGCTTGGGATTCTTCTGTCCCAAGTGTAGGACCTCTGCACTTGTCCTTGTTGAATCTCATCAGATTTTTTTTGGCCCAATCCTCCAATTTGTCTGGGTCACTCTGGACCCTATCCCTACCCTCCAATGTATCTGCCTTTCCCCGTAGCTTAGTGTCTTCTGCAAACTTGCTGAGGGTGCAATCCATTCCCTCATCCAGATAACTAATAAAGATGTTGAACAAAACTGGCCCTAGAACCGATCCTTGGGGCACTCTGCTAGAAACCGACTGCCAACCAGACATCGAGCCATTGATCACTACCCATTGGGCCTGTCAGTCTAGCCAGCTTTCTATCCATCTTACAGTCCATTTATCCAATCCATACTCCCTTAACTTGCTGGCAAGAATATTGTGAGAGAATATCAAAAGCTTTGCTAAAATCACGTCCACTGACTTTCCTATGTCCATATCTTCCATTTCCACTGTTGAAAAATTGAGAATCACAAACCTGATCAACAATGTCATTCACTTTATCCCGTTCACAGTCCAGTATTACTCGTCTTTCCTTTTTCACCTCCAGATCTTGAAATAGCGAACGATATGTTTCATCTTTTCGGTCATTGTTAATATTTCCCACGTTGATAGCAGTTACTTGCCATTTCTTTTCAGCAGCAGAATCCAGAACGGCTTGCAGTGTTGATAATCCTGGTAAGGTTTCGGGGGAAAGGAGGGAGGAGGGAGATTAAAGATAAAACTGAAAGAACAATAAAAGCTCATAACATGCAAATTGTAGTTCATTTATTTTAAAGACTACACAATAATTTGTATGGCTGCAAAACAGAAAAGATAGCTGTGACAGAATCCTTCTGAAAAGGAATTGCACTAAGCTCTGATCCTGCAGGTCTTGTGCACACACAACTTCCATGTAGGACACTGCACGGAATACAGGACTGGACAGGATAAATAACTACCTTTTGTTTTTGCTTCAGCTTTGTTTCAGAAAGAGATTGTATCACCAGACAAGAAAAGCTTTCAACACATTTGGGAGATACTCTACTTTTCAAAAGAGGTCTTTTACGAGAAAAACGATCCAATTACAGCAAAGGAACCTCTTGTTTGTTACTAAATGCTATTGAACTGTTTACATTCCTGTGCTTGAGTGGCAATGCATTTAAAGCCTGATCCTGATCCCAGTGCCACTAAGGTCAATGGCAAAACTCCCAATTAATTTAGTGGTGCTTCCTGAGCCCTTGTTTTTGTTGACTAAAGTAAGAAATCTAGTTATAGAAAAGCTGATCAAATTATTTTCTTTCTAACCTTATAGAGGTTCAGTACTAACATCCCCACAAACAATCTTTATAGATATCTGATGTTATTTGATTTTTTTGGAAGGGCACAGAATCTTGACCGAGAAATGATTCTCGGTACAATTTCAATAGGTAATGATAAGTTCAGTAAAAATTTTAGTCGTCTACATTTCCCTTTAACAAAGTAAAGGAGAACAGAATAAAGAAAGATGCAATTCAGTATCAGGAATAAATGCTTACTTTGAAATAAACACTGTTTCTATAATTGCCAGCAACACAGGAGTGAGCAATATCAGCTATATATTTTATGCAGAGAATCCCCAAAGGAGCATTTCTAGGATGCCATATAATATTTACCGCAGTTCAGTAGATGCTTTACACTGACATCACTCTGGTTGTATAGTTTATCTACCATAAACTCTGAGTAGTCATTTCTGACTTGTGTAAGTAAACTGAGCTATGCATTCTCTTTGTGACAAATTTCTGTCATATGTAAAGAAAGTTTCATATGTTACTGTCCTCTGCAATAACAGCAGTTACACACACAGCTGAACAGGAAAAACAATGAGAATTAAATTTGAATTATAATTTACAAATGGCCCAATAAACTAAGATCAATAGGCTTTTAATCATTCTTGACACTTTGAAAACGTTAATGATATCCAAGATTGGTCACCTTTACAATAAGCATATCCTGAAAACAACTGTGTATCTTTATGTTATGTGTGGGAAATCATTTATTTTTTAAGAATGTTGGCTTTTTAAAAAAGAATATAGATATCTGAAAAATCAAATAGACAGTAGAACAAATCAGAGCAGGACAGCAAAACCAGAATAATTGTTCTAGCTCATAGTCCTCCCACATGTCTTTAAACTATATGCTTTCTATGAGCTGGAAAGAATTTTAGTTGGGTAGATTTTGAATATATATTGCTAATTACAATATATCCCCATGCATCTTTGCTCATGAAGGTTTCTATGCTTTACATTTCATTGCAAACTTGCTAAATCTCCCTTATTAAATGGAATCTTCCTTGGGAGCCTCTCGCTTTTTAATACCCTCTCTGTGGATATGTCTCAGTGGCAACTTAGACCTTTCATTTTCATGTGCAGGCTCAATAAAGGGCTTCATGCAACAGGCTGCCTCCTTAAAGAAACATAAAGTGGGGAAGAAAGAAACCACAGCAAGGTGCCTATACATTCAGGGGTAGTAGGGACAGCAGGCCCTGGTGTAGGGAATGGTTTGCTGCAGCTCAGCAAATTAAAGCAGCAGTACCAGGGGTGCAACATGATTTTCCAAGTGGGAGTTGTTAAACAGTGAAAGGAAAGAAACTGGATCTCCCCAGAGCAACGCACATGGTCCAAAACGAACGTTGTAGGAAACAACATTGTAGGAAAGGCAACCATAGCTGAAAAAGCAGAAGGAATGTTAAGGCAGTGGAGGGGAAAGCAGAATTTTCCTGGATGGTATTTCGCTAGAATTCTTGGGTTCCTATCCCAATCCTTCTACTGAGGAGGTCAGAAACCACAGGAGACATTTAAACTTCCCTCCCACACTGTGTAGCATTGATTTATGTCACACTGGACAGATTATATATATATATATGTATTTTTAATTAGTTTGACTCAACTTGGGTTCATTTTGCACAGGCCTTAATTCCTATACGAAAGATGGATAGGTGCAACAAGAGCTCCCTCATCATCAATAGCTGCCCCCCAGGGGCTTTCAGCTTTTTATGAACTGATGTAATAAGCTGCACAGAGCAAACCATTCGTAGTACACAAAATTTTTTATTTCTCCTGCAAAACCCAATAACTACATAAACTGAGACCTTTTCTATTAGCTGTTTACATAGATAGGTATCTAGTCTTCTCTCATAATACAAGTGATTCTTACAGCTTCCTCTACTTGTAAGGACAATTCTGAGAGCATTTATGACTGAACTGGAGAGAAAGAAAGGGGAGATAAAAAAGGTGGTGAATTTTGAATTCAAATGGATAACAATTCATTTGTCATTCCATGTTTGTCTAAATGCAAAATTAGGATGTTGATTCATTTAAAATCTCCAGATTTCTGGATCTTCAGCCTTAAGGGGTGTTTGATACCTTAGATTCCCGATTCTTATACATATTGAAAGTTATCACTTTTGATGGGACTCATTCAGTGTTCATTCTGTGAAATCCTATTAACTAAAAGTACCAACTGACATTTTTCCTCAATGTGTTTAATTTTTGGAGCAAGGAGATAGTTACATAGAAACTTTAATATCTTATATCTCATATTATACCTACAACTGGACAAGTGTATGTTGACATTGCATAGCCAGTGTGGTGGCCAAAATGCATAGGGAGAATGCACAAGGCTTATTCTAATACATTAAATTTTCAGTTACTAAATTCAGAACTTGGGGGGAAATAGTCCTGATCCTCAAATGCTTGTAGAGAGCACAGACAGTTAGTTCAGGGATCTTTTGAATGGGAGAGCTAAATGGAAGCAATTGCATAGAATGTCAGATTGGCTTTTTTTTAAAAAATTAGTAATTTGGCTGGAGATAAAGTGCTAGAATATTCTTTCTGTTTTCTCTACAACCCAGGCAAACTCAAAGGAGAATAGAAGGTAGAAAAGACTAAAACACAAGTTATGATTAATCCATATGAGAACAAGCACTGGACTAAATAATGATTTGAGACAGGAGGGTGAATGGAATGAGATATGAAAAAGCACAGCACTTCAGAAGACTAGTCTCTAACAAGATACTGGAGCTGTAGTAATAAACTCACTGTTTTAGAATAAGTAATTGAATTGTAATTGCTATTATCTCTCCTGATTCCATTTTATTAAAGTTTTGTCTCATGGGAATATGTCTCTCTCTTTCCACAGTATAAGATAAAGATAACACGCTGAACTATATGCAGGCAGTCCCCGAGTTACGCGGATCCGACTTATGTCAGATCCGCAGTTACGAACGGGGCTTTTCTCGCCCCGGAGAACGGGAGCGGCAGGACGCCCAGATGAGCCGCGGTCCCACCGCCCGCATTCTCCGGGGTGAGAAAAGCTGCTCCCCGTCTCCTTGGTCTGCTGGTCAGACCAGGGAGACGCGGAGCAAAGCCGCGGAGGACGCCCGCAGCGGGACAGCCCAGGTGCGCCGCGGCTGTCCCGCTGCGGGCATCCTCCGTGGCTTTGCTCCACATCTCCCTGGTCTGCTGGGGGGGGGGTGCAGCTAGTGCCCCCTACCCCCCAGCAGACCAGGCTTTTCTGCCCACGACGCCTGGGGTAGAGCAGCTGGGACGCTGCTGGGTTGGTCCCGCAGCGCCGCTCCTCGGCGCTACTGGACCAACCCAGCAGCACCCCAGCTGCTCTGCCCCACGTGTCCCCAAGTCAGCCGCCGCTGAAACTGACCAGCGGCTGACTACAGGAAGCCCGAGGCAGAGTTGCTTTGCCCCCGGCTTCCTGGAATCAGCCGCTGATCAGTTTCAGCAGCAGCTGACTTGGGGACGCCTGGGGTTCTTAAGTTGAATCTGTATGTAAGTCGGAACTGGCGTCCAGATTCAGCCTGTTGAAACTGATCAGAGGCTGATTCCAGGAAACCCGGGACAGAGCAACTGTGCCTCGGGCTTCCTGTAGTCAGCCGCTGGTCAGTTTCAGCAGCGGCTGAATCTGGACACCAGTTCCGACTTGCATACAGATTCAACTTAAGAACAAACCTACAGTCCCTATCTTGTACGTAACCCGGGTACTGCCTGTATCCTTTTTACAAACATGTCCATGGCTCTGGTCGCTGAGATGATAGTGTTTTGACCTGAAAAATGGCTTCTGATTTAGGGTCCATTTTTGCCACATTCCAAAGTCCTTGATTACCATGGTAGCTGCCATTGAATTCTATGAGAGTACTCCATGAGTAACTCACTAATCAACATGAGCAAGTGTTTCATATTCATGCCCCTAGAGCATTTACAAATGGCACCTATCACCTTCTCTACTTCAATACTTCAGTGGATGCTCTGAAGAATTTTCCGAAACAGAATTCACATGTTGGCACACACTGTAATGTTAGCTGATTGAATGAGCATTGAATAAGCTATTTGCCCTTTTTGGAAAGGCAAAGAATGTTTCTGATTTTAATATGAACTTGAAGAGAATCCCGTGTGTCTACACTGTACCTGTAGCTCAAAATAAGCTACACAATTTGAGTTACTGAAATTGCATAGCTTATTTCAAGTGTATTTCGAAATAGAGTACTATTCCAAAATGTCCCTTAATCTTCATGGAACAAGGTTTACAGGAACGTCAGAATAGTGAGCCCATTATTTAGAAAGCTATTTTGAAATATTTTGAGTGGGCTTGTTTAAAAGAGTCAAATTGCTATTTTGGGATACCAGAAGTATCCCAAAATAGTGCCGCAGCATAGACGTACCCTAAGAGAAGAGAAAGCTCAGGGATCATAGTGCATGACATTAAGTCATTTTAGAAGTCATGTGAGAGCTTTAGTTTACTTTAACTGCAGGGCTACACGCTACACACATGCACGCACACGTCTTGAAAAAGCCCCTTTTTATTTTTTTGAACAACACAATACAGCCCAGACCAGAGGAAGGTGGCAACATCTGAAAGTATGTAGGTAAAACCTAATTACAACTTAACCATTTTATGCACATTTATTTATGGCATGGCAACCCCAAGCAAAGTTTTTGATCCATGAACATTCTGAAAAATCACCACACAATTGCTTTCAAAGACAAAGGGCACAATGAAAACAGAAAGATTAAGAAGAATGAGTAGTAAGAAAAAAAGCAAGGAACAACTGGAGACAAAGAGAGAAAGGTGAAATTCCAACAAAGATAGTCAAAAACCTTTCCCCAAAATACAACTAATTACCATGCCTACCAACTTTCCATTCTGCAAATTGTTTGTTTTCATTGTATAAAATGAGAAATGTAATAAAAATAATCATGAAAGGGCATAGGAATTGTGTAGGACATGCCTGGAGTGAATGGGTCATCAGAAACTGTGGATGGTGGACTTTCAACTTGGCACAGTAAGAAAAGTTCAACAGACGGGTTGGGAAAGGATTGTGTCTAGAGAGCAAGAGTTGTTTTACTCTGGGTTCTCCAGTTACAGATTCTGCACCCCGGCTGGAGTGAATCTGTGGGACTGAATCACCCCTTAATGCCCTAGGCTACCACCAAGTCTAATTGAGACTATGAGTAGTGGTGGGTGGGATTTGCAATGAGATGAAGTTCTGGATCCTCATAAATTTGACTATTAGGCTATGTCTACACAGCAGTGTCATTTTGGAATAACTAGCGTTATTCTGAAATAACATAGTCCGCGTCTACACAGCAAACAGTTATTTCAACATAATGTTGAAATAATGTCAAGTTGGAGGACTTCTTACTCTGACTCCTGTAATCCTCATCTTATGAGGAGTAAAGGAAGTCAGAAGAAAAACGCTCTAACTCAGACTTCCTGTTGTGTAGGCAGCACCAATAGCCAAAATAAGCTATTTTTGAGTTAAGCTATGCAATTGACATAGCTCAAGTTCTGTAGCTTATTTCAGGTTTAGCCCTGCTGTGTAGACATGCCCTTATTGTTTGGGACTATGAGAATTAGGGAAGACTGCAATAACAGTCTATGTATGGGTTATTTGCATTTAAAACTGATATTTGGTAGGAGAAATAAGCTGACTGAAATTTGGTTTTGTTCTCTACCTTTAACTGGTGGGACACACACAACCATAATAGTCTCAATTAAAAAAAAATATTAAAATGCTTTTTTTTCTGTAAAATTTGTTAAAATAGATTTTCTATGAGAACTATTTTCCAAAGACATTATTATTATTGCATCAATGTTTATTAGTCCATGGCCACAATTCTGTTAGATGCTGCTACTATTCCATTCTCAATTCAACACATTTATTCTTTAATCATATACAGCAGTCAGATAAACCTCTTTTCTTAAAATGCAAGTGTTATATTGTTAAAGAGGCACAAGAGGGGAAACATTTCTCCTTGGTCTGCTTGTCTTCATAACACTGCTTTAGCATTTTAGTTAGGTATATCTAGCAAAACCTATACCGTATCTTACCTCTGTCACTGTCATATAGATATGCAAACTTGTTCCACTGATAGTATTCAATCAAGCTAAGAAGAGCTCCCTTGAGGTCCGGTCTCATTTGAATGACAAATGGGTGTGTTCCATCAGTTGGAAAACTGGGAGTTATGAAGGAGACATGAAGAGTTCCACAAAACGATGTTATGGTATTTACTGACTTCTTGTCATAGAATCCAAAAATAGCAAAGACGCCTCTTGAAAACTGGGAGCAAACTAAAAAAAGAGAAACAAAGAGATCAAATTGTGTGAAACAGCAGGGATTTGTAAAAGTGTGTATGAAACCTTTTACATATTTTTGTTCTGCCAATATGTATACTCACACATTTTAATGGGGAAAGACAATATTACTAAGTTATAACAATATATCTATCATTACCAAAACTTAATATACCAAAAGCTGTCTTAATACAATATACACAGTAATAATGTATTACGTTTCTTATGCTCATAATTATTTCAGAAAGAAAACTTAACAGATGAGTTATACATTCCATGTATACCATAACATATTATTCCAAACATACAAGGGTGCTGAAATTTGTTTCTTTAAAAACTGATAATTTCATAGCTGACTGTAGTACAATTATTGAAAATGCTACTTTTTATCCTATTAAGTACAATATGGTTTTGGGGACAAGGCTTTTTTAGTCACGTCTTTCTTGCAAGGCACCTAAAAACAAATACACTTTTCATTTGTACTGCTTGAGGAAATACAGACTCAAAAAAACAAAGCGCACACACAAATCAGCAAAAATACAAAACAGGAAGATACAGATAGTGGCCTTGTGTATTGTGTTCCAGCATGGTATTTAATTAAATGTTCAAAATCAGTTTTTTATGAACTCAGCAAAAGCAGGTCTTTTGGATGACACTTCAGGTCAGAAACAAGAAAGAATAATCTCTTGGGTGAAAATAATATGCTGATTATTCATTTTTATCACCACTACAACAATTCAAGCCAATGACAATGCTGACTGCTGTAGCCTGCGTAAGCTTCTTCATGGGTCATTCTGTTCCCTAACACTGGAAATGTTGCATGTGTAGAGGAATATGTAGCTCTGGTTATTAAAACTGGAGAAGAGGAAGAGAATAATTGAAATAGTCACTCTGCTTCTGCTGGGTTATCCCTGAACATCTCTTTGTTATCTAACTTACATTTCTCCTCTCCACTCTCATGGTCTGTATGCAGGGGCAGCCTGTCCATATAGGTGAACTAGGCGGTCGCCCAGGGGGCCAAGTTAAATAGGGCGCCAAATGGTGGCACAATATCATTGAGGAGTTTGGAGGTGGGGTCACCGATTGCATGGCAGCTAGCGCACCAGCTGCTGGCAGCTAGTCTAGGGCCATCCCTGTCTGTATGTAGTCACCTGTAATAGTAGGCAGATCCATCAAGAGAATATGTCCATTAATCTTAACAACCACCCTTTCAAAACCACATGCTCAGATCTGCTCAACTGCATTGATGTAAACCGGGAGCGTAACAGAGGATGACTTTGCCCAAATATTAATTATAATGACAATTGACCAGAGAGACTATATTTTAGGGCAGTGATACTCAGACTCAAACTTCAGATGTTCAGGAAGCAAATTAGAGATCAACCTTACCCAAAACTAACAGAAGTGTGAATTCATTTTTTATTTTCTACAGTGCTATATGTTCATATTTAAACAGTATGATGGGGGAAATATTGAATTATATATCTACATCTATAT
Source organism: Pelodiscus sinensis (assembly GCF_052426305.1). Classification (NCBI taxonomy): domain Eukaryota; kingdom Metazoa; phylum Chordata; order Testudines; family Trionychidae; genus Pelodiscus; species Pelodiscus sinensis. Next base: position 77,452,986 of record NC_143055.1, read on the forward strand.
AGATATTATTCTCACAGCAAAATGAACAGACCAAGTATAATTATTTTATCAGTTGCAATTGGTTAATAACATAATGAAAGCGTCTTGATTGATTAATTAAATTGCACAGTGTTTTAATATCATGTGTGCAAAGAGCCAATGGAGCTAGTCATACCTCTTAAGCCTCAGTCGGAGTATTGTTGTTTTAGTATATGTAGAGGAACAGAATTAAAGTTGTGTTAATTCTGGAAGTCAGTTAGACTTCTCAATGATTTGTTTCTCAGACTTTAACTTTTATTAATGAAATGTTACCTATTTTTTATTTTCATGATATCACAAGCTAGTTGGTCCTTTAAGATAAGCCTTGCTTGTGACCAAGAAACTAAATTTCCATCTGATGGTAATATGGCAATTAATAATAATAATTAGCGATTCAATCTGTGAAAGGGTTAGGAAAAGATTGCAAACAGAAAGGAGAATCCAGGGAGGATTTTGGACAACAATGGCATTATAGATAAAATGCAGGGTTGCTTAGGATAGAAAGATGGATCATTGAGCACATGGTTAAATCGGAAACAAAAATACAAAAGAATATGAGAAAGAGTTTCATGATTGATGGTTTTTTAGTTATTTAAAATGTGCACAGCATTCCAGAGAGAATGCTGATTGTACAAAGTAGGTACATAATGGACAAGGGGTAAAATGTATGTATGGGCTAGAGAATTTTTAAGTAAAAGGACTAAGTAGATCACAGTTAAAAAGTTATGTCAAATATAATATTAAAAATGGCACACCATAGGAAGTGTGGTTAATTTGACATTATTTGATATGATAAATGATCTTTCAAAACAAATGTGTCACACTATTTGCAGATGACTGTGCTGATGGGTGAGGAGCAGGAATATTGAGGTGGCAGAAAAGATTGGGAAATACATTGGGTTTCAAGTTCTTCATAGATAAAATCAAAAGACTGATCTTTACAAAAAGCTACAAAGGAAAGGAATTATCTGTATGGAGAATAAATAGATATAGTTAAAAGATTTAAATTTCTAGGAGTCATACTGATACTATATTATTTTGGAAAAAACATATAGACTGTGTTAAACATAAATTCAAAGGAAGGCTCAACCTGCTTATAAGTATTGCTGGGACTAACTGGAAGACAGATAAGAAAGCATTGATGAAGGAATACAGAGCATTAATCAGACCATGTATCAACTAAAACTGCTAAGCTTTTTAGAGTGGCATCAAAATCAGAACTTTAGCAATTTGATTTAATACAAGCACAGAAATTTGTGGGAGGTGCATGTATGACACCAACACGTGCTACGGGGAGTTGCTAGTGAATTGCCAGTTGCACATAAATGAAATTATTGGACTTAACTTTCTGAGCCAAACTTAATGGGAATTGCAAAGATGGAAGCATCTAATACATATGTCATGATTGTGGGGAGTTCAACAGATACCCTATAGCACACAATGTTAGAGTTCCAGATGTCACTTGAGTAAAAATATTGAGTTGAAAGACAAGGAAAAGCTAAATGAAATCAGAAGTTTTAGTAATCTGAAAATAGTTATAGATGGAAATTCACATGCCCAAATGTGGATTTAGATTTATTTTATAAACATGTGGGTTAAAAAGGAGGCAATAGGTATCAAGATTAAATATACCAGAATATAGATCAAATGTGGGGTTATTTTTTGTCAACTCTCTATAATTAGACCCAAAAAAGGGATGAAAAACAGGAAAAGTAGGAACAGCATACTGTACATGAAAATTAGGAATTAGTATATCTAAAAGAATATCCAATTTTGTAACTGACATGACAGCTGAGACAGCAGCAGCAATGCTGGTATTAAAGTGGATCTGGGCTGTATGCCCAGTAGTGGTGGTCATTTTTTGGACTTAATATCAGGTCTTAGAGCAATAAAAAAAAAGGAGTCTCTGAAAGCAGAAGTGATTTACTCAACTAAACTATATTTCTATAACTGTACAGATGGGAATACATGCAGCATTAGCCTGCATCCCAGCACATACTGAGATAGTAGAAAACAAAATGCTGGGCAAAACAGCTAAAAGGGATGTAGGAATTGTAAGGAATGAAATAGTGAGGTCCTAGAGTACACTGGAATTCAAAAGACTAGTATAGAAAAAAATTAAACAGAGAAATAGGAAAAAATGGATCAATGAAAATAAATGTTTTAAAAATTGTCCTCTGGAGTTGAAGATAATGACATATTTCAGGGCCTCGGTAGGAAAAACTAATTGATTTGGTTTACAGTACTAAATGGCCATTGTGGTGTAAACAAAAATCTTTTTGAATGGATGAACAGAAAGATGGATTATGTCCATACATATAAAAGAAAAGAAAATTGAACATTTTTTACGGGTTGATGAGGGGAAAATGAACAGGAAAACTTTTCTGAAGAATTTAAACGGTGTAATGCTTATGTTATTTAGTGAAAATACCAGGGAAATGGGATATCAAAAAGGGATTATTACTACTTGACTTGAAAGACACAGGGAAGATAATATAAACTGCCTAGTATTTAGGAATTATAGTTGTTGATGGGTGGACATAGACTATCCAGTCAAGCCTGCTTCACCATGGGAAGGAAAAAGGAAGAAAAAGGGAAGGAGAGGCTGCAGAGAAGGCAGGACTCTCCTGCAGGTAGGAGAACCCACAGTGAGCAGAGACAAGCTTCTATGTAAGTGAGACCAGTGACAAGGCTTAAATAGGTAGGAAATCAGGGAGGACTACTTCAAGGAACAGCACAGAGTCCTGTGATTCTCAGCTAGAGCCCACAAGGATCAGGGAGATTCCCTAGGAGAACTTCCATGATCTCTGTGAATGGAAGATTATGAGGGGAAAACTCACAATTATTTAGAATTATTTGGATGCTTAGACCAGATCCACACTATGGGGGAAGGTTGGCTTAAGGTACGCAATTCCAACTACGTAAAAAATGTACCAGGAGTCAACATACCTTAAGCCAAGCTTTGGCGCTGTCCTCACAGTGGGAGGTCAACGGGAGCACTTCTCTTGTTGACTTCCCTTACTCCTCATCAGGAGTAGGAGTACTGGCACCGATGGGGTGCCCTCAGCGTTCAATTTACTGGGTCTATGCTAGACCCACTAAATTGAATGCCGGAAGATTAACCGCCTCAATGTCAATTTTCCCGCAAGTGGAGACGTGGCCTTAGACTTTCAGTTGGACGTTCCATTACTCCAGAAAAGGACAGATCTTTCTGTGATTTGGCTGGAGGGCTGAGCTACAGAAGACTGGAGAGAAGAAGATGGCTAGCAGGAGAACCACAGATATGGACTTCTTACAGGCTCTCACCCTAATATAAGGGGCTACTACTGGTGGTGAGTATATCTTACACCTGGTATTTAACCAAAAAAAAAAGAAAATTGAGTACATAAGAACATAAGAACGGCCGTACTGGGTCAGACCAAAGGTCCATCTAGCCCAGTATCCTGTCTACCGACAATGGCCAGCACCAGGTGCCCCAGAGAGGGTGGACCGAAGACAATGATCAAGCGATTTGTCTCCTGCCATCCCTCTCCAGCCTCTGACATACAGAGGCCAAGGACACCATTTTATCCCCTGGCTAATAGCCTTTTATGGACCTAACCTCCACGAAATTATCTAGCTTCTCTTTAAACTCTATTATAGTCCTAGCCTTCACAGCCTCGTCTGGCAAGGAGTTCCACAGGTTGCTACACGCTGTGTGAAGAAGAACTTTCTTTTATTAGTTTTAAACCTGCTACCCATTAATTTCATTTGGTGTAGCAAATACTCTAGTAATGAGAGTCTCAAGTAACTTGTCCTTTCTTTTTAATTGATCATTCTGCCCGTTCCATCTTTGAACCCTAAAAATGTATTCAGCTCTCATCACCACAGCATCTGAACATGACGGCATGTCTACAGTGCATGCCACTGGGTGCAGTAGTTAGGGTGACAGGCTTGGTGGGAGGGGGGCAAAGGCAGATGGGAAAGGTTCTGGGGGGGGGGGAGAGCTGCTGGATTTCCCCCCCTCCCCACTGCCTCCTCTTTGCCAAAGCCTTTCCCACTGTTGCAGCCTTTCCCTGAAATGAGGAAAGACTCCAGCAGCAGGGAAGCAGTAGGGCACTATACTAACACCAGCAGTGTAGAGAGTGGAGGCCCTATTTGGGCATATAGAGGAACCATAGACAAGGTTCAGACATGACTGTGCTTCTCTAAGCACCACCTCACTGTCTCCACTGCAATTTCTTCTCATACTGAGAAGTGTGCGCAGGATGTACTGTAATGGCTGCAAAGTGTAAACGTATCTCAGAGGGAAATCCTGACCACATTGACTTCTGTAGGACCAGGGTTTCACTCCAAGTATACAGAGATAAAAGAAGAAATTTCTTTTTTTTTTAATTTCATACATCAAAATATCCCACACCACTATAAAATGTTGCAGATCTACTAGGGTTAGAACTAAATATATTCTAATTGGAAATCCCCTTTTCAATGCTACAGCATTAGACATTTCCCATTTCTATTTTGATGGCCTCTAAACTATGAACTTGCAGCCTGTTGTGGGTATAGAACTTAATATTGGCAAATATTGGGAACATTCCACATTTGGGGGAAGAAAGAATCTCTCTCTCTCTCATATTCTGACAGATCATTTTGCTTCAGGCTTTTTTAAATAGTTGTTTGAGAAAATCTCAATGGAATATTACAAGTAGACTCTGCAAGGATGCGTTCTAAGTAGCACACAGATGAGGCAGACAAAAGTGACATGACAAATCACATTTCTCCAATGGATCTGCAATTTATCACATACATATATACATCCACAACATCTGTGGGTGGTATTTTTTTATGTATAAAATCCCCACAAATGCAGTTCATTTCCTGGTAGGTGTGTCTGTAGGTTTCTAAGAAAGGCTGTATGCTCTCTGAATTTGTGTTCTCCTTATGTTCTCCTTAAGCTATTGAAACTCCCAGTTTTAATTACTACTTTTCTACTCTTGACTGATGAACAACTAATTTCTTCCAACACATCCAAGGCCAAAGAACTCCTTAAACTCTGCCAAGTTAAGGGTCTGTAATCCTGCCTGGCTTTTACATAGGCCACATAAAGGACAGGGATTGAAAAACTGCCTTAAAAGTTAAAATGTACCCCACCCTGCATTCCATTACTGTACATCAAAGCTGACGCTATTCAGAATCCAGTCTGAAATAAATAAAGCTAGAAAAAAAAGTATTCTGATATCTTCAATGTAGTCTAATATTATCAGCCGTATATAATGTAGTGATGTTTGCTGTGCTGTTAGAACTGATTTCAAAAGTTATTTATACGAGTGATATTTAAAGGCAATAAAAACATTCACTTTGAGGCTCATTTACTTCTAGAAGGTTGCATAGATGGAAAGCAGAATTTCCTCCTAATCTGTATAAACTGTCAGGCAGTAGGAAACAGCATACAATTCCTCATATTAAACTCTGTGGTCCAGTAAGAATATGGTTGTCAGTTTTAAATCTGGACTACATTTTTTTCTCATCCATGACAATCAGTCTTACAACTGTTTACTGAACTAGCCCAAGCCTGTGGTGCTTTCATGCGCAAAACTCCTGTTAAAGATCAATGGTAGGTCATCCATAGCTAGCAAGAGACACATTTATAATACTCTTGTAGATTTGTCACACAGCAAATAGTCTCAGTGATTCTGGGGCATTTGGCCTCTTGGGAGCAGGAGGGAAGAAATGAGGGAAGATGCTCATATGTATATATAAAGATGAACTAGTGAATAATGTAAAAACTGTAATTCTTTTTGGCAGAATTCCCACTCTGCATATGTCTACAATGATACTGCTATTGCTGGAGGACATTAGTTTTACAATGGTGAATCACAAGCTGTTCTTAAGAATCCTAATCATCATGATTTAACCTAAATCACTATAACATGAATGATATATATTTTTAAACACATTATAAACAATTGCCAGGATTAATTTCTTTCAAAGCGGTCTTATTTTCAAATGCTTTCCTTGGCTGTGTCTAGACTACATCCTTTCTTCAAAACAGGCCAATGCCAGGTGCCTCACGGAATAATCAGAACAGGTAATCATCCAGTGATCTATTCCCTGTCACCTATTCCCAGCACCTGGTAGAGGTTAGGGCAGTGGCCTCCAACCTGTTTAACCACAAGATCACTATTTCAATGTAAGTGCAATGTCCCACCCCTTCTCTGAGGCCCCACCCCTGCTCCACCCCTTTTCCAAGGCCTCCCCCTGCTCACTCCATCTCCCTTCCTCCCCCATCCTCACTCACTTTCACCAGGCTCGGGTAGGGAGTTGGGATGCAGGCTCTGATCTTGGGTCAAGGGGTTTGGAGTGTGGGAGGGGCTCCGGGTTTAGCCCATGGCAGGGGATTAGGGTGCAAGCTCTAAGAAGGAGTTTGAGTGCAGGGGGACTCACGTATGGGGCAGGAGATTAGGTGCAGGAGGAGGTTCAGGGCTGGGACAGGGATTCAGGATGCAGGCTCTGGCTGGGCACCATTTAACTGGGATGACTTCCGGGTGGTGAAGCAATGGGGTTAAGGCACGCTTATTCCTGCCCTGGCCCTGCACATGAAAGCAGCTGGTATGTACAGCGATGGCACCATGGTGCCATGTGCTGCTCCTCATCTACAGGCACTGAGCCCACAGCTTCTTCTGGCCCCGGTTCCCTGTTACTGATCAATGGGAGCTGCAGGAGTGGCGTCTGCAGGCAAGGACAGCATATGGAGACCTCTGCGTCTCTCATGGGCTGCAGGGACATGCCAGCCATTTCCAGGAGCAGCAATTCCCAGTGGGATAATGACTCCAGCCACAGCAGGATCAGCATTTTAGAACTCATTTCTCAAAGAATTACATTTAAGCGTAAAAGAGAAATGAAAATGGTGAAATGCACAGACCAGTCAAAACCCAAATAACCCATTTTGCAAGCAGTACAAGAAGTAACAACCACTCCCCACATGTGTGTTGGGTCAGAAGATGAGAGTGAAGGACAGTGTGTGTTTGTGAGAATAACAGAGGCACACACAGTGTGTGAGAGTGACAGAGATTTGCATTGCCAAGCTCCCTCCACTGCTTTCTCTCTGTGTGGAGACAGTGTACAGGAGCGGAAGGAAGAAGGACACACTGACATCAGCACCCCCCTTCTTCCTCCCACACCCTGCACAGCAAGCAGGAGGCTCCCGGGGACAGCTTCCCAGACACACCAGTCAGGATCCCGTCAGGGTAAGATCTTTTTCACTTTTTCCACACCAGTCATGATTTTATAGACCTCTGTCGTATCTCCCCTCAGGAGCGGCCCTAGACAAGCTGCCGGCAACTGGCGCCCCTGCCTCCAAAGCCCTCAACAGCCGTTTATCTTGGTACCCAAGACGACCACCTAGTTTGCCTGTATTGACAGGCCACCACCATCTCCCCTTAATCATCTCTTTTCCAAACTGAAAAGTCCCAGTGTTATTAATATCTCCTCGTATGGTAGCCATTCCATACCTTTAATCATTCTGTTGCCCTTTTCTGAACTTTTTCCAATGCCAAGATATCTTTTTTGAGATGAGGTGACCACGTCTGCATGTAATATTCAAGATGTGAGAATACCATGGATTTATATAGAGGCAATAATATATTCTGTTTTATTCTCTATCCCTTTCTTAATGATTCCCAACATTGTTTGCTGTTCTGACTGCTGCTGAACACTGAGTGGAAGTTTTCAGAGAACTATCCACAATGACTCCAAGATATCTCTCTTGAGTGGTAACAGCTAATTTAGTGTCCATCATTTTATACATATTGTTGGGATTATGTTTTCCAATATACCTTCCTTTATCAACACTGAATTTCATCTGCCATTTTGTTGCCTACTCACCTAGTTTTGTGAGAGCCTCTTGAAGCTCTTCACAGTTTGCTTTGGGCTTAACTATCTTGAGCAGCTTAGTATCGTCTGTAAATTGTGCCACATCACTGTTTACTCCTCTCTCCAAATCATTTATGAAAATGTTGAATAGGGTTGGTTGCAGTGTGAACTCTGGGGGACAACACTAGTTATCTCTCTCCATTCTGAAAACTGACCATTTATTCCTATCCTTTGTTTCCTATCTTTTAATCACGCATTAATTCATGAGAGGACCTTTCATCTTTTCCCATGGCAAATTAACTAAATATTTGTGGAGAACAGTTCTGTGCACTGATGCACAACTGCTGATCACCAAAAATGCAATACAAGGTACTGAAGAAAGAGACCCCATCAGGTTTTGCTGAGTGCAAGAAGCATTTTCATATTTAAGAGCTTCCTGTTCTATGCACACAACCAATCTGACAGCTAATATTATCACTCATTTTTCAGCAACACTTTGAAGGTCCGGACCTTGTTCTCCATTATGACAGTTAAGATTCTGATTCTGCAATCTACTCTCCTTCAGCAAAACATGTAAATTTATGCTGCAGACCCATGGAAAATTCAATGGAGCTTAAGCACATGCCTAAAATTAAATATGCTAAAATGTTTTGCTCAATTGGGACCCATAACATGTGGTTACTCCATTATTTCTTGCCTTGGCACCTCTTCTAAGGCTCCCTACTACCATATTGTTTCCCTGCAATCTGTCCAAAATAGAACAGCTAAACAAATCTTATTTGATTTTTAGCCAGTCCATGTCACCCTTTGCCTTTTAAAAATAATTCCAGAGATTTCCACTTGCTCACTATACTTAGTTCACATTCCTTGACTTCCTCTTTAAAGCCCCGTAAGAGTTCTGAGCAATAATTGTCTTGTTACTTAATTTTCTTGTTGGTGCTAAATAATAATAAAAGAACAACTGCAGAAATTACTTCACTCCTATCATTTGCTGATCTGCTTTTCTTTTAAAAAAAAGGATGTTAAATATACAATCTACAGATTATATTTATTTTTGTTTTTGACTTGAATCTAGTCTTGTAATATATCTAACTTTCAAAGAGTCACTGCAGAATTAAGAATTTAAATGTAAGAATTCATAATATGAAGTTGTTTAAAATGTGTACATTTTTGGCATTATATAATGGTCCCAACTGAGAAGTATCTAAATTTCTTCCGCCTTTATCAAGACAAATTTCATATACAGAGACATAAAGTGAGTCAGAAATGGTTTCCCTCAAAGTATATATGCAGAACAGGTTTCTAGCAATTTCTTTCTAAACCAATATCATCTCCTACACAGGACAAAGATAAGTCTATTGTCCTATAAATGCAAAGATAATGTAGGAGGAAATATTATTGAATTCAATTAGTAAATGTTCAGTTAAGTTATTGTAGCTGTACCAGGTGCTGAGAAAGGTCTGCAGGTAGTGAAGGTTGTAAAATGCTTGAAGTATAACCTTTTTCCTCCTTTGTTCTTAACTTTTCAAAATATTCTGCTTTTGTGCTGTAAATTTCTATTTTCAGTCTTCACCCAAAGGCAAATACTTTTAGTAAATTCTCTCCATGGATTTTAGCCTATTGAGAATATTTGCCTTTTACTGCTCATCTTTTGATCATAAGCATTAATCTACTGCAATTACATTCATTTGTTTTGACTGTCGTGTGCTAACTTCAAGGTGGGTGTTTGATAAAATCTGATATTCCAGAATATTCGTGGTTTATATAAATTTTCTAATCTTTTTTCCCTGACTTTTATCAATAAACTTTAAGAGCAGTTCTACAGGAGGCCCCATCTGCAGCCACAATTCAAGTGACACTAAATCTCTGCAGGTGCACAATGTGGGAAAGGTTGTGATCTTTGTAGGACAGAGTGGATACTGCCAGCCATCACTTCAAGGAAAAAGATGAGTCCCTGGTGACTGGTGACACCATCCCACTGCTGAATGATTCATGCCATGAATAGCTCCCACATCCCAGCTAATGAGTGGGGCTGTAAGAGTAGGGCAGCAGGGGATTCCCTACAAGACCATACAGCTGGTAAGCCCGTGTCTCTGTCCATGCAAGATACAGGAGAGGTTGCACTTGCCAGTAGTTACTGATTTTTTTTCACCAAATTTATGGATGTCATGTTAAATCAGTGTCTACCAAATTTACCAATTTAAAATGAATCCTGCCAAGTCTACACACACACACACACACACACACACACACACACACAATTTTATTTGCTATAGGAGTCTACAGTACTGAGGGTGCATCTACACTGTGCGATTATTGTGAGATATCTAGCATTATTTTGAAAACATGAGAGCTTCTACACAGCCATTCCATTATTTCAAAATAATTTTGAAATAATGGATGGCTTATTCCGAAATCTGTAAACCTCATTCTACAAGGAATAATGCCTATTCCAAAATAGCTCTTTCAAAATAAGCTGCATTTAGATGCTCCACTGCTGCTATTTCAAAATAGTCCCTCACCAGGGCCATTCTAAGTTATTCCTCCCCAGCGCCTCTTGGGCTCTAAATCAAGATAGCACGTCTACATTAGGGAAGCCTGCTTCTGACTAATTATGAGGCTTCTCTCCAGTGAGGACGTGCTATTTCAAAATAAGCTATTTTGGAATAATTATTCTGGAATAGCTTATCTCAAAATAGCCGTGCAGTGTAGATGTAGCCTGATCGTTGACTGAATCAGAATAATTCTAAGACTAACTTAGGGAATGAACTATATATCAATTTTCAGAGCCTGTTATTTAATCATGTTCAAGGAAATAATGATTCCCTTACTTCTAAAGAAAATATGGCACTAAAGTAGATAAACAGCCAAGCAGAATCTCTGTTAAGAAGGACTAGGAGATAAAGGAAAAAGCATGTTGGGCTGAAAAGTTGATAGATGAAGAGGAAGCAGCTAGGAAATGAGACAGAAATTGAATACCCACTTGGTAATTTCAGCAATCATTCAGCTTCTATGATCAGCCACGCCAGAACAAATGGACATTAGAAGAGAACTGCAAACAATACACCGAACAAAAGTAGTAAAAAACAATCAAGAACCACAGCTGCCAAAAGAATTCTTAGATGATAGACACTACATTAGAAAAGCATTATATGAAAAAGGAAGCCATATGGATTGGTTTCAAAAGCTATCAAACAAACAGAGCCTAGCAGAAAGCATGGGTTTCTTCTCAGCAAGGCTGAAAGGTGAAACACACAACAATGGTAATTCAGAATTTGAACACAATTGTAGTTCAGAAAAGCATGATTTAGAAATATTCAAGAAAAAATAATTATTGCCAGCCCCTACCATTAAAACCATGAGTCAAGCCCAACAGAATCATTAGCGTAAAAAAATCATGATTTTTTTTTTAAAGAGACACGTTTAGATTTCATGCTCTTTACCTTCCACTCTAGCCTAAAATTCTCAAGATTTTCTCTATAACTATGAGGACGAGAAACCTTCTTTTTTGTTTTGTTGTAAATGAAGGCTGAGATTCTCATATAATCTGCAAATTCAAGCAACTGGACCTTCGGGGGGAGGGGGAGAAATCACAAGACTAGGGATAAAATTGCAAGGACAGGCAATATTGTACATATAGTTTTAAATTAGACAATTCAAGTTATTAAAACTTGATATGTTAGAGCTGATAGGTTAGAGTTAAGGTCTCATTTTACTTTATATTAAGGCCAACATTTATACTGATTTTTAAAAGTCCTTTTATAACGTGTGTGTGTGTGTGTGTGTGCGGGGTGGTGGGGGGGGGGGGGATACTGGCCCACAGATTGGACCTGGTTCCCCAGAGTTAGCGCCTAGTGGGCCATTGCCACATATTTACCTGCACCTCCACAGGTACAAGCGATTGCAACTCCAAGTTGGCCGTTCCCAGCTAATGGGAGCTGTAGGGAGTGGTATTCCTGTCCATGCCACTTCCCGCCATTCCCATTGTCTGGGAATGGCAATCCGCCTTCAACAGGAGCCCCAATCATAGAATCATAGAACACTAGAACTTGAAGGGACTTCGAATGGCCAACAAGTCCAGTCCCCTGCCCTTGCAGCAGGACCCAGTACAGACCATCCCTGTATCTATGGAAGTGCAGGTAAATATAATGGCTGCAGCCTTCCAGGGGCTAACCTTGTTTTATTGCCCACCTCTGTTTGATGCTGTCAGAGCAGCATAAAGAAGCCTTGCTATGACTGAGAACCAGGCCCTGTACAGTATCTCAGCACACACTTTTTTGCATAGTTATCTAATACAGAACCAAAATTGGATCATAAGGAACAAATGCTTTGTATTTTTTTCCTTCACGCATTCTATACATGCAGCAGATCTTCAATTTTTATTATTACTAAATAAAGCATGCTAAGGAATGATCAAATATCAGACAGTAAATTCAGATCCCAAACAAACAAACAAAATAAAGATAACCTACTCAATGAGGAATTGTACATCTTCCACATTTTTTCTGTATAGTTGTTGGGACACCACTGTACTGGGCTCAGTATTATCAATCACAGTGGATATTCACTTTCCTGAACCATGGACTCTATAGTCTGGCCACATTGTAGTGGAAGGACCACTCTGTTAGCCTTCCAAGTCTATCTGCAATCACAGAGAAATTCCTCAGAGCTTTGCTCTCAGCACTAGTAAAGATGCCTGTAGATAACTGACACAAACTGACAGGAAGCTGCTGAGGTGGATTTCCCCCTTCCCCCATCCTCTTATCTTACATAAGAACTGTAATGCTGTATTTAAAATGTATGGGTTTTTATCTGCTGATTAAGATTTTGTAGGATCAGCCCTTACTCACAGGAGCAGCACTTACTGGCACACTACAGGAGAAACAAGTTAGGTGACATCTTTTAATCTCATCCACCTTGTGTGTATCATATCATGGGACCAACACAGCTGTAAACACTGCAGACATAAAAATTACTTGTGGGAGAAAGCCCAGACTAGTGAAAGTTTTCAGAATTGGGCTCTATGTTTGAAAAACAATGCCAATTTAATAGTCCCTGTTTCTTCTGTAGTAACTTTGCACAGTAATATGCATTTAGACTTGAACCATGAAGTCCATTCAGAACATCTGTATTCAGCAGATGTTTCCATTAAAACTACTGTTAATTACATTGAAATAGTTTCCAAAAAATGCTAAAGTAAGAAGACATTTAAGAAGAGATCATATTGAGTAAAAGGCTATTTATTGTGTTACATTTTTGGATTTAAAATAACAAGCTTTTTTAAAAGAAACCCCCACTCTTTTTACAAAGCCTAGGGTTAAATTGATCTTTTTAAAATTTTTTCATTTATTTATTTTAATGAAAAAAAAAGTTTGATCTTGGTTTAAATGCAAACAATGAAGCTTAGTGCTAATGCAAGGGAACGAGAAAGTAAAACAAAATCAATTTTCATTGTTCAGGTTGAGAGAAATGCAAGAAGTGAATAAGTATAAAAATTAGATTTTGATTTTTATTAACGTACCTGCTTTGGTTTTTTCAATGTCTGACTTTAACCTGACCATGAGCCTACTGTTTGAGAAATTTTCTTCCAGTACAGGCAGTCCCCGGGTTACGTACAAGATAGGGACTGTAGGTTTGTTCTTAAGTTGAATCTGTATGTAAGTCGGAACTGACGTCCAGATTCAGACACTGCTGAAACTGACCGCCAGTTCTGACTTACATACAGAATCAACTTAAGAACCCCAGGCGTCCCCAAGTCAGCTGCTGCTGAAACTGATCAGCAGCTGATTCCAGGAAGCCCAGGGCAGAGCAACTCTGCCTGGGGCTTCCTGTAGTCAGCGCTGGTCAGTTTCAGCAGAAGCTGACTTGGGGATGCCTGGGGCAGAGCAGCTGGGGTGCTGCTGGGTTGCTCCAGTAGCGCCGCTCCTCAGCACTACTGGAGCAACCCAGCAGCACCCCATCTGCTCTGCCCCAGGTGTCCTGATTCAGCCGCTGCTGAAACTGACCAGCAGCGGCTGAATCAGGACCTGGGGCAGAGCAGCTGGGGTGCTGCCGGGTTGGTCCAGTAGTGCCCAGAGCGGGCGCTGCAGGACCAATCGGCAGCGCCCCAGCTGCTCTGCCCCAGAGTCCACAACAAAAGCCTGGTCTGCTGGGGGGGGGGGGGAGCACACTAGCTGCGCTCCCCCCCCCCCCAGCAGACCAGGGACACGGGGAGCAGAGCCGCAGCAGCAGCGGGGTGCCGCGCCTCTTAGGCTTTGCTCTGGCTAAGCCTCAGAGGCGAGGGATCCCGCCGCGGCTGCGGCTTCAGTCCGGGAGCCTGTGGTCTGCTGGGGACGGTCCCCAGGAGACCACAGGCTCCCGGACTGAAGCCGCAGCCGCGGGGGGGGGGGGGTCCCGCGCCTCTGAGGCTTTGCCAGAGCAAAGCCTCAGAGGCGCAGGGAACCGCCACTGCTGCCGCTTCAATCTGGGTGCCTGTGGTCTGCTGGGGACGGTCCCCAGCAGACCACAGGCATCCAGATTGAAGCGGCAGCAGCGGCGGTTCCCTGCGCCTCTGAGGCTTTGCTCTGGCAAAGCCTCAGAAGCGCGGGAACCCGCCCGGTGCCCCTGGTCTGCTGGAGATGGTCTCCAGCAGACCAGGGGCACCGGAGCAGCTTACGAACGGGGCTTTCTCGCCCTGACTTCCGGGGTGAGAAAGCCCCGTTCGTAAGTGCGGATCCGACATAAGTCGGATCCGCGTAAGTCGGGGACTGCCTGTAATGTTATGGGAAATTCATAACTAAATTATTATCCCCATTTTATAAAGGGGGGTGGGTGGGTCTCAGAGAAGCACAATTTATCCAAGGCTACACTGCAATTTACTGGTAGAGTCAGAAATAAAATGTAGGTCCCTTGATGTCCAGGTGCATGCTCACTCCACTAGTTACTCACTACTGCTCTTAATTTGGGGTTACTGCAGCTGCATAGCATTCATGAACTTTGCCAATAACTTGAATATTGGGAAATGTGTGTTAAAATTGCTACATTTATTAAAACAATACTTTCTTACTATTATTGAGTTCTTTACTTTCTAATGCTTGACACAAAACATATCTCTCTCCAAAAACACTGTGTATTTTTGTTTATTGATGTTGCAGTTATGCAGCTTTATTGTATTTTAAACATATTTCAAATAATTATTAGTTGTCATATGAATAATTTAGCATGAACTTGAATTTAATATATTGCCCAACAAAAACTGATAACATTTGCAGTTTTCTTGTTTTTTCCAATTATTGTTATTGATTATATCACCAAAAATGATAGCTAATATTTGGTATAAAGATTAATACAAAAAGGGCCTGTGCATAATTTTTGAAATTGGTAGTAATGAAACATGGTGCAAGAGAGATAAGTTCTACCAGATGAATACCTGAAAATATCTTCAATTATATAACACATAATGAAGATAAGAGCTGCTGGGAATACTATTGCTGAGTCCAGTGGAATTTGTATCTTAATGAATTTAAACGGTCAGGTACAGTTCAAAATGAATATTTTTGTGCTATATTCCCCACTGATGTAAAATCTGCATAGGTCAATTAACCTAGAGTTATGATGATTGACATTAGATGAGAATATGATTTTCCATTTTTAACATGACTACTAATACAAACTCTTTAAAGTAACTGAAATTTACTTTAATAGAAGGCTGCTTAATGTTCCGTAACTTCATTTAATATTGCTAGAAGCATCTCTTTCCCTTTTTTTTTTAGTAAACTCAACACCTTCCACAGTATCTCTGTGATTGTTTTTATGTATAATTGGAAGTTTATAGTCATGGCAGACTGAGAATGATGAAACTAGTTACTGAGTGGAAGTGCTTTACATTAAACTGGCTAGAGACCAGGGTTCAATTTATGAAATCAGTTTCTCACTCTCTGAGCTGAAACAGCCCCCAAATAGAGTATGAACAGCACCTGCTTAAAGCATCTTATGTTGTTCAGTAACACCTCAATTCAATAAGAAGGAAACATGGTTGGATTCAGCCCAGTCCTCCCCTGCTGGAAGAATTGTGGCTGTCTTATGAGGCTTTGAAATTGAGGTGTAAATCAAAAACTGGTGTAAATCAGACAATCCTAAGGAATCTGATATGGATAAAGAAAATGCCCATTGAGAGAAAAACAAAATCAATGGAAAATGCAAGTAGCAGTTGTTAGCACTCTTATGTTTTTGGATTACTGAAGTCACAAAAATAAAATAGAAGGTTCAGGGGGTAGTCGAATTAGTCTGTACAGGATAAACTTAAAAAACAACAAATGGTCTGGTAGCACTTATAGACTAACAAAACATGTAGATGGTATCATGCGCTTTCGTGGGCACAGCCCACTTCTTCAGATGACATCTGGTCTGCAGGGAGACAGGGAGCAAAGCCGCGGAGCATGCCCGCTGCGGGCGTGCTCCGCGGCTTTTGCTCCTGTCCCCCTGGTCAGCTAGGGGGGTCCAGCAAAGCCGCTGGACCCCCCTAGCCGACCAGAGACACCCAAGCAAAGCCGCCGCCTGGGCTTTGCTGGACCCCCCCAGCAGACCAGGGAGACCGGGAGAAGCTTTTCTCGCCCCGGAGGGCACGGGCAGCGGGTCGCCACCCGTGAGCTCCGGTGCGAGAAAATCCGCGTAAGTCGGGGACTGCCTGTAGTTTAAGTACTGTGTAGATACTTTTCTCTCAGGCTTCATCTGGCTTCTAGCGGTTTGAACAGATATAAGTGTCCAGACAAATTTAAAACTTTTTAACTAAATTAATGTAAAAGGCGCACCTTCAGTTGAACCAGTGCAATTATGTGTGTAGACAGGGCTCATGCTGCTACTTAAATAAAGATATGATATGTCAGTGAATCCACAGAACAAATGGAAAATGACAATCCACTAAATTCCTATTTGAACTCTGACAGTTCCAAAGTACTTATTTTTAGCTGAACAATACTCACAATGATGTCGTAAAATATGCAAGACCAGTAATTATTTTTTACAAAATGGGCTTTTACATCACAGAGAATATTTTCACGCTTTAAAATGTATTATAAATTAATGACAATAAACATTCATTAGCATATTTACAAATGCTACTTTGTAAATGTTACAATATTAAGAAATTGCAAATAAATCATTGCAATTTCTTTTGCAAAATTTAATGTAACTGTATATTCAGTTTTTTAGGATACCAATTTAGATTATAAGTGATTTTTCCCAGGAATTTTTCATTAATTATCTGGTGGGAGCAAAAAATCATTATCTGCTTGTATGAAATATTATTTTGCACTGAGAAACAATTTTTGATTAATGCTTCAATTAGGAAACATTTCAGTTTTTCACTGGTAACATACTAAAAAAAGGATGCATGCTGTCACTAGTTTCTGATGAATTCCTAAGAAAAGTTACCATGTAGTTGTGACTATACTCAGTATTACCAGCTCTCATAATTAGAGTGTCAGAATATTTGGTGTTTCTGTTTAAAATCCCAGCTGTTGGAACAAGGTTAAAATGTGACATCTTAGCATTTTGATTTTTCAGCTCTCCTGGATACAAGAAAAGCTTGGAAATGTGAACTTAAGTATTCCAACAACTGAAAGTAAAAACCCAATACATACTTCCAAAATATGTTTTTTTCAAACAATTATTTTTATTGGATATAATTTTGGAACAATCTTGACAATTTTATGTAGTAAATCAAGTACCTGGGTTTCTGAGGATCAGATTTAGAGGTTGCTCAACACAATCTGTCACACCTATGATAATACATCAGTGTACCACCCATCATGCAGCTCAAATTTGGCCTCACTGTCCTTCTGTCATGACTGAGGGATTCCAATCCCAGTTTGAGTGAGCAGTCTTGCAGTTTTGCAGATGGGTTCACCATGCACTCAGGTTTGGCCTTGCCACCTTTGTGTCATGCTGGAAGGACAACTAGACCAACTCTTCCACTCCTGGCAGATGCTAAGAAATCTGCCACCCCAGGCAACTGCCTAGCTTGCCCTTAGAGAGTATGCATACATTGCATTCCTCCTTCAAAAGAGGAATGCAAATGCAGACAAACGAAATTGCAAATGAAGCCGGATTTTAATTTCCCGCACTTCATTTGTATAATTGCGGCCAGCCATTTTTCCGAAATACCGTATTTTGAGGGAAAAAAAAGGGCTTATTTAGAAAAGAAGCCCTTCCTTCAAAATAACCCTTACTCTTAAAAAATGAGGTTTAAGGGTTATTTCGAAGGAAGTGTTTCTTTTTAAAATAACCCCATGTGGAGCACGTTTTTTCTCAAAATACGGTATTTTGGAAAAGCAGCGGGCCGCGATTATGCAAATGAAGCATGGGAAATTCAAATCCATGCTTCATTTACAATTTCATTTGTCTACACTTGCATTCCTCTCAAATAAGGAATTGAGCAGCCTTTAGCTTGATTATGACTTTAGTAGATCCCTGCCTAAGAGAAGTTGCGTACACTGCATAACCCAAGGTAACATCTCATAATTCCTCTCCTGCTTCTTCTTTGGTCGAAGGAGTAGTTATTTACTAATGGCATACACTAGCATCAAATTAGACAATCCCTGCTCAGGCTTTGCTCTGCTGTGCACCTAGTGGGGAGACAGGGAGCTAAAGCTGTTGAGATGGGGAAGTAAACAGGTTTGCAGCACCTGAATCTCCTACATGCTTGGACTCAAAAACTTGTAAGCTTATGGAAGGATAAATTCAATCAAACAAAGGGTAGATGGGCAATGTAGTCCTATGCTTCAATTGATATAAGGATAAAATAACTATTTTTTTCTCCTGAATTATGACTCTCTTCCTTTAGACAGTGCCCTACGATAAAGCTGTAAAGCATTGAGGAAGGAGTAATTATCATTCAGATACTAATATTGAGGGAAGGTATCATTGAGGGACAAGACAGAAAAAGCTGTCATTGTCCCGAAGATTCATGCTATATGCAGAAATATTTTAATTTCAAATGTAACAGAAAAGGCAAAGAGCCAGTTTGATGTAGGTTGGATAAAGAACCAGATGTGGAGCAGGATTTCCTTCACTATTAGATTGATTTAATTGCAACAGTTAAAAATTCAACAAATAAAAAGAGCTCAGCCCACAGATCTTAGTGTTCAGCATCGATTTGTTGGAATTTTTGTGGGTAATTTACATAAGCAGGTGACTTTAATATCAATGGGTACTTCAATTGCATATATGCTAGGTAAAATTAACCTCTAAGCAGGGTTCCAGTATAAAGTCTATACAGCTGCTAAATACCATTAAGTTATGTTAAGTTCCATTCAGTGTATAGGCTCTATATTAGACGTACGCTTAAGGGTGAATTCCACTTTAAAAAATAGAATAAGTGAGGGTTATGGAATTTTTTGGTTTGTTTTTTACGCTTTGTTTCTTCAATATTATCTTTGAGTGGAGGAAAGCAGAGATAATAGAATATGGAGGATAAAAAACATTTGCAATCATTAGTCTGTTCCATTATGACAGTTCAGAGAAAAATCAACTCACAGAACAGTATTTAACAAATGAGATGCTGCTTACTGTTTAATCCCATTGATAGTCTCCTGGATATGGTTTCATTTGGCTGAGTAACATCAGTCAGCAGCTTGCCTAAAGCAATGGCTTCACTGGAGCACTTCCCTGATTTTCATGTTGAGAGACTTGTATTCCAGCTAAAAAATTTATAGACGAGGAAGACCTGTACTTTTTTCCTGGGCTGCGTCTAGATTGGCATGATTTTCCGGAAATGCTTTTAACGGAAAAGTTTTCCATTAAAAGCATTTGTGGAACAGAGAGTCTGGATTGACCCGGACGCTTTTCCGCAAAAGCACTTTTTGCGGAAAAGCGTCCGTGCCAATCTAAACGCACCTTTCTGCAAAAAAGCCCCGATCGCCATTTTTGCGATCTGGGCTTTTTTGCGGAAAACAAATCTGAGCTGTCTACACTGGCCCTTTTGCACAAAAGCTTTGTGCAAAAGGGACTTTTGCCTGAACGGGAGCAGCATAGTATTTCCACAAGAAGCACTGATTTCTTACAGTAGGAAGTCAGTGCTTTTGCGGAAATTCAAGCAGCCAGTGTAGACAGCTAGCAATTTTTTCCAGAAAAGCAGCTGATTTTCCGGAAAAACTGGCCAGTCTAGACACAGCCCTAGCGTGTAGGAGAATATATACACTAAATTTCAGCACCTATTAGTATTCTGCAGTTAACGTTATCTACACTTTCGCAGTGTAAAGTGAGTATTTCATTACTTTTGTTGACTGTCACTTGTTTTCTAATCTTTCTTTGTTATTAGATAATAGATACAGAACATTAAAAGGGTCAAATTCTCATATTTAATTCAGTCTTACTCAGGCAAAAGTCTCACTGACCTACAGCAGACATTTTGCCTGAGCTAAGAATAAGTAAAAATTCAATCCTTGCTACCCCATCCTGAAATCTGCAAATAAATCAATCTCTTTCAATGTGAAAGGGCTAAGGCACCCATATAGTTTAAAACAATACCCTCTTTCCACAGGTCCAGTAGAGATCTTCCCACTAGTTTGGAGATTTACACAATCTGTGTTTATGAATGTGGCTATGGGAAAGATTTTCAGTTATGTTTTAGCAACATAGAGCTTCATAGGCCTCAGTTTTTCCATCTCTAAAACAGGAGAAGTACTTCCTTACCTAACAGGGATACTGTAAGGATAATTCATTAACAATTATGAGTGCAGCAAAAAAGCTTATGTAAAACCTCTGCCCAATCCAAGACATGTATACGGCTGTGTCTAGACTGGCAAGTTTTTCCGCAAAAGCAGCTGCTTTTGTGGAAAAACTTGCCAGTTGTCTACGCTGGCCACTTGAATTTCCGCAAGAACACTGACTTCCTATTGTCTGAAATCAATGGTTCTTGCGGAAATACTACGCTGCTCCTGTTTGGGCAAAAGTCCTTTTGTGCAAAGCTTTTCGGCAAAAGGGCCAGTGTAGACAGCTCAGATTTGTTTTGCGCAAAAAAGCCCAGATCGTTAAAATGACGATCGGGGCTTTTTTGCGGAAAAGTGCGTCTAGATTTGCATGGGCGCTTTTCCGCAAAAAGTGCTTTTGTGGAAAAGTGTCTGTGCCAATCTAGATGCTGTTTTCTGCAAATGCTTTTAACAGAAAACTTTTCTGTTAAAAGCATTTGTGGAAAATCATGCCAGTCTAGACGTAGCCGTAACATTTTGTACTGTAAATCATGTACGTTTCAGTTGTTCTAAGTCATGCGAGTTTCAGTAATTGAGAGCCTTATAACTTTCTGTTACTGTAACTTTCATGTAACGTTTCAAGTTCTGCAGCTATTTGCAAGCTTTCTAACTTCCAGCTATTGCTTGTAGAGTCTTTAAGCTCTGTAATATTCTATTTTGTGACAAGGGAGTACTTGGATGTGTGGAAGTGGTATGAATAGGGTATGAGTAAGCAGTGAATAGGGTAATGTCTGTGTGTTTGTGGAGAGGTGACATGAGGCTACAGGGAGGAGCCAGATGGGGTCTGATGTAATCTTCACTTGCACATGAGAAAGGCAAGAAATGGAGGTGCAGCAAAGATGAGAATAAGGAATTAATATGCATGAGGAAAATGAGGTCTAGGCGGCCCTCTTGGTGACGGACAGAAAAAAAATTCAGTGTACATGACAGGGGCTGCCCAGCTCAATAAAGAGAGGAGAGCACGCAGGCCACAAGCTGTACGATCAGCTCGCCAGCCTGGATTAGTGACTGCAGGCAGACACACGAGACCACCATGCTTGGCTTCTTCTGCCCTCTGTGCAACTTGTAGCGTGCATAAGTGCATGAGAGAATGAGAGAGAGAGAGAGAAAGAGTGTGTGATAGAGAGAGAGAGCGCTCGATCCCCTTCGGTTTAACCCTCTAGTGGCATTTAATAAATGCATATGAGTGTAACCCTGGGGTGGTTTCTAGTGAAAATTAGGTAACAAAGGTCACATAAGTATATAAAGAAAAACAATAGCTTCCTCAGTTGCTGGGCTTAGCGCTAAGAATTCTATTCTATTTAAGGTACCTAGTTCAGATTTCAAACCACAGACTGCACTGTCTACTGTTTCTCCTACTTGGAAGTATATAAACCATATTACTAATTCTGAAATGAATGCATTATTGGGATAAAAGTACAGCACTCAGAAATTAGATTATTTCAGATTATCCTTATTGACCAAATATGATGTCTACTATTTTATCCTGTGGAAATATTACTAAGACTAATAACATTCATGGCTACCCAATATTATACATTATCATCCCTAGATTGATGCACAGATTTTTTTTTCCCATTCAGCTTTGTAATAATGTCTTTTCAATGTTTTCAGCACCAGATAGATATGTTCCTATTAATATCCCTTATCACTATGTAATGAAACAAAATGCAGTATTTAGTGGCATATGGCATGCATATCAATGAAGTGAAGGGCATGTCTGACTCCTGGCTGTGGTATGCCACTTAGTTTGTTCCGTACCACTTATTTTACCATATGGCACAGCCTAGGTGGCATGCCACTGCTGAAATGCAGGTGTGTGCTATTTTATTTAAATCCATGGACCATGCAAAAAATACTGCAAAAGCCTTATCTAGTAGGACAAGCAATGTCAGTTCTTTTAAACCTCTCTAACCATGTTCTACCAGAGCTAGAAGACAACACTGCATTATTATTGGATGCAGACAAAATACTTGGTCCCATGAACAAGTGATAAAATACATTTCAGCCCTGGGCAGACCCAGCCTGATCCTGAAGTCAACAGAAACCAGAGTATAGAGGGCTATTTTAAAAAAGTATGTTTCTGCTCTGATTATGTAACCTTATCTTCCTGCTTTATTATAAAAATTTTGGTAGTGGTGGGCATTTCTGACTACAGTTGGTTTTCTACTCACTCATTCAGGAGAGAGCCAGAGAAAATGCCAAGTTATTCTTCACATACATAAGTGATGAGAGGTGCTTTCCCCTATGAAGTTTCAGTCTGGTGGTTTAAGGAAATTGTTATTTTTCTTCGAAAAGCAACCACTTAAGGAATGAGCAATGGGAAAGCATGTCATATAGCATATGAAAAGGGATCACAAAGTCATTGTGTTTAATACATAACATCTATTCTATTTCTTCTTATTAATGGTAGTAGTAGTAATAGTAGTAGTAGTAGTATAGACCTATAGTCATGACTCAGAACTCTCTCTGCTAGACTCTGGACAAACAGAACAAAAAAGACTGTCCTTGCCTCCAAAGAGTATACAATATTAGTACAAAACAATAGCTTACAGATGCAGATAGATTGATGGGGGAGTACAATGAAACAATAAGATAATATTGGTTAGTCTGATAGGCACTGTCTTCAGCCCTTGAAAGATGCCAAATCCAACTGTGTATCTGTTATCTTGTTTTCTGTAGATATCACAGCACAGAGGAATTTTAAGGAAGGTTTTGAAAGATAATGAGGAAACTTTGAGGATGTTAACAGAGAAGCACCTCCCAAGCAAGAAGGGCAGTTTGGGAGAATTCACAATTATATTTGTCTGAAAATTCAACAAGTGAAGGATGAAGATTGATATTACTAGTCAGAGATGAGAATCAACTTTTCAGCAGCAAAATGAGAGCGATAAGAAAGGTGAGGCTAAGCCATGAATGTCCTTGGCAGTGAAGACAAGCTATTTGTGTTTGATTAAATAGAGAAGAGAAGAGAAAGATGAAGAGAGGGCTGACATGGTCAAAGTGATAGGCTAAAAGAATAGCTTATTGAACAGATATCAGTGGAGCAAATTTGCACTTCTTAAGGTCAAAGAAAAGCATGTTGCAATAAAGGAGAGAAGATGATGGAAAGCCTGGACAGAAGTTTTAACTGTGTGGATGGATGGGGAAGAACATATTTCAGAGATGTTTTGCAGAAAGGACTGACAAGATTTAGACAGTCTGGATATGAGGACTTGCACAGAGGTATAAGTTAAAGATGATCCTTGTGTTATAGGCCTGAGTGACAGGCTGGATGCTGGTGTTGGCCCACAAATATTGAGACAGGAGATACCAGGGAGAGTTTGTGTGACCTGGGAGGTTGAGAGTTTGTCTGCCACTCACTTATATGATGTTCACTTGCGTTACAAAATATTTGAATTTTATTGGAACAAGATTATTTCTCTTCAGAGTGAAAATGCTCTGTTCATCATAATATTATCTTGCTCAATTACAAATGTCTTTCAGATATCACTGATCAATAAGATATACAATTTTTCATGTGGATAACTAGTTTTTCTCTGACAGCAGATGCCTGTCCCAACTTTTTTCTAAAATAAAATCTGAACAATGTGTGGAAACTCCTCATTCTGGGGTTTGGCTTTTTTTTTTTTTAAGAGATAAATAACATAATTTTGGCTCTAAACTTCTCTCTAGCCTTAGCTATCCTAGAATTCTTACTTCAGGACTTATCCTCTCCCTCCAAACAGCTACAACCACCTCTCATACATCAAAGTAGAGTGATCAGCCACCTGCCAAAAGAAGTCATTAGACTGACTTAATTCTTTCCCGAAAAGGATCAACATCTACAGAGGAGGCAGTGGTGTTTTAGTCAAACACTGCCACCTTGTTACCTTCATATATGTGCAAAATCACAAAGTAGCTGGACAACCTTCTGCACACATCTGAAAAGACTCCACTTTGTAAACTATAGTAAAACTCCAATTGTCTGGCATCCAGTGGTCCGGCACTCCCGATAGTCCGGCACCAACTGGAACCCGGAAGTGCTCCAGCCAGCTGGACAATTGGAGCTGCTCTGCGCTGCTTCTCCAAGTCCGCTGCTGCTGCTGAAACTGACCAGCTGCAAACTTGGGGAAACTCTGAGGCAGAGTAGCTAGGGTGCTGCCAGGTTGGTCCCACAGTGCCGCCCCTCACCAGCACCCCATTTGCCCACGCTGTGCCGTTCCCCGCCCGACCTTCCTCTCCCCCCCCAGACCTGTCATAGCCCCCAAGCCGGAGTACCTCCTGATACTCCAGCATATCCGATAATCCGGCACCCTCTGAGTCCCAAGGGTGCTGGATTATCGGAAGTCTGCTGTATATCTTCTCATCTCCACATTAGCTTATCTAAAATAATTGCTCCAGATTTGTTTGCTTCAGTTGTTGAATAAACTAATGTCAGGATAATTTTGTTAGCTCTACATACTTATTTTGGGGGGCTGCGGAACATTTTGAAATGCACGTCTGGAGATCTTCTCTATTTTGAGGAGCAGTATGCTACATCAATTCATCCTCAATTAAGTGCCCAGATGCAGTAAAGCCACATTCCAGAAATCTGCTGTGTAGATTTCCCACTAAATTATCAGAAAGTGGCACCAGAAAAATTAATTAAATGCAAGTACAAATATATGCAACATACTAAAGTCCAAAGCCTATTCGGAATTTTTGCCATTGGCTCCTGTGTGAGTTGGAACAGGCATAAATGGTCTTGCAAATCTTTATTTATGCACGTAGCGTTTCTTCACCTCAGACTCCATTTAGTTTAATCAGCCACACTATCCAAGGGAGAGAATTTCTCCTGTAGTAAGATTACTCCAACAGCTTCCTGACATACTGGAGCATGGCCAATAGTGCTGATGTATCAGTGCTATACACACTCTCCAGCTCCATGTATCAGGCCCCTCACTATGGTCCCAGGGTGGAAAGGAGCAATCCCATGGTCCTATCTCCTTTTAATCTCTTTTGGGCTTGTTTGTGCAATTTCAAAGTCGCATGGAGGGATCAATTACTTTATTTCTATGAGCATGACAATGGGGACTAGTCCTTCCATGTTCCCTCCATAAATACCCATATAAAGTCCATTTGTAGCCTGGCTCTTGAACAGTTTCACTAAAGTCGCTAAAATGATAAGTTGGCAGGATCAGGCACTGTAATTCTATGCAAGCAATTTTAAACTAATACAGACCAAAGCTTGAATCTTTATGGTTTCTACCTTTACTAAAAATGTACTTTACGGAAAGCCAGAAATAAATTTGTGTTAAGACACTGATAAATGGCAGGAGAGGACCACTGTCTTCCGTCAAAAAATACTAATCAAATACTTCATCAACGCTTACTATGTAAATTGAGTGCCACAACAATACAGATTTTGCACCTCCACAAGACATTTTAACCATATGGTTTGATCAATTTATATGCAGATCTATTCCCTTGGCAGAACTTTTTTTGCAACACCTGTTTGTCCATATTGTTCAGTTGAATCCAATAGAACAGAAATGAATTAAAACAGAAAGACTGTGCCTTTCTTCATTGAATGGCAATAGAAATGCAAATCAAATAAAGGTACTGTTTTACAAGAGGCAAGTTAAAAATGTAAATAATACAAAGTTAATATAGGAAGAATATGGCCAAGCATTACATCAAAACTAATAAATTCCAATATTACCTGAACCCTGACATCTGTAGATTAACCTACTCAAATTATGTGATAGCACTGAAGTTCACACAAGAGCATCAACCTTCTGGGATAGCTTTGAATTTGGGAATCTCTTGCATTAAATATAAGTACAACAAAACAAAACAATCTACCTGGCTCCAATCTTTTACCTTCGAGGTAGTGTTCAGTAGTCAATACCCCCTTTCTATTAAGTTCGGTAGAAATGAGACTGCTTAGTTGGACTTCAGTAAGCATGTGATATGATTTTACGGGCTACAGTGAGAGTCATGGATTTGCACTTCGTATTGTCATTTGCATCAATGGAAAACTGTTATATAATTCTATCAACATTTGATTGGAGAATCAGATTTACACCCATTGTGCACAGGTGCAAATGACTACACTAGGTGCAAGGTGATAAAAAAAATCAAGCCCTATGTCTTTCTTACAAAGTTATTAGTAATCCCTTTTATATCTTCATATGTTACAATGTGTGAAAGATTTACTAGCAACTTTAGAGACTAACCACTAACTTTAGAGAAGTCAATCACAGTCTATTATCAAAGTTCAATTTGAGAAAATAAACCTATTTCCACTCTCTAGAAATACTCTACTTTAGATAAACAATTATTAAATGCAATATTACATAGAAAGAAAATGTTTTATTGCGTAGATTCTTACACCAAAGGAAGACACAATCTCTTTGTGCTTAGAAACACAATCTTACACTCCTTTTGTTTCCTGCCTTTAACGTACTGTGTTCAGTAAACTTGTTAAATTAACTTAAAGGCTGTCAAACGGACAATTCGAAATACTACATGGATTATTTAACCTAAGTTAATGCAAGTGTTTCTGTTATGAGAAAAATCGGAACTATAGTCCACAGATAACAATTTTAGAATAGATGAATACTATTAGAATACGTGAATGACCAAAGAAAATATTCACGTGTAGTAAGAGAGACTTTTTGGAGAGAGTAAGCATTTTGGGAAGAGGGGGAGTTCACATCAAGCAACCCTTCTGACAGTAAGGGACTAATTTGGCTCATCTTCCCGTTTTGCCACTTCTTACACAAATGTATGAAAGATATATGAACTTGCTTATGTAAATCCTACTATTCTCAGTCTTCCTTGACAAATTCAGATGACAACCATGAAACTCAAATTTTGAACAAGCATGTGCTAACCACCTTAGGCAAAGTACATAATCAAATATTATTCATATTTTATTTAAAATGTGACTTGACCAGTGTTTATTCACCATACAGATTGCACTGAAAAGTGTTCTTTGTCTTAGAATTCATTTTTGGAAGCCTCAACTAAAGAGTGAGCTATTCTATTAAAAAGATGTTTTAGGGAATGGTAGCCGTATTCCTGTTTTAGTTTCAATCCTTCCCCTCTACTACCCCTTTTCTTTTCCCTCCTCAGTTGTTGTGTTCTTGCTACAGTTAGTACTGTGGACTCTTCACATTTAGTAAGGATAAATGTTGATTTGCGGCTCAGCTGAGAGAAGGCCAGCCTTGTAGACACTGCTGCTGTCATAGAAATTAAAAATGGAAAAAATCCTAAGGCTTCTAGTCCATTCCTCTGCCAGTGAAGAGTTCTACATTTGACCAAATTCATGAATATCATCATGTACCTGGCAAGTTTCTATTAGATCAGTGTTTCCCAATTTTATTTGGCCATGGAACCCTTTTAAACTCAGAAGAATTTCGAGGAACCCCTAGAGCTGGAGGGAAAATTTGTCAAGCAAAAGGAAAAAAAAAAAAAAGAAAAGCCACCTGAGGTGTCTGAAAGCTGGCAGAAAACCAAAGAAGGAGCCAGCTCCTCTCTGTCTCTTTAAGAAGGCGAGTTCTCACGGAACCCTTACTTTTGATTCGCGGAACCCCGAGGTTCCACAGAGCACCATTTAGGAAACACGGCATTAGAATGAAGAAGAATTATAACCTGAAATTTCAGTACCTGCTTAACATGGCCATGCTCAGCTCTGAAACAGTGGAATCTTAATACAAGTTTATAGAATTAACCTATAGCAATATTTTTTACAATCGCACATTTCTCATAGCAAATGGATTAAGACAACTGCTATTTCTGATAATACTTTAGACAAAAAGAAAAATCACTGAAATCCTTACATTTTCTTCAAAATGGAGACCTTCTAATATGACCACAAATTTTTAAATAAACCTTAAAATAAAATAATTATCATGGCTTCATTGCTCTTTTGCAGATTTTGGGTCCAGTTTCCAGTGGGAGCAGAAATCGCTAATGGGAAGTCAAATATTTTCTTGGATTGATTTATTTACAAAACATACATGTTCTGTTTCTTTGCAGAGATGGGGGTAAACAGTACACAAACAACTTCCTGTACAAACCTAGGGTAAAATATCTTTGGCCAGACCTCAAAAGCAGAGGTCAGGAACTTCTCTCTCTCTCTGGGGCATCACACAAGTCTAACTCCATAACAGACTCTGTGCCCCACTTCCTTCTGCAATCTCTGCATGTTTCACTTGGGAAACCCTTAGCCCCCGTCTCTCACGGTTTATCCTCATTAGGGGGAAAATGGGTGTTCTTAAGTTACTTAATTTGAGTTAACTAACATGAGGCAAAATCCTAGTGCAAGCAAATAGTTTATAGCTTTCATACAATATCTCTGTTGGCTATTCCAGGTATTATATAAGCCTTGTTCAATGGAATCCCAGTCTCCATTAAGGACTGTAGCGGCTACTAAATCTATTTAATAATTTAGTAAAAATAACTCATATTATATTAAATGGTCATATCATGAAACCACAGTCAACATTAGTATTTGCAGATTTTTGGAACCATGAGTTTAATAGTCATAGATTAATGTTCTTGAATATTCCTAGAAAAACATCAATCTTAATTATAAAAGTGGCAGATAGTTATGCATCTAAAAATCCCTCAAAATGATACACATGTAAAACTAGATGGGAGAGGGGCATGGAACAGTTTTTATAGTGTGGGTGCTGAAAGCCATTGAATTAAACTATAAACCCTGCATATAATGGAGACCATTTCTAGATGGAGGGTACTGAAGCAGCACAACCCACACCTCTATTTCCAGCACCTACGAAACTAGGATCAGAACCTATGGCTGGCTCCACTCTGTCTTTCTGTTAATATGCAACACTCCCACTAGCATTAATGGAATATGCCCTCATAGAAAAATGGAAATTATATGAAAATAAATGACAGATCTCCCAAAAATGTGTCAAATACCAGCCTGCAGTGTACATTTTAGGGTTGTTGCTGATCTCTCAAATTTCAGTTCCTCCTTTTTATGGCCAACAGTAACACTAAACAATGCTACCAGGATGACTAAAGATTTTCCTTTAGTCATTGTTCTTCCCCAATGATTGCTGTTTTAGATTGAAATGTAATTCTGGGGGAGGGAGGGGGGACAAACAAACATTGGTTAAACTGAAATTAAGAGGGAGTCATGATGACATCAGCTCTTCTGAAAAGATTTTAAATAATGATTCAATTGTAAGGAAATACCAAGAAAGCACAGAAAAGTCAAAGTCAAGATTCCACCTTAAAAATGACAACAACTACATAAGCACCTCTCTCTCGCTCTCTCATGCCCACACATATACTCACAAACAAGCAAATTGAGTGTTTATACCTTTTTGTGGTTGAGGAGGATAATAAATTCTAAAACCTAAATATAGATCATTGTGATTGTAAATGAAAACTTCAAGCAAAAGGCAAAAAATATTTATCACATACTTTCTGGGATTTTTAAAATGATAGTATTTAGTCACATATAAGACATTTCACTTCTCTGTGAAATGCTATGTTTTACCTGGCAATGACAAGGCATACAACAGAGGAGGGCTCTTAAAACAGTAATACATATTTTCTCTCAGAAAGAGGCTCATGTCTACATCTTAGACATGAATTGAAATTGGCAGCATGAGCATCCAGAGCAGGCTGTG
Organism: Pelodiscus sinensis; assembly: GCF_052426305.1. Lineage (NCBI taxonomy): Eukaryota > Metazoa > Chordata > Testudines > Trionychidae > Pelodiscus > Pelodiscus sinensis. The sequence continues at coordinate 77,483,218 of NC_143055.1, forward strand.
GGGTTCCTAATCCCACCTTAATTTATTGCTAGAAGGTAACACTAATAATGATTCCGGAAAAAGCACAGGAAAACTATATCCATTTTCCCCAAAGAAGCTATCATACTGTGCTGAGAATTTTTGTCATAAAAATTATTCAGATTTTCTTGACAACACGACATTTTTTCTGTGTTAGTGAATTTTCTTGGCATAGTAACAAAACTGAAAATTAATGCTACATATCATGAAATATTGCTTCCACAAATAGCTTTAATAAACTATTATTAAATACATTTGTCATATTGTGGTACTGTCTCTCCAGTGTGATAAATGACAAAAATAAATCTGTTAAATACATTTGTATTTATGTTACTGTTTAAAAAAAAATGTTTACAGAGACACAGAGACCAGAACATGCATATTGACCAAATTTTCTGATGCACTTGAGCAGTGCTTAACCTTACAAGGGGTGGAGATGGCTTTTGGCCATTTTTGTATCCCTGATCCCTTGAAGTGCTGAGAGCTAGCTTGGCTGCTGGCACATCTTAGAACAAGCTGCTCCTCATTGCAAAAGGAAGTAAGGGGTTATCCCCCTAGGGACTGTTATGACAACAAAACTTGACAGAGGATTGCATGCTGCTCAAACATGCTACTTCCTCTCTCCTGCCCTTTGCACACCCTTGACATATCTCCTATGCCAGTGGGAGAGGAGCCAGTTAAGCTTGCCAGGAGAATCCTTAGTATACTAGGGAAGCCCACATTATGGACAGGTTTAAGTACCTGTAATGTCACAAGAATTGTGCAAAAAGGAATAGATGGGGCTAAGGATCTGACCCACTATATATGTATGTTTACGTATAATATATCTTTAACACTCATTTGGATGAGTTGATTATTCATGAGTGGCACAGCAGATAGTAAAAATAATTAAAAGCAAACCCACTTGTGAGAAATCAGATTATCCTGAGTGCTGACAAAATGTGTTACCATTTCACCCCATTGTGTATTCTCCGTGCTCCACATATGCAATCCAAAACATAGAGTATAATGCACTCTCTTAGGGTATGTCTACACTACAGCATTATTTCGAAATATTTATTTCAAAATAGCTTATTTCGAAATAACACGTCTAGAAACAAAATGCATTTCGAAATAGCATTTTGCTATTTTGAAATAGCACATCCATACTGATAAGATGCTGAATCACATTAAAGGCCGGCCAGAACCAGTTCTGGCAGGACATCAGGTCAGGAGTTAGCCTCAGGCAGCAGCCACACAAGGCATCTGATACCTGTGCTTAAAGGGACCCCCCCCCCCCCCAGACAGCCAGTTCTAGAGTTTCCCTGCTTGCTTGCCTACCTCACTGAGGGACAGCAAAACTTTTTTTTCTCTGCATGCTCTGGTTGCCCTCACTCAGGATACCACAGCACTCTGCAGCATGGAGCCAGAGCCGCCCCTGGGCACTCTGGTGCTTCTCCTGGATGTGTTGCTGCAAGCCTGGCAGCACGTTCTTCAGGCAGCAACAGTCTCCCTGGTGTGCCCCACTAGGGGCTTGTGCCTCATTCCTCCCTCACATCCTTCCACTTACCCCTCCCTACTCCCCCTTTCCTGCTGTACAATAAAAGACATGTGTTCATTACAACAAAGCCTCTTTACTGAACAAAACTGGGGTGGGAGGGAATGAAACTGAGGTGAGATTGGGGAAAGAAGGTGGGAGAGGAGACGAGGGAGGGTGGGAGAGGGGAGGGGGAAAACCTGAGAGGAGGGAGCTGGCAGGGGGAGGCAAGGGAAGGAGAAGCTCAGGGCTCAGGGTTGGGAGTCTCACCGACCCAACTGTCTCCCAGCACCATGGGTGTGGGGGCCTCGGCATCCCTGGGGGTGTTCAGAGGGTGGGGAAGAAGCAGGAGGGGAGAAGGCATGGCAGGAAGAGCTGTAGCTGGGGAGGTATCAGGATCTAGAGCAGCAGGAGGCAGCAAGAGGCAGCAAGCTCCCCCATGACCACCTGGGGGGCACAGACTGTTCTGCCCCCAAGGATGTGGTCCAGGCATCAAAATAGGGGCAAAGGTCTGGGTCTGCCCCTGGTTGGGAGCTGCCCCCTTTGGCCCTGGCGTATGCCTGCCACAGCTCCTTTATTTTCATGCGAACCTGCTCCTGGGTTGGCATGTGGCTTTTGGTGGCCAGGCTGGCAGCCATCTGCCTGTAGACAGTTGCGTTCCTCCTACACAATGCTTATTTCGAAATAGCAATTTTGAAATTGGTGCTATTCCTCATGGAATGAGGTTTACCAGTTTCAAAATAGAGGTTTTGCTGTGTAGATGCTGGTAAAGTTATTTCAGAATAATGGCTGTTATTTCGAAATAACTTTGCTGTGTAGACATACCCTTATATAGCATAGACATGCTATTTTATTAACATTATTTAACATTATTTAGGCCATGCCTATATTTACATGCCAGAGATCCATCTTTTGGTATTTGATTTAGTGGGTCTAGTAAAGACCTGCTAAATCAAACGCTGAGGGTGGCTCCGGTCAGCGCCAGTACTCCTCACAGTCACAAGGAGTAAGAGAGTAGGATGGGAGTGTTTGCTCCTGTCAACCTTCCACCATGTAGATGCCTGCTCAGCTTAAAGAATGTTGACTCCAGCTATGTTTTTTACATTTGGAGATGTCACTTTTACTAAAACAGGGAAACTAGTCATCCAAAAGAGGTGGAACTTCAACTAAATCCAGTTGAAACTTTTCAACTTTTTTTCCTCAGTGAAAAATGTTCACAAAATTTATACAATGTGGGTGATAACAAGGAGAAGGAAAATAAGCACTGCAAACATAGTCATGGCAGCTGTAAGTGGGTTTTGGACACTTTGATGCATCTCTCACACAGCTGCTGCTATATATAGGGCTATATAAATGGCTAGTCAGTCTGGTCCCAGGATCTTAGGTATCTTAAAGAGAAGGGCCAGGAAAGAGCAAGACAGAGGGAAATGGGAGTAAGAGTCTAACTCAAGAATGGGGAAGAAGGAGATATAAAAATAGCCTATACAGAGAGAAAGACCAATAAGGATATAATTAGTACTACATGTGTGAGAAAAGTACAGTTAGGGAAATCTCTGGGGAGATAGAGATGGGTATTAAAAAAACAGGAAGGGTACTTTTTGAAGAAATACACATTTGGGGCTAGATATACATGAAACCCTTCTGCCAGGCCGAGTTAATAGCAGCAAGGGCCGGGTTCAGTATCTAGGGGTCTCCTCCCAACAAGGTAATACAACACCAGCTTGAGCCCCCACCCAGTGACCTGGGAAATCTTACATACACCTTTAGGTGCCTCAAAGAGGCAATTCTTCCCCTCTCGCAAGCACAGAGCCTCAGTATATCAGCAAACCTTTAATAATATGAGGTAACCGACATCAGCATTAACTTGGGAAAACTCGCTGTCAACGTGAGTCACTCTGCCACACACCACCTGTCATTCAGTGAGCCACCTCAGCTGTCCCATGAACTGTCTGTCTCCGCCAGCCATCTCGGTCCATGCCCCTGGCCGCCAGCTGGTTATTCCTGCAGCTGCACCATTGGCTGTCTGCTGCCACTCCTACCGGCCGTAGGTCGTCCCCGCCAGCTGCTCTGCTGTCCGCCTGCACCCGTCGGTCGTCCCCGCAAACCACTCTGCTGTCTGCCTGTGCCTGCTGGTTGTCCCGGCAAACAGCTCTGCTGTCTGCCTGTGCCTGCTGGTTGTCCCGGCAAACTGCTCTGCTGTCCGCCTGTGCCTGCTGGTTGTCCCTGCAAACTGCTCTGCTAGTAGCGCAGCAGCATAGCACCAGGTTCCCATCAGCAACAGTCATTTCAGCTGGTCAGCAAGTTCAGCTCATAATAGAGGAGCCCCAGTGCAAGTGCTACACTGGCCCACAGTGAAGTCAATTCTGCAGCTCACAACTAGACTCCTAATGGAATCCAAATTAGTTCTGATATTCCACAGTGGAGAGGGTGCTATTGGTGTTGTTTAGGCCCGCAGACAGAGCCCCACCACCAGGTACAAAGACCTGTCCCCAGCCTCTCTCAATTTGACTGGATTTGGAACCCATGCCCCTTGTCTAGCGAGTGCTACTTAGTTTATGGCAAATCCCTTGGTCATAAACAGTTCCACCATTTCATTGTCCTTGATTCAACACTTTTATCCCCCCTGCCTCAATAACAGAGAGACTGGGGATCCCACAGTGGCCAAAGTGACCATTTGGGCTGCTGTGAGCACATACTAGACGGGGTGGGTGTGTCTATGCAAATTGGGTGTATCTATGCAAATGAGATCAGCCCCTGAAGTCTCTTTGCACCACTCACCACAGTTCACCACCAGATGTCAGGGTAGAGCTTGCCCTTACCCTGTTTACATACAGGCTGCATCTAGCCTGGCATGATTTTCTGCAAATGCTTTTAACGGAAAAGTTTTTCCGTTAAAAGCATTTGTAGAAGAGAGCTTCTAGATTGGCAGGATGCTTTTGCGCAAAAGCACTTTTGCGGAAAAGCGTCCGTGCCAATCTAGACGAGGTTTTGCACAAGAAAGCCCCGAGCGCCATTTTCGCCATCGGGGCTTTTTTGCACAAAACAGTTATTACCTGTCTACACTGGCCCTCTTGTGCAAAAGCATTTGCACAAGAGGGCTTATCCCTGAGCGGGAGCATCATAGTGTTTGCGCAAGAACACTGATAATCTTACATTAGATCGTCAGTGTTCTTGCACAAATTCAAGAGGTCAGTCTAGACGCAGCCACAGAAAAGAGGACTCTATCTGGAGAGGCACAATTTGGAGGAGGCCAGAGAGAAAGGCATATTGGGATCCTTCTCTATTTAATAGAGTTGTCCTTAACCAAAACACATTTTCAAATCTTCAGAAAGACTCAGTTTGGCTTTGCTTGCAAGAATGAACAGTGTTTCAAGGGAATTCTTATTAAACATTTAACCAAATCAGATTGCACATCTCTAATAATTAAGTGCTGACATTATGTTCTGCTCTGTACAATAAAGACCTTTCACTGGGCCATAGATTTTACACTCTGGATAATTTTCATTAACATAAAGTTTATGACATAGATCTACTCAAACCACATACAACAATTAATTCCCCCAAATACTCTTCATGCAAAGCTGTTTTTTTAAAACACAAACATGTTTTCTATATACTGTTTTCGATATTAGTATATGTGGCTCAAAACTAGATTAAATATGTTCAAAAAAATCAAGCAGCTAAAAATGCATGGGAAAGTATGGTCCAAACCTTGGGAAGCAAACTTTTGCAATTCCCACTGACTTCAATAGAAACTGTAGATGCTTAGGACCCAGGGCCGGCCTTAGGCCAATTCGCCCAATTCCCCCAAATCAGGCCCCGCACCTAAAAGGGCTCTGCGCCCTAAAGCTGGAAGAGTGCTGGGCGCACTGTGGGAGGGGGCGTCGGCCCTGGAGGACAAGTGAGGTGGCTGCCTGAGCCGCAGGAGGTGTGAGTTGAGCACAGGGTTTCCCTGCGCCGTAGGTGGAGAGGGAGGGGTCTTAGCTACCTCCGGAGTTTGGTGGGGGAGGTAGTTGGTGATTTTTTTTGCTCAACCAAAATTCCTGGGACCCCCGTTGAAACTTTTGTGTGCAGTTTTTTTTTGTTTGTTTTTTCTCAACCAAAGTTGCTGTTTACTGCAGGGTCCCGTCGAAACTGTTCGAATTGGGCCCTGCACTTCCTAAAGCCAGTCCTGTTAGGATCCTTCAGAATTTGTCTGTTGTTAGCTGTCAGAACTAGTTAAATTAATCAAATACATGTTTTGAGGGCAAAACTAGTTCCTGAGGGTTGCATAGAATTTTGTAATCACTGTTCTTCCACTGCCTGTAAAAAAATTTTTTTTAAAAATACGAACAACCTTCTTTTTCTTTTCCCCCCTCTCTTCCCTCCTTCCCCTCTCCCCCATTTCCTGTTAGGTGACAAATGGCTACAGTTATTAACACTAATCTACTACCTTCCAGTTTTAAATTTCTCACTTTTTTGTGCAACGCAAGAGGGGAATGTATTGTGCAAGGAATCTGGTCTGATCATAATCATTTTGTTTGTTATTTTAAAACTATCAAATTTTCTAAACTCAATGGAGAAAGAGTAAGCCATTCATACAGTATTCTGCTCCTTTGCAGAAAGAGAACAGGAGTATAAAATAGTATTCTTATAGTGCAATGTATTCTCCCTATGGGATGTAAATTGCACACTTTGTGCCCAGTCATCCCAAGAGTAAAAACCTGTCCACAAAGAAATATGCCCCAAAATTGCTGATCTCCCACTTGGGAATGGGACACTTACATGTGTGCATAGATATTTGTGTACACACTAGAGATTTTACATATTTGTTAACTGATTTATAAAGTGAGCTGTGTCTACATGAACAAAATAAACAATTTTGATGTAATCTAATAACACAATCCCCAGAGGCAAACAATGCTTCCCATTACAAATCAACCCCTAGATCAAATGCTTCAGAAGACATGGGTGGAGCTTTGCAGTTCTGCAGATATCTGCTTTATATCCATGGCTCATTTCTGAGGATACAGATGCAGATGTGGGTACAGATTTTGTGTCTAGAACCCTGCAAATTTGTGGATATCCACTTTATATTTTTGGGTATTCGAATCCTTGGATGTCAATGCAGATATCTGCGGGTCATTTTTGCAGATATAGATGTGGATGCACATACAAATTTTGTATCTGTGCAGAGCTCTAGAGAGGGACCTTATCTTTAAAGTCACTTGATCAGAGTAGTGGGAAAAGGGAATTAAAAGTTGAGAACTTGTCATAGTTCTGCTCCCAACCCCACAGACATTTAAATCTTAATCATTTAGTTTAAATGCCCATGAATGCCACTGGGAAGAAATGGTCTTTCATGTATCCAGGTGTGAAGCTAAACAAAGCTTGCTGATCAAATTTAACACCCTGAATTGCATCCAGAAGCAACTAAGAAACTAGTGCAGTTATCCGAGAACTGGTGTATCACATTGCCTTTGGCTATTACCATCTTAAAAATGTAAACAGTTCTATAATGCCACTTAAAAATATAAGCAATAACCCATCCTAAAAGTCACAGGTAGAATAATAATCCCAGTTAGAGCTAGAAACCATCCTAAAAGTCACAATAACACGGATTACTGTGACTAAGTCTGGCTCTACAAGAAAAAGTTTTAAACAAAAGACAAAAGTGAAAAAAGGTCCTTTGCCCACTGACATCACTTGGTTTCTTGTGAAGGAGTACATCTACTCAGCAGAGCTAAATCTGAAATAAGCTATGCAACTTGTGCTACATTCACTGCATAGCTTAAGTGAAAATAGCTTATTTCAGCTTATGGCACTGTCTACACAGCAGGAAGTCTGGGAAAAAGCATTTTTCCTCCGACCTCCCTTACTCCTCGTAAAATGAGGATTACAGGAGTTGGAGTAAGAAGTCCTCAAACTCGACATTATTTCAACATTCTGTCATAATAACTGCTTGTGTGTAGATGTGAGCTATGTTATTTCGGAATAACGTTAGTTATTTCAAAATAACACTGCTGTGTAGACATACCCAAAGAGTCCAAGAGCATTCACAGAATAAAATCCTCCTCTAAAAAGGGAAGACAAACACTATAATAAGGAGAAAATACTTCTCCTATGCCATTAAATCCTTCTCAACTACACCTTGTCTGGGCTGAACTTTGTCCTGGTCTCAACCATCTAAGTGCCAGATTTGGCCAGTCACTTGTCAAACACTGATATTACATGTTTTAGATGTGGAAAAAATAAGGAAAGTTTTTATATGTTCTTCTCTGTTCTTCCACACACCTATATTTCCTTACCACCCTTATACTGACCCCCCAAAGATATTGAAAGGAGGGTGAGAAAATAAAGCCTTCCAATAACTACTATAAAAGCTGTCTTGCAGGCAACTGCCACAAATCACTTCTGAGACCTACTGAAGAGAATATATATATGTATCATAGATTACAATCTAGGGCTTCAGGACAGCTAACAAAACCACTTGGGCAATAGGATAAAATGATGTTAACATCTTAAAAAAAAAAGAGTCAGTATAGACACCTGCCTATTATCCATTATCATCCAGACCTTCACTGCTCTTCCTCTGAACATGATGATTCCACCACAGAGACAGTTTGTGGTTGAGGAGTCTTTGGGTGACTATTCTCTTGGATTAGCTAATGTGAACTCCAAAGACTTGGTGCAATAGTTGGTGCACTGAGACCACAGGGTAATATACTGACCAATTATGTTTCCTTGTTTCCTTTTACTTCCTCACCCATCTGTCTATATTCATTTGCTGTCTCTTGTCTTATATTTAGATTTTAAGCTCTTTCTATTCTGTGTTTGTGGGTGTAATACAATGGGGTGTATGACAAGTCTCCTGATCTATAGCTAGGGCTACCAGGCAGTATGGTAATATAAATAATTAGTAATCAGAACTCAGAAACTACAGTCTAAAATCTCCCCTAGTACCTCCAAATATTCACTGAAAAAAATCAGGTCAGAACCTTAGAGAAAATATCACATTTGTTCCCTCCAGCCCTGACCAGCCTGTACAATGGCAGCCACTGTAGATTGTATATTGAATTCGCAAAGTATAGTAAATGGAAAAATCCTCACAAAAGGGAAAACTGTTTCTAAACAAAGTGGGTCTTTGCCCATGAAAGCTTATGCTCCAACATTTCGGTTAGTCTATAAGGTGCCACACGATTCCTCGCCGCTGTTTCTAAACAGAGATAGCTGAAAGTTATAAGGCTGTAAAGAGCCATCTGCTTATTTCACAGAAAAGATCAGCGAATCAAGGATAATCTCATAGAAAGTATGTAATGCTACAATCCCATCTTCATTCTCAGAATCTGAGATTCAGACAACAGGAAGGCCTACCAACATAAAAGACCATCCAAACCTGATCCATAGTCCTAGGATTTTGAGGACTGCCTGGAAATGCTCTAATCTGACTTTAAAAACCTTACTCCCAAAGTAGTCCGATAGGGTAGTGATAGACAGCTAGACCTCTCGCTTGTGAAGATGTGTGAGACTGTATTATTGCTCCCATATCCTATTTAATGTATCAGTGGAGCTACTTTGAAGGATCATGAGATGCCCAGGTCTACAGAGGTAAGCATACGTCAAAATATTCAACGATACAGCTCCTTCACTATCATTACCCAGCTGATCCACTGTCTATGCAAAATCAATTCCTAGATTAAAAGTGTCTTGCTGAAGCTGAACATGGAAAAGTTGAAAATGATACTAATGGGTAGAGGAATGGTTTATTGCCTGAGAACCCTGAAGAAGGAAATATTTGGAGGGGGGCTGCATTTATAGTTGACAATTCCCTAGAGCATCCAGGGAAAATAAATAGTCAGTTTTGGACACCCAACAGCTCTCCCAGCAGTTCGTTTCCCTCAGCACCTCTAACCCACTAGCAGCCCTGAAGATCATCTTCTTCCCTGCCCTCCTGACACCTTCATCACGTGTTCAGCAGCATACAGGAGGTGCTGGGAGTAACGGAAGGAGCAGGGGCAGAGACAGGAAGAGATGGAGGGAGAGGCAGGAACAGGTGAAGCAGGGGTGTGGGAAGGGGTAAAGTGGGCATGGAGCCTGGGGCAGAGCAGGAATCCAGTACACCCTGGGAATAGAGGAAGTCAGTACTTATGCTTGCATTGGTCAGGACAGAGGAGAATAGAAGAGCTCAGCAAGGGGAGAGTCGCTTATTTTTTTTTTGAAAAAGGGAGAACTAAATATTCACACTGTCATTCTCCAAAATATATGTTTGAGCTGCAATGCGGACAGGAGCAAGGAACAGAGAGTCATGGTTGGTAAGTGTTGGGTTTGGATTTTTTTTAATCATTACAAAAAGTGACACAGAAAGGTCACACCTGCTTCTGGATGCTGTGAGAGCTTCAGCATCATGTTTCAAATGATACTTACAGACAAGGTTGAAAAAAAACCTTTATTTATTTTGAATGGGCAACCTGAATAATCGCAAGATATACATTTCTCCATATAGAACCACTTGTGAATAGAATTATAGAATAGATAGTTAAAATTATTTTCACAAATTTTTAAATACCCTAGAGGTAGCAATGCTCATGTTTTTTAGAACAATGAATGGGAAAGATCTAGTGGCTTGATGTAAAGCTGATCTAATAGTGTAAAAATGGTCTCCCAATACAACAGCATTTATTTTCTTTCGCGTTTGAATACTAGACTAAAAAAAATTACTCTGCAACACAATCAACTATTTTCAATGCTAGAAAATATGATAAACTGTACAAGCAAGTAAAAAAGGCAACTTCAAAACTGTGACTGATGTCAAAAGTATTTCACCAAAAGAAGAGAAATCTATAAGCAAAGTTCTTTCCCCTTCTTCTATTTTATTGTAATGGGCTTTATGACAATGTGGATTCGGTTTAAAATTCTGTGCTTTTTTAAATGCTGAAATGCTTTTTTCTCTGTTTCTCATGTAAGAATGAAATAGCACATGCTCCACAATGGAGGCTACTACTCAGCTTTTGTATATTGACAGGATAAAGCCCACAAATGGAGGCAGAAAAGATTAGGCAGTCTTAATGATCTGTAACAAAATCCAGGACTATGTAGCACTTTAAAGACTAACAAGATGGTTTATTAGATGATGAGTTTTCGTGGGCCAGACCCACTTCCTCAGATCAAATAGTGGAAGAAAACAGTCACAACCATATATACCAAAGGATACAATTAAAAAAAATGAACACATATGAAAAGGACAAATCACATTTCAGAACAGAAGGAGGATGCGGGGGGGGGGGGGGGGCAGGGAGAAAGGAAGGTGAATGCCTGTGAGTTAATGATATTAGAGGTGGGGAAGGGTAGATGTCTATGAGTTAATAGTATTAGAGGTGATAATTGGGGAAGCTATCTTTGTAATGGGTAAGATAGCTGGGGTCTTTGTTCAGCCCCCCCGCGGAGAGTGTCGAATTTTAGCATGAATGCCAGTTCAGAGGATTCCCTTTCAAGTGCAGATTTGAATAATTCTATATGGACTCCCTCTGATGGTCGGAATTACAATCTGGATTTCTATATACAAAGCTTCCGCAACAACGCTCAGACTGACATTATTCGCAAACAACAACAAGCAACACACAATCTCAGCCACGCTGAACAACATGCTGTCCAGAATCTCAAAAACAACCTGGACATTATAATCAAACCAACTGACAAAGGTGGTGCTGTGGTCATTATGAATAAGGCCGACTATAACCAAGAGGCAACCAGACAACTCTCCAACACCACATTTTACAAACCCCTCTCCTCTGATCCTACCTCGGAATACCGAAAGAAATTACTCTGTCTCCTTAAAAGCCTCCCTACAGCTACTCAGGAACAAATCCACACAGAAACACCTTCTGACCCCTGACCAGAATTTTTCTATCTGCTTCCCAAGATCCATAAACCTGGACACCCCGGACGCCCCATCATCTCCGGTATTGGCACACTCACTACTGGTCTATCCAGCTATGTAGACTCTCTCCTCAAACCCTACGCAACCAACACCCCGAGCTATCTCCGAGACACTATTGACTTCCTAAGGAAACTACAAAACATCGATAACCTCCCCAATAACACCATCCTTGCCACCATGGATGTAGAAGCACTATACACCAACATCCCACATGAAGACGGATTACAAGCTATTAGAAACACTATCCCAGAGGACACCACTGCCAACCTGATAGCAGACCTATGTAACTTTGTTCTCACCCACAATTATTTCTAGTTTGAGAACAACTTATACCTCCAGATCAGCAGCACAGCCATGGGTACATGCATGGCCCCACAGTATGCTAATATCTTTATGGCTGACCTAGAACAACATTTCCTCAACTCCCGTACCCTTTTACCCCTTCTCTACTTACGCTACATCCATGACATCTTTATGATCTGTACGCTTGGCCAAGAAACACTGGAGACATTCCACAGAGATTTCAACAACCAAACACCCCACCATTAACCTCAGCCTGGACCATTCCACATGAGAGATCCATTTCCTGGACACCACAGTACAAACCAACAATGGAAAATTAGACACCACCCTCTACAGAAGACCCACTGACTCATACAGTTACCTACATGCTTCCAGCTCCCATCCAGCACACACCATACGATCCATCATCTATAGCCAAGCCCTTCGATACAACCGCATCTGCTCTAATCCCACTGACAGAGACCAGAAACTTCAGGATCTCTACCAAGCATTTATAAACCTCAACTACCCACCCGGAGAAAAAAAAAGCAAATTGAAAGAGCCAAACGAATACCTAGAAACCATCTACTACAAGAGAGACCCAAGAAAACCAACAATAGAACACCACTTGTCATCACCTACAGCTCCCAACTTAAACCTGTCCAACACATTATCAATAAATTACAGACTATACTGGAACAGGACACTAAACTCCAAGAAGCTCTGGGAGACAGACCCATAGTCTCCTATAGACAACCACCTAACCTCAAGATGATTCTTACCAACAACCACAGGACATACCACACTAATACCAACCCTGGTACCTTCCCTTGCAACAAACCCCGTTGCCACCTTTGTCCACATATTCACTCTGCTGACACCATTATTGGGCCTACCCAAGGGAGTTATAAGATCAAGAATACATATTCCTGCGCCTCCAGAAATATAATCTATGCTATCATGTGCCGAAAGCTTCCGTCTGCTATGTACATTGGACAAACGTCTCAGACACTTTGCCAAAGAATCAATGCCCACAAAACAGACATTAGACAGGATCACAAAGAAAAAACAATTGCTTGCCATTTCAACCAGAAAGGACACTGTCTCAATGACCTAATCACCTGCATCCTACTTCAGAAGACTTTCAAATCTGCACTTGAAAGGGTATCCTCTGAACTGCCATTCATGCTAAAATTCGACACTCTCCGCGGGGGGGCTGAACAAAGACTCCAGCTATCTTACCCATTACAAAGATAGCTTCCCCAATTATCACCTCTAATACTATTAACTCACAGACATCTACCCTTCCCCACCTCTAATATCATTAACTCACAGGCATTCACCTTCCTTTCCCCTCCCCCCCCCCCCCGCATCCCCTTTCTGTTCTGAAAAGTGTTTGTCCTTTTCATATGTGTTCATTTTTTTAAATTGAATCCTTTAGTATATATGGTTGTGACTATTTTCTTCCACTATTTGACCTGAGGAAGTGGGTCTGGCCCACGAAAGCTCATCATCTAATAAACCATCTTGTTAGTCTTTAAAGTGCTACATAGTCCTATATTTTGTTTCAGCTACACCAGACTAACACGGCTACATTTCTATCACTATTCTTAATGATCTGTGTATACCATAAAATGAAACACATACTGAAATGCACGACAATAATTATGGGTCCATATGTAAACAAGAAATACATGTTTCTTAGCAGAGTGGGAAACAAAATTTCCAAAGCAGAAGCAATTAGGTATTTTTGTCACCTCTGAAAGGACAAGGGTAATGGGAACATGATTCAAATGGTGCTCCAAATAGTTGCCACAGATATCAAGTATTCTGTGGAGTACACCATTTATTTGACACAAACAAACACATTGTGATCTAGAATGATCCATTCCTATCACTGCAAATAGGAATTAATGTCAGAAAAAAAAAAAAAAAAGCTAAGGAAGCTTCTGAGCTCCTAAGAGTCAACACTCAACTTATTTGTAGCAATGATACAGAGATGCTATTTTCATTATCATACTGAACATCATCCTCATAGACTCATAGACTTTAAGGTCAGAAGGGACCATTATGATCATCTAGTCTGACCCCCTGCACAGTGCAGGCCACAAAATCTCACCCACCCCTCCTAGAATAATCCTCACCTATATCTCAGATATTGAAGCCTTCAAATACTTTGAAGACCCCAAGATGCAGAGAATCCTCTAGCTGTGATCTATACCCCATGCTACAGAGGAAGGCGAAAAATCTCCAGGGCCTCTGCCAATCTACACTGGAGGAAAATTCCTTCCTGACCCCAAATATGGCGATCAGCTAAACCCTGAGCATGTGGGCAAGACTCATCAGCCAGACACCCAGAAAGTTCTCTATAGTAACTCCTATCATCCCTCCATTGACCTATTTCCCACTGATAATGAATGGTCAATTAGTTACCAAGAACATGTTATCTCAAACCATCCCCTTCATAAACCCATCTAGTTTAATCTTGAAACCAGATAGATCTTTTGCCCCCATTACTTCCCTTGGAAGGCCGTTCCAGAACTTCACTCCTCTAATGGTTAGAAACCTTCGTCTAATCTCAAGTCTAAACTTCCTACTAGCCAGCTTATATCCATTTGTTCTTGTGTCCACATTGGTATTAAACTTAAATAATTCCTCTCCCTCCCTGGTATTTATCCCTCTAATATATTTAAAAAGTGCAATCATGTCCCCCCTCAGCCTTCTTTTGGTTAAAGTAAACAAGCCAAGCTCCTTGAGTCTCCTTTCATAAGACAGGTTTTCCATTCCTCGGATCATCCTAGTGGCCCTTCTTTGTACCTGTTCCAGTTTGAATTCACCCTTCTTAAACATGGGAGACCAGAACTGCACACAGTATTCCAAATGGGGTCTCACCAATGCCTTGTATAATGGCACTAACACCTCCTTATCCCTACTGGAAATACCTCGCCTAATACATCCCAAGATCGTATTAGCCTTTTTCACGGCCATGTCACAATGGCGGCTCATAGTCATTCTATAATCAACCAGGACTCTAAGGTCCTTCTCCTCCTCCGTTACTTCCAACTGATGTGTCCCCAGCTTATAACTAAAATTCTTGTTATTAATCCCTAAATGCATAACCTTACACTTCTCACTATTAAATTTCATCCTATTGCTATCACTCCAATTTACAAGATCATCCAGATCTTCCTGTATGATATCCCAATCCTTTTCTGAATTGGCAATAGCTCCCAACTTTGTGTCACCTGCAAATTTTATTAGGACACTTCCACTTTTGGTGCCAAGATCAGCAACAAAAAGATTGAATAAAATTGGCCCCAGAACTGATCCCTGAGGAACACCGCTAGTAACCTTCCTCCAACCTGACAGTTCACCTTTCAGTATAACCCGCTGTAGTCTCCCCTTTAACCAGTTGCTTATCCACCTCTCAACTTTCATATTAATCCCTATCTTTTCCAATTTAACCAATAATTCCCCATGTGGTACTGTATCAAATGCCTTACTAAAGTCGAGGTAGATTAGATCCACTGCATTTCCTTTATCTAAAAAATCTGTTACTTTCTCAAAAAAGGAGATCAGGTTGGTTTGGCACGATCTACCTTTTGTAAAACCATGTTGTAATTTGTCCCAATTGCCATTAGCCTCAATGTCTCTAACTACTTTCTCCTTCAAAATTTTTTCCAGGATCTTACATACTACAGATGTCAAACTAACAGGCCTATAGTTACCCGGGTCGCTTTTTTTCCCTTTCTTAAAAATCGGAACTATATTAGCAATTCTCCAGTCAAATCCTGAAAGTAACACACCCTCAGAATTGATATCTCTATGAATTACAGTATAACTTCATATCTTCGTTTGTACAAATGCTAATTCAATGGCACTGAAAGATCATTTGGGGTATTTTCAGCTCAATGGAAATAGCATTTAAAGTAATTGAAGCAGAACCTTGTTACTGTAATTATAAATTACAGTCAATATGAGGCACACCTGCATAGTGAAACTAAAATGTATCCCATAACTCTTGGCTTATGTGGGACTCCTTCTCTCCCCCTCCCCTCCCAAACCAGTAAAGTATTTTTAAATAATTTTTACATAATTATTTTTAAATAAAATACTTGGTTTTCCATTCCAGTAACCAAAACCTTCATTTTTACCACTTGATCTTGAATATTCAAGGTGTTTATGAGTTTTATATAGTTTCACTATATTTACTTGAAAGTAACATGCAAGTACAAAGACATAATAGACCCACTGTTTTATCGTTGATGGCAATCTAGAGAAACATGCATAAGCCTTTAGTATTTTCAGACATGTTTCAAATGAGACACAAATCTCCAAAAAACAATGAAATCCTTTATGGATTCAATTGGAATTTAATGTGAACTCTTTGATCTGAGATCCCTACATGACCAAGTCTCACTGACAACCTAAGGAAAAATGACCTTTGCTTTTGTCACAATACTAGTGTTATTTCAGTTTAGAGTGTCAATTTAGTAAAAAACATTCATGCTAGAGTTACAGATTTTAAGAAAATATTTACATAGATCTAATGAAGTGATAACCATTTACACCAGTTCAGGATCTGCCCCAAATTGTTTAAATATATTGTATCATGGTTGGTAGTCTTTCATTATATCACTTTTCAAAGACTACAGCTAAAGTCTTCAAAATGATTACTTATTTTGTCTGCCCATTTAGAGATGCCTTAGGAACACTGATTTTCAGAGCATGGCTGATTAAAACTTTCTGAAAATCTGACCCCTTTAAGATGTCTTAAATTGAACTTCAAAAAATTGAGACATTTAAAATTACTATTCTTTTTTAAAATGTTGGTCATATATGCACATACACAAACACACATTCACATTGGTGTATGCACAAAGGAGTAAATATAAATAAAGTTGTGTTTTCTTTCAAACAAGTGTTACAATGCTCTGTGTCCTGGCAAATTCAGTGCTAGTAGTGCAAAATTATGCAGTTATTTCCAGAATGCAGTTTTGCTACTAATTTCTGTGAGTGCAGAACTGGAGCCATTTTAGCAACTCTGTACAAGTATTTTTTTTAATGTCACATAGATATTACCAAAGTACCCTTGATATGTCATGACAGCATTCTTTTAAAGGTAAAATGCAAATGAGTAATGAAAACCAACATTATCTTTGTTTTACTGTTCATCTTTAAGAGCCATCTACACAAGCAGAAATTAAATCCATTTTCAAAAATGGCTCAAGTAACACAGTTTCAGCTATATATTTGTGCTAAATTAAAATGTTTCAGTAATCCCTTCTAGTAAGTTCACACTTTCTCCTTGGAAACCATGTTAGAAATGCTTTGAAATACTCAGAATCCTGGCTCATGTATGCTAGAATACTTCATTAGCATTTTCCTGTTATGAAAGGCAGATAAATGGCCAAATATTTTCATACCATTTTCTAAAAATGTTCAGATGTGTCCCTTTTTCACATGCATTGCAATATACTACACCACCATATTTACTGCATTGACACGATTGCATAGCGTACTTTTTTATTTTTCCACTTAGGGCTTGATCCTGCTCCCATAGATGTCAATGGGAGATTTGCTTTAGTAAAAACAGAATCAGGCCCTCAGCTTGCGGGCTTTGTGCTTCACATTATCAGAGAGCAAAATCATCAAGTTATATAGTTATCCTGTCCATGTTACAAAGCAACCTTTAGTATTTGGGCATAACACTTAAATATTAGCCAGATGTAATGAAATGTTTGAAATAAACATTGATACTATTTTTATAAACCCAAATACTATTCTCACCGGTACTCACAATCTATAGCACAGGACCTCAATTCTGCTCTATTCTGTTTTTTTTTTAATCTGTCACTCCCCCTTTAGTACTATTTAAGAAAATCAGTTGCATCATCAACAAGTATTATTACTCTTTCACTCTGTGCCCAATCCTATAAAGAGATGAGACCTGCCAGTAAGCTGTAGCTCAGGACTCCCAAGTCCCACTGTAGTCAACTGTTTGAAGCACTTAGCCAACTGAGCAAATGGCTCTTACACTTCCAACAGAGCTACTGGGGTCTACCTGAAATGTGCTTGGAGACTTTTCAAAATGCAGATTATTGATCCAACTAATTGTAACCGCTCCAAATGGTTTAAATCCCTATTTTGTGCATTGCTAAAATAACATCATAGCAGCTTTTGGTGTAATTGGCACATACCAGAATTACATAATTATTGCATGCATGCATCCAAGGAAGAGCCCAGGACCTAGACTGCAAAGCATGACCAAGGACTTGATAAATGAATTGGGACAGAGCTGGAAAGTGTAGTGGACCATGGGAAGAATCCTTCCTCTGGGTTACTGAGTTACACAGTCATCTACACTGGTAGTTCTGAACCTTTCCAGTACTGTAACTCTTTCACGAGTCTGGTTTGTCTTGTGTATCTCCAAGTTTCACTTCACTTAGAAACTACTTACTTACAAAATCAGACATAAAAATACAAAATGTAACAGACACTATTACTGAAAAAGTGCTTCCTTTCTCATTTTTATTATATAATTAAAATAAATCAACTGGAATATAAATATTGTATTTACATTTCAGGATATATTATAGAGTAGGATAAATTAGTCATTGTCTATGTGAAATTTTAGTTTGTAGTGACTTTGCTACTGCTTTTTATATAGCCTGAAGTATAATTAGGTGAATGCTTAGATAAGTTGATGTACCCCCTGGAACATCTCTGTGTATCCCCCAGGGGTAGGCATACCCAGAGGTGTCTCTAAAGAGGTGTGGAGCCCTGGGGAGAAGTGACAAATCCATCATTTCTGGATCAACCCATCACTTCCACAACTATGCCAGCCCAAAGGGTCCTCTAAAGTTCAGGCCTGGAGAAGTCACCCCAATTAGCCATACGCTAGGGACAGCTCTGTGCGCAGTGGTTCTCAACCTGCTGCCCAATTAGCACACAGCTGCAGCCTCTGTGACGTCCTCAAGGCCATACAGGTAGTCATAGAATCATAGGGTTGGAATAGACCTCAGGAGGTCAGGAGTCCAACCCCCTGCTAAACACACGACCAACCCTAATTAAATTATCTCAATCATTTGATGTAGCCTAAACAACATGTATTGGGGCCACAATGGTAAATAAGTTGAGAACCATTGCAGTCTAGCTCACCTACTACCATGTCCCTTAAATTACTCCTTCCCAGGGTATGTCTAAACTACATCCCTTTTTCGATAAAGGGATGTAAATTAGACATATCAAAATTGTAAATGAAGCTGGGATTTGAATTTCCTGTTTCATTTGCATAATGGCGGACGTGGCTTTTTTTTTTCCCCTCAAAAACCCTATAGTGTAGACATAGCCTCTGAGCAGCACATTCACAACCTGTGCAGAAGAGTCATTCCAGTTGCATTGTCCTTCTACAGCCTTGTGAAAGAAAACTGAGTATTCCCCTAATCTTCTGTTAAAATGTAACAAATGGCATCTTAATTTTCATAAAAAGCTTAGTTTGAATGTGCAGTTCCTACTCTTCTTTCCATCTGAAAACAGGCTGCTAATTGGTGGCTGATACCATGCTTTAGGGGGCTGCAAAATTCAGCAGTTCAACAAGAGTCATTTGAATTCTAGAGACGATTAAAAAAAACAACCAAGGCATTACCTAATTGACTGCTTTGTTTGTTAAGAATGAAAAGCAAGAGTCAAATCTTCTATTTTTCAAATACTTAAAAAAAAAAAAATAAACAGTTTGCTACCAGGCTGAGATATTTTTATTCCCAGCTCATCCCTGGGTCATACTTTTAAATCTTTATAAATAGAAATTTCTAATAACAATGTTGAGATGGCATTCTTAACTACCATAATATAAGAAAATGCAGTGTCCTATTATACCAAAAGCAGCAATAAATAACTGAAATTCAATCAGAGGCTGAAATGAAAAGGTGAGATAATATAGCAACTAGACTTGATCAAATATTGGTTATTGTGAGCATTTTATGTTTTAGTATTTTTGCCTCCAGTGGACTTGAAACTGGAGTTAAAGCCTAATCAGCTTGTCTATGACTAAGAATGCTGTGCCATTAATGTCACAAAGTGAACCTGCTGAATACAGATTGCTTTTGTGAATCTAGCACCAATTCCATACTCTGAACTCTTAAATATCTTTTTTACTGACATTTCTCCTACACTGCACATGACAAGTAAATATGGTCATGGACTCTGTAGGGTAGCTTATTTCCAACAGACTCCACTGGCAGTTTTAGCAGCAAAATGATCACAGGATTAGACTATAAACAGGAAATTACTATTTTCTCTTCTCTTTTGGTATCTAAAACATTTTAACTTCAGCAGTTAACAAATGAAGATACATTTCAGAAATGAATCATGAAGCAAACAACCAAGAGGGTCCCATGCCAAGTTAAATTTGATAATATAGAGCTGAATATCCTGGTCTGATATAAAATAAAGTTATAGTTTTGTCCTAAAACCGAAAATTTCTTATGTCCTGATTCTGCCATCTTAACCCCTCCTCCCCAAAAAACAACCAATCTCAGAAGTTTCTAAAAGATAGGCTGTAAACTAAGATAGTATCAGAAGCCAGCTACTGTAAAAGAATAGGAACCTTATTTTGTACATAATTTATATCTATTAGTGAAAATCTTTTGTTACATTTTTTGTACTCTTCACCCAGGCATTCTGAAGACCAATAGAGTTCACACTGTCTGAAACAGTGTAAATAAAATAATCTCGTTCAAAAAGCGTTACTTACTGACTTCATTTTACAAATGGTAACTTTATGGTACAAATATACTTCCTTTATAAATTCACCAATGTCTGAATAAGAACACACTTAAAATTTCGAAAGAGCATACAAAAATAGATGTATTTGCGATAAATTAAAAAATTGAAAGATTCCCTTTGATTGGTGATTGGCAAAGCAGCTTTGGACCACAGACAAACAGCTAAAAGGAGCCTTGGTATTAGCAGTAGTACTTAAAATAGTATAATCCATGTTACACACATTACACATTGAAAATATAGTGTGGTCAGCAGAGCTACTGATAACATAATATACAATATGCATTATCTTAACAGGTGATTTTATAAAATATGCATTCATTATATATACCTAGTTCTTTTCATCTCTCCTTTCCATCCAAAGAAACTGTAGTGTCAAGCATTCATTAATGGAACACCAGACTGTTTATTTAGCAAAGTACGTTTTAACTTTAACAAGCTTAAAACTATCACGTCTTTGTACCCAATGTACAATTTTAATTCGCTTTCTAATGTATAACCTGAAGGCTAAAAAAAAAAAAAAAAAAAACCAAAATAATAAATGCTGATACAAAACCACATTAAATTTCAAATAGCATAAGACAGATTTCTACAATATCAAACCTTCTGCAACACTGTAACCAGATTTCAATAAATAATGTGACACAAAAGAAGAAAATCAACATGGGGAAAACAGCTATGGAAAATTAAATGAGTGAGTCCCTAATTCTTGGTCTTCTACAATTTCTCATAGTACTGTGATCTTAGCCCTCAATGTCACATTGATAACTGCAGGCATCTACACTTATCAAATGAAAAAATAAAAATAAAAATATTTTGACATGAATTATACTGATACAAGAAGCATAATACTTAATCAAAATATAATATGAAGTATTTACATATTCAGACCTTTTCTCAACATTACTTTGAGTATGATCATACAGGCTTTAGCATCAGGGGCAGAGTCTGCTATCCAAAAATTCAGGAGAGATCCTTCAGTATAAAGTATTGAGGTAATTCTTGCGCAAAAGATTAATAGATTGGAAGATTAACTAAAATGCTAAATTATTTTCTCATAAGGGCTTTTGGAATCCTTCTATTCAGAAAGTTATTTGTGTAGTTTAAATAATGTCCTACTTTTTTCTTATAGTACATCAAAGTCAAATATTTACTTACTAGTTTCATTAATCCCTCTCCCCCAAAAAAACCCAACAAGGAGTCCAGTGGCACTTTAAAGACTAACAAATTTATTAGGGTATTGGGGCATAAGGTTCCATAAGCTACAACTCACTTCAGATGCTGAATAAGAAAGAAAGAAAAGAAAAAAAGGATACACAGAAGGCAGTGTGACATCAGTGCTAATTAAATCAGAGTGGATGTGGCTCATCTCCAACAGTGATGAGGTGAGAGTACCTGATTGGGACATTACCTATTGTAATGCAAGAACTACTAATTGTTTTTTAAATTCTTTCTTCAGCATCTGAGGAAGTGAATTGTAGTTCATGAAAGCTTATGTCCTAATACATTCATTAATTTTTAAAGTGAAAATCATTTTTTTGAGAAGTTTAGGATCGAGTGTTTTTCCAAGCATTTCCATAGAAAATAATTGGTCTTTTTGGAACGTTCTATAAAATCACTAGGATTTGACAAATGGTCTTATCATTGGATAAGCCTTCTATTAAGATGTAAACACGACATGTTCAGTGAAAAGTTACTGATAATTAAATTAAGGACACAGCTTGTATGCACATTGACATAACAATGATAACATACCCTCTATTTCTTTAGCAATCTTGAACCAATGAAAAATGTTTTCCCTCAAGAATTATTTATTATCTGTGCAAGTAGTTCAGTAGCTGTTACATACCTCTTAATTCTCAGATATATCTTTTTAATAAAAAGCTCTCTTAAAATAAATAGCTTCAGAGGGAAGCCGAATTACTGTACTGGATAAGTCTGCACTGGATATCCTTAAAAAAGAACAAATGGCCTGATAACACTTTATAAACTAACAAAACATGTAGATGGTATCATGAGCTTTTGTGGGCACAGCCCACTTAAACTCCAGTCATTTGAAGAAGTGGGCTGTGCCCACGAAAGCTCATGATACCATCTACAAGGTTTGGTAGTCTATAAAGTGCTACCAGACCATTCGTTTTTTAAAATAAATAGTAAGATTATAATGTACTTCAACAAGCTTTAGATCAAGCCCCAGTTCATGCATCAAAGGTTTGTGCTTAGCTTTATGCACTGTGAGTAATCCAATTAAAGTTAATGTAAATTAGTTATTATAATAATAATAATTAATAATAATGTACAATAATATATCTTACTAAGGACAAGGAACTAAAATTAATTTCAGTAGTTATTTAATGACAAATAAAATGACAATTCATCAAAATGGAGACTAGTATGCATCTCGCAATCTGCAGTTAAATTTAACTCATTTGATAGTTTTATTTTATTTAAATGTCTTCAGAAATATAAATAGGATGTATATTTAAGACAGATAAGATTTGTGCAAGAAATGCAAAGAAAATCTGGGAAGACAAGCTGTTAACCCAAAAATGTCACGTATGTGTAACTTCTAGATCATGGCTCTGTGTATGTAAATTTAAATAGCATCAAGAAGCACACATGCACAGCAGGGAAGGAACAATCGCAAAGAACAAGTGTCTTGGGTTTGATTTTTTTTTTTTAAGGACACCAGGAGTAAGAGAGTACTTTAAAGTCTGCTAAAACTCTTGATTTTAAATAAGAAGGTGTATGAGGGAGGAGGTGATTTTGGGGTGTGAAAAATATGGCAGATTACATAGCATACCATCCACAAATGTGTTTACATAATTTTTATGATAATTACAATTTGGAGCCCATCTATTCTAACTGTAAGCAAGTTCCATGACTGTTCCATGCAGAGATTTGTAGAAGAAAAGAAATGAGGGAGGGAAGACCTACCAGAAGAAACATGAACAAACCTAAGTATTACAAATGTCTCCTCTCTTAAAAAACAAACAAACAAAAAAACCCACAATTCTTTTACAATATATTTGCTTTTGGTCCAAAGAACATGCGCTTCACATAAACACACATAAATCTCTACTGGCATACCTGGAAAACTATATATTTTCTTGATTTATTTCTGAATTGTTGTTACTGGAGATATTCTAAATGCTCTTCTCTTTAAAATTTCATCTGTAGCATTGTAGTCTAAAATAGCTAGAAAACCAAATACCATGAATTCTTCTCTCTTTCAAATGTTGCAATACTTTAGATATTCATAGGTTTTCAAAACTGCTGGCTGATATAATGAGAGGATCTGAGATTTATGCATGAATCAGCAACTCCTTGTCATAATGTCATGGTGCAGTGATCCCTGCAGAGCTGTAGGGCTCGATTTAAAATGGAAATGCTCAACCCCCTCTTGAGCCAGCAAGATTAAACTTCCAAGATCTTACATATATTACCTCTGTGCCAAGGCTATTTTATGAATAACTTGTTACTGTCACTGATCTTTTATAATACACACTAGGACATTCTCTTGAAGGGACTCAAATCCCCTTTTAGGATAAAAAAACAAGTCTTCACAAAGCAACTGAAACTGTATAGTGTTTGAAGGGTTAATAGGAAGATTGTCAAGGTTCATCACTTCAGCTGTTTTCTATTTTGATGTAATTACACAATAGAATCTGTTCCTAATACTGGAGAGAAAGAGAGAGAGAGTGATTTTATCGTTGTATGGGTTTAATTATACTGTGCTGAAGGACTAAAAGTTCATTTTACTGGATAACGTCCAGCTTTATGCCATAGATCACCGCCAATACTGTAACCTTGTCACAACTGTTAAAAGCCGAAAGCTCCCAAACACCAGACTGTGGTGTACTGTAGTGACCTTGTAACTTTCCTTTCCCCTTTACTTTCTTCTCTGATTTACGTCACTGGAATCACCTATGCGCATCGAAATCTGCTGCTTCGAGCCCGCTTCCCCCTTAGGGAGAGATTGTACTTTTCTTACTCCTGTGTACCTCTCACGCTTGTCTCCTCCATTATGGGTTGCACTGTCCCACAATGAGAACAAACCACAGCCTCGCATAATCGATTGATGCCAGCTGCTGAAGATTTGCCTCCCCCAAGTATTTGCTGAAGACCGAAATTAACACTCTCAAACGGCAGCCTGAGGCGTGTCTTGCACAACTTCAGTGCAACCTTCGCTATCCAGACCTGTACTGCAAAGCAGAACCTACCTCCCTGCACATTTGTCTTTGGATCATCTATACAGATCAGTAAGGCTCACTCACCAGATTGTTTGCTGCCAGTTTTGACATCTATGCCTCCTCCTTTGAGTGTGCATATGGGAACGCAGTACCTTAAGCAGTATTCCTTTGTGTAAAAGCCACTCGTCCATGGCATAGACTCAGTATTGGTGTGCAATTCGGAAAATACAAATGATGTTTAATTAAACACTTTTTGAGCAGTCGGGACCATGCGCCCTGGGTTTCCTTTAGTTACTTTGCTTACGGACATTGTTGGGTTGTCTGTGTGCGTGCTTACTTTTCGAAATGTGTCCGTTTCAAAAGAATGCTTTACAGACATTTAAAATCGATATCAAATGCTGAGTAGAGTTCCCAGCCTGTCGACAGTTTCATTTGGTAAAAGGGAGAGTTGGGAACGTGGTTTGCTGACTACCTGTTGTTGGAAATAGTCTGCCATCTGCTGGATGCTTGATCTATGGCATTTTTGTCTTCCGTCTGTGAACCTACACTTAAAGGCGCAGAACTCCGTTTTTACAAGTACTGTGTAGACGTATTTAGCTGTCAGAATAGCATTTTGTTTTATTCAGTTACTAATCTACTTCGAATATTAACAGTTTCGCCTGCATATTATAATTGGCTGTGTAGCGTACTGAATTTTAACCTTATGCCTTAAACCAAATTACCAGAAGAGCATCTCTGCTAAGCAAGGCTGATGAACTGACTACAGTAAAATGCCTAGGAAAAGATCCAGCAGCAGTTTTCCCTATGAGTTTCATTTCGCATGAAAGATGCTTTGAGAGTCACTCCAAAAAAGCAAGTTGAGAAAGAACCAGATACAGAATCTCATTACTCCAACAAGAATGAATTTCATAGGATGAGGCAGTGGAAATAGTAATGAGAAATAAACCCCGAATTTTGAAATATTCGGTACATACAATTCTAATTATTTACCTCTCTCAGCTAATACTTGTCTCTGGTAGCCAATCACAAACCTTTCTTGGACGGCAATTGAAGTAGTACTACACCGAATTGTTTTAGTATGAAAAAAAAACTTTAAAACGACGAATGGTCCTGCAGCACCTGCTTTTAGTATGCGTCTCATGAATCAATCCAGACCCAGAAGGCTGATTACAAGAATAAGGTCAGTTGTGATAGATTTGAAAGATACTACCTGCTCTTTGCTCACTGTTCCTTGTAACCATAGGTCATGGGGGTGTTATTGCCCCCACTTTGAGATGGTTTCTATTGTATTCAAGGTTTACCGTGTGGGTTCAATGGCTCTCAGCACCTTGCTATAAAAATTATTCCAGCCCCAATGCTTGTAACGGACCGGGCTGTTATCCTGGATATTGATCTGCAAGTGGCTCGAAAATGGAAGTTTTGGATTTGGCCAGCCACATACAGAAAGACAAAAGGGTAAAGAGAAGCGAAGATATCATCAGCCGGCTGGAAGCCTCTCTCAGCTCTTTAATGACATCAGAACCTTTCGTAAACCTCCATAGGTCATCCAAATTTTGCAGGAGTCGTCTGAGGGAAGATACTGAAGCTCAAGAACGAGTCAGACGCAAACATCCAGATCAGTGTGGTTTGTTTAAGGAAAGCATGATTGCTCCACTTGCGGGAAGAAATCGAAAAGCAGCCATGTTAGTTAGTGATTGTTAGCAGCAGCAAGATTACTGATGCTGCTTCAATTAAATCACAATCAGGAGTTCATTGACTCAGGAGTGGAAAAGCAAGAAAACACAGAGCAATCATTCAGGTTGACCTTGAATTTTACCCAGACTAGAATTTTAAGGCACTTTCCAGTTTAGTTGACAAATTTCCAACACAATATCTTGAAACTACTACCCAGAAGTGTATTCTGGAGTCTCCCGTGATATTTGATGAGGTGAGAAATCTTCAATTAAATAACTTACACTATAGTAGATAACTAATGTAATAAAATTACGAAACTACCTCGCTGTTGGAGGAAATCTGTGTTTTTCCTTCCCTTATTCAAAGTATGCCCTGTATTCCAAAGCACTAAAGATAACAGGAAGGTTATTTTAAAAAATATCTTATTTGGTATTCTATGATCACACTTTTTAAGGACACATTAGAATATGAAAGACTCCAGCTGAGGGTGCAGCTTGCACACACACAATTAAGGGTCGCTTCAGTGTGACCGTGCGATGCTCCCTCTTTAGTGTGCAATAAAATAAGGAAGTCAATTTCCTGAGCTAACATAGTGATAGAAATGTAGCCGTGTTAGTCTGGTGTAGCTGAAACAAAATACAGTTCTATGTAGCACTTTAAAGACTAACAAGATGGTTTATTAGATGATGAGCTTGGGCCAGACCCACTTCCTCAGATAGCTTCCCCAATTATCACCTCTAATACTATTAACTCACAGACAGCTCCCCTTCCCCACCTCTAATATCAACTCACAGGCATTTACCTTCCTTTCCCCCCCCCCCAACCCCCTTCTGTTCTGAAATGTGATTTGTCCTTTTCATATGTGTTCATTTTTTTTAATTGTATCCTTTGGTATATATGGTTGTGACTATTTTCTTCCACTATTTGATCTGAGGAAGTGGGTCTGGCCCACGAAAG
This sequence comes from Pelodiscus sinensis, assembly GCF_052426305.1. Taxonomy (NCBI): domain Eukaryota; kingdom Metazoa; phylum Chordata; order Testudines; family Trionychidae; genus Pelodiscus; species Pelodiscus sinensis. Next base: position 77,510,558 of record NC_143055.1, read on the forward strand.
CTCATCATCTAATAAACCATCTTGTTAGTCTTTAAAGTGCTACATAGTCCTGTATTTTGTTCCTGAGCTAACAGTGTGTGTTGTCTGTTCTTGTAAACCTGCAATGTGCTCATTTTCACTACAAGACCGAAGATGTGTTAGGAGAGCATGACTCAGATCTGGCGACTCTATAGGAAGCCTTTCGGAGCATGGGGGACGAAATACAGATTTTAATGCTCCACATGGCCAGGCGTGCCTTTTTAGGGATCCTGGAGTTTGAACAATCGTCATTTTAAATGGTTGTTGGATGTTCTAGTCTGTATGACGCGGCTTCCCCTTCAATTTAGAACGACAAATTAGAGCTCTAATCGGCTGGGTCTGAGATGATTTTTCTCGTTAGGCCGTCGCCTAAATGGGCCTTCTCCCTGTCTTTTTTTAAGGTGTTGCGCCACCTCTGTAGAATCAGGGAATCTCATGGGCCACACTGAACGTTCATAATTCATTCCCAGAACTAATTTAAAAGCACCTTCTCATTCAAGAATTAAACAATCCTCCGATATTAAAACAATGCAAAATATGGTCCTAAAATAGTCCCCGTCAGAATTGGTGTGTAGGCACAGACACCACTAGATCGATTTTGTAAGTAGGTCTATGACTTCCATAACTGCAAAGCACCCTTTTTGAGCAATGGCTCTCTGTTTTCATAGAACTAAGACTAGAAACCTGGGCTTTTATATATATATATATATATATATATACACACACACCCCACCCACGGGACGTATTTGTAATAAATATAGGATGACTTATGATGTTCTTGTCTCTTTGATACAAGTATCCATCGAGAAAACAACAGTGGCGCTGGGATTTTAAAATGAGGCAATGATCACGATTCTCGAGTCTACAAAGCTCAGCCAAAATTGTTAATTGTTTAATCAAACATTTCAGATAAGGCGATGTGGTTTGCACCTGAGGATGTGAATAGGAGCGTTCCTGAGCTGGTTTTACTGTGGTATTTCCTCCCCCGTCACTCTAGCATTTATTTTACCTATTGGCTGAGCAAAACCACTGAACACAGGGAAATCGTGAAGATGGGCAGGGATAGCAACTATTGTGGCCCTATGCAATTACAAGAGATTGTAAGAAAACCTCAGTCTGTGTCTAGGAAGAAAGGACTCAGTTTTCCATCAGTACAATCCTCGAGTTAGCAGGGATTTTATACAGAGAGTGACCAGGCTCCTTCTTAATGCGCCTTTCCTCCCGAAAATCTGGTCGCTTTGCTGGTCTCTTCGTTAAGATGCCCCCTCCCACCCAGTGGGGGCTCCTCAAGGAGGCTTGAATTATTGGGGAAATGGAAGAAAGGGGGAGCCTGATGTAATATGGAGCATTGCAAACAGTAAAATGGCTGATCCGTGTCTCATTTAGCTACCGATGCTCAGATCCGCTGCCGTTTCGCTTCCCCCAGCTCCCGATCGCCTTTGCATTGCCTGGTTGATTTGTCAGGGCACCGCTGTACTACACCAAGACAGAAGCCAGGACCGCCGCGCCACGGAGCTAGCATTGCACAGCATCTGCGGGCAGCAGGCTCTCCTAGTTACGTTTAATTGATTAATTGGAGAGCTAAATGGATCTCTATTCAACAGCTCCTAGCTGAGCGTGGAGCCTTTCATTTGCCGAGTCTGCCTGTCCAGCTGGACCAGAAGGGCTCGCATATGGTCCCAGGCTATGTGCAGCAAGCCAGGCTTATGTAATGTATGGAAAGAGCAGAAAAGGAACCATTTTAAACTTGGACCATCCGTGCGGGAGGCCGCCTTTGAGCCCCCAAGTCATCGCCAGAGGAGCTCTTTAGATGGGCGCGTTCTCCCTGAACGTGTCCCGCAGCCCCCGGGGGGCAAAGCGCTGCACACCACCCCCTCCCACCGCCCCATTCCCAGTGCGCACGCGTCCCCGCTCCCCTCCCACGCTCCCCCAAACACAGGAGAACAAGGGTCCCGGAGATCTCACGCCTCCCCCCACGGTTATTTGAATGACACGAGAGATTCATTACTCACAAGCGTTGGTGACGGCGAAGCTGTTGGCTACCTCCAGGTTGTCGATGTGGGGCGTCAGCCTAAACTCCGAAGTGGAGAACTGAACCATCCCTACCCGAAAGGCACTGTATTCCTGATCGGCACCCCTCGGAAACAACCCCCCTGCAGGGAAACAGACACGCACACAACAGAACAAGAGAACAGATCAGTGCTGCAAAGCGGGAGGCTTCAGGCATCACTCTGGGGCATGGCAGCGCTTGGGAGCCACTTATTGACGCTGTCAGGGAGACGGGCAGCATAAAGGCACGCTCGCTCTGTGGCGGGGGAGCTGCTCGAGTCAGCTGTAGCTGAGGGGCATGGCATTTTGTCAGGAGCGGCTGCTTCTGCATCACACCAGAGAGCTCCGAGTCCCTGAGCCTCTTAATAACGTGCAGAGCTTGCTAGCGCCGGCAAACCTCCATCGGACCAGCTTGCCTTTCCGTTTAAGACAAAGGGGAGCTTAGCCATCATTCCCCAAGGGAGGAGGGTGACAGAAAAATCGCACACGGACGTGTGTGTATAACGCAGAGCACCCGGGGCTTGACATGCCATGCACACTCGAACGCAAAACCAGCTGTGAATGAACGAATCAATCACCCCATCCAAATGGAAACTCAATTAGAAAAAATAAAATCCGCCCACGCAGAGGCACCTACCTATTTGTATGCTGTTAGAAGAGACGCCCCAAATCAGTCCCCAAAACACAGGAGCCAGGAAGACAGCAATATGCATAATCTTTTGCATTTCCATGAAAAGTAGAGCATCCACACAGCCACAAAGGATCCCTTTCCCCCTCCTCTCCCTTCTTTGTCCGCGCTCGCCAGCGAATTAGATCCTCTGCAATGATGGGCGAGGGACCAGAGCACCCAAAGAAATGAAAATAAACCCGAAGCGGGAGAAGCCCTCTGCACAAGGGGCTGCTGCTCTGGTCCTTGTCCCGGCTCCAGAAGTAAGGCGGCTGCTTGAACGCTGCCGTGGTCCCAGCACATGCACTCGCACTCACACTCTCTCACCCCCTCGCTCTAGCTCACAGGCTGAGGAACAGGGAAGAACCTGGCGCGCGTGCGCGAGCAGCGGAGCGCGCGGGGCCGCGCACCCACCCCCACGTTCTCTCTCCCTGCCCCCGGCCCTGGAGCGCTGCTCGCCCGCCCGCCTCAGCATCTGGGCTGCTGCAGCTGCGACTGCTTCCCGCTCCTCGCCAGCACCGCCGCCGCCGGGACAGCGCTTACCAGGCGGCTAGCGCCTTTGCGCACCGCGGACAGCGCCGCAGCAAGAGCCACCAAGCAGCCGCAGACCTGCCCGCCGCCGACCCCCGGCGCTTCCGCGAGCTCCCGACCGGCTCGCTCGGGGGCAGGGCCAGGCTCGCTGGCTTAGCCGCCCAGTTATGCTGGGCAAAGGCCTCCCTTATGGGTTAATGGCTGGGTCAAGGAGGGGATGGCGTGTGCTCAGCGCAGGGCCTCCCTTCCCCCCACCTGAGAGCCTCGCACGGGCGTGGCGGCGGCAGGGGGAACTGCAGCAGCGCGGCTCTCCTGCGTGCTCCATGCTGGGCGGCGTCCGGCCGGCAGCCACAGCCCTGGCACGCTGGCTGGCCCATTGCCCTCGGGGTGGAGTCGAAAGGGGCGCGAAGCGGCCGCGCGTGCGGCTCTGGGACCGGCGGTCGGGCTCTGCCGCTCTTGGCGCGCCCCGGGGCAGGGCTCGCCTGGTCTGCGGCAGAGGCGGGGCTGGGCCCTAAGCGGCTCCGGTCCGCGCAGTAGGTGGGGATCCGTCAAACTTTGGGCAGCGAGAGAAAGGAAGGGTCACTGGCTTCCACGCATGATTCGTTTTGGTTAATCACTTAGGCTCTCAAGAGAAGCTTAAGGGTGTTGGGTGCCTAATAGCGCTGGAGCCGAATCCCCTTAGGTTGCTTGGAAAACCCTAAGCCTTCACTCAAACCTCCTGGACAACGTTATCAAACCTGGATGCCAATAACTGGGCACTTCACTCCAAATGTCCGCACTTGAATGAGTGTCCTGATTTAAAATCCCAGATGCTGAGCTCCTACCTCAGCCTGTAAATTAAAATATGGATTTGGGTGCTTAACTTTGGACTGTTTTTTGGAAGGTATGAATAATAATTTAAAAAAGTGAGATAAACCTCCACAAACATCTTTCTACATAACAATAGGAAAGATAAGATTGAAAGCAGAGGTTAAAAATAAAGAATTTTATTTGAGTTAGCTTGTTTTTTATTCTATCCTCATGCAGATCTCACCTGAATGAATGTTGGCTTTGTCTCCAGCTCCTGTAGCTGGAAAACCTGTTTTTAATGGTCACACTAATACAGTTAAGTGGCTAATGAAGTGTTTTTATTTATAAATGCTTATCAAATTCTCAAATAACCAAATTTAACGAGCTTCCACATTTGTTTTCCAGAATTCACACTTTACCACCGATAGATAAATTTACAGTGAACTATAAGTGAACACATTTCAGTTTGCCATAAGCGGCCCTGAAATGTATCTTAATACATTTTAATACATTGTAATACAAAATACAATATTTTAATACATCCTTCCCAAAAAAATTGCCAATGAATGGTGAATAGTGAATGCATTTTTAGTGCACAGTTCATATCACAAACAATAAGGGTATTGGCAATTGTCCCATCTTTAGAAAAAATACCCTTTCTGGAAAGAAAAACTGATGTTTTCCTGTTGATTTTTCTATTAGGTTCTGTTATTCTCTCCTTTCTGTAGAAGAATCAACGTAGCCTTGTAATTTTTGTAGGTAATAAGTTATTTAATTATAATTAATGTATATTATTGCATAAGGTTTGGATTAAATTTAAACACAAGATGTAGACCTCAGACAGGCCAGGCGGCTTTGTTAACTTAGCTCCAGCTCTGTTTGATGTTAGCATGTTCTGATGTTAAAGTGAAGGGATGGAATATTTTACTACATAGTGATGTTAATATTAGGTAAGGACTTGTAATAGATAGAAAGAAGTTTAATGTTGAAAGACTTTGTAACTTTGTTAAAGTGACTAGAAGTACCCTTTGTTCTGTGCTGCAATTGTGTTGTAAATGTATTGTTTGTGTGAATGAGAGAGAGAATGTTTTAGGAAAGAGAAGTGTGAAGGCTACTGAATGCCCAAATGGTCAGGGAGGGGCTGGACACTCAGAAGCATGCAGACTGAACTGAAGCAGATTGATGAACCCTGAAGTTAGTGGCAAGCACCCCTTGATAGGGATACTGATATCAGATGACCGCGAGAACAACCTCCAGATAAACATATGTCACAGAAAAACTGATTGTGATGCTGAATAACTGATTAAGGCCTCACAAGGCAAAATGCATAAACTCATATGGAAGAAAAATCTTATAAAGGATGGGGTGTCTTGTATGGTTCTTTGGGTTCTGTCCTGCTACGACCATAGAGGATCAGTTTGGACTGACAAGAACCCAGCTCCTTCCCTGTACTCAATTTATCTCATCAATAAATTGGGTTGAGCAACAGACTGGTAACTATTCCATCAGCAGGACGTGTGTGTATGTGTGTAAATGCATATGCTACTTTGTTATATTATCAGTAAATGTGGTATGTTGTCTTGCCCCCCTGAAAATGGTTCCGTGTGCTTCTTTTAAGCATAACATCAGGGCCTGCAGCCTCCAAACTAGCAGTTGCCAGAGATCAGGATCAATTGAAAAAGCTTTCCATGCCACATAGTTTTTGAGAAGTGCAACATCATTGCAACCATTCTATCAGGGAATTCCTTTGGAAACTCTGGGGAAAAGGAGGGTGTTCTTTACATGATGGATAGTCTCAATACAAAAAGAAATAAAGTGTACAACTACATTACGTAGTGGTTAGGTGCCCAGTTTTGGAGGAGGGAGGAGAGGGAAGGGAGTCATACAAATTTTACACAGTCACACAATCCCACTCTGGTCCCTGCCTAATCTCTATTTGGGATACTCTGCTCGGTGCTCATATCATGTTGTTACATGAAAGGGCACTACAGAGCTCTGGGAAGGGGGTAGTAAGCTTCACTGAAATGACTGGCCCCACTGCACTTCACTTCACATGGTCCAGGGAAAATGTGCATATAAAAAATTCCTTCGAGTATATATTTGAAGGACAATCAAACCCACAGTCATTATGTCTGGTAATATGTGTCAAATGCCATACTACATTTAACTTTAGCACAGTTATGTGCAGTCTATCTCTCCAATCTCAGGAACTTAGAACTCTACTCTAAAAATTCACTGACACACAAATTTGGCATATCTTAATTTGAGAGTGATATTTTAACATTTAAACAAGCAAACAAAATCCTATTTGTGTATTTGAATTGGAGAGTACACAAGAAAACAAACTAACGAAAAAAGTCTGAAACTATTTTGTGCTTGGATAAAAGTGAAATTTAGAATAAATCCATCATGCAGATTTTTTGCCTTTACAGTTTGGAAAATATCTAAACTAGCCAATACGTAGAAAAATATCTATTCATGTACACATATATTTCTTTGCAAGAAATGTCATAAGTATAATTCATGAGGGCATGTTTTATCCTGTAGCTAGTAAAATGTTATTTTTATTACTTACATCCAAGTAACAATTAGGGAACTAAAACAAGCTCTGTCCCATTGTATTAAGCACTGTACATTTATATAATAAAAGAGATTACCCCAAGGAGATTACAATTGAAGGCCTTGATCCTGTGTTGTAAGGGCTAAGCAGTCCACCTGCAAGCTATGTAAAATGAAAGCCTAAAAGACAAGTAATAATAAGTTAGTGAAACAAAGAAGTGGCAAGGGTTAAAGAGTGAAGATTAGTAAAAAAAATAATGGATATTTAGCATAGACTCGCTATGTGCATGGTTTTCAGGTATAACAACACAGTAGCAAAAGTCTGATTGTGCTATTATAGAATTAAGTAATCAGTTTTTGTTTTTATTTCACTAGGTAGCCAACTGCAGAAAAAATATACAAGCCATTTGGTACCGTTCTCTTGTCAGCTGCACTCTGGCAAGCCCACTGACTGCAATTGAAGTGAAATAGTTCAAATAAGAGGATAATATATACATCCCAGAGAAACTGCGAAAAGGTAATTACATCAGAAGTTAAAAAGAGAAGTAGAAAGTTATGCTGACAATAAAATAAGGCATTCTGCATCTCTCCATTCTTTTTTTCTATAGTCATTATTTCAGTGAAGAGATGTTGACAGGCAAGGGAGAGAAAAAATAGTTGATAATAAATTATGCTAACACAGTAAGAATAAAATTGCCATGCTAATTAATATTTTATAAAAAGCCCACATAATACAGGCCTGTATGCAGGAATTTCTGTGTGTGGGGGGATGTAATCCATTGGAGGGGCTGGTGGCTGCCCCACCCCTGGTGCCCAGGCCAGCCAAGGCCCTGCTCCTGTGGGGCGAGGGTATCAGCCCTTGCCTTCTCCTGGCTGGCCAGAGCACTAGGGAGGGAGGCTGGGACAATGCGCCTCTTTTCCCTTACCCCAGCTGACTGGAACAGAGGGGGAGGGAGGTTAGGGCAATGTACTGCCCCAGCCTCATGCTTACTTGGAGGATAATAAGGGTGCATTTGTACCCTTCACACTCCCCCTGCGTACAGGCCTGTAATATGTCTGAAATTCATGTTCAATTATCTTTGCACAAAAATGGACATGATTCTAGTGAGAAGTCAGGTTTTTAGTGGGGTCCTGCAGGAATTGGTTCTTGGCCCAATGCTGCTTAATATTTTTGTTAACAACCCAGAAGAAAATTTAAAATAATCATATATAACATTTGCAGATAACATAAAGATTGGAGAAAGTCATGAATAAAGAAGAGGGCAGGTCAATGATACAGAGGAATCCAGATTGCATAGTAAATTGGGGGCAAGCAAACTTTGTGCATTTCAGTACAGGTAATGTAAAGTCATACATCTAGGGACAAAGAATATAGACCATAATTATAGTATGTAGATCTCTATCTTGGGAAGCAGTAACCGAAAAAGACTAGGGAGGGAAGTGACAGGATGGACTAGGCCCCAAGGCTCCTTGCTGGTGGTTTTGTGGCCTTGCCACACCTTGCCCCAGAAAAGAGCTGTAGAGAAGTCTTCTAGGCTCCCTGGAGTTGCTGTTTGAGAAGCAGCCAGTCAAGACCCAGCAAGCTAATATAAAGAGCTGCTGGATCAGAGCCAGGTTGTTCCTTGCTGGAGCTAAAGAAGTGTGGCTGGCAGAGCTGCAGAACCCCAGATAGGGTGATGCTGCTAGGAACTGGAGAGAATGAGAAGGAGCCTGAGTTGGGTGCTGGAACTCTGTTTTATCCAGTTCTGGTGTCCACTATTCAAGAAGAGTGTTGAAAAATTGGAGCAGGCTCAGAGAAGACCCATGAGAAAAATGCTTTATATTGAAAGATTCAAGAAGCTCCAACTATTCAACTTACCAAAGAAAAGATGAAGAAGTAATGCAATGTATAAGCACTTGACATGGGGAACTTTGATACAGAGGTGACTTCGGTCTAGGAGATGGGTTGGCAAGGTATGGCTCATGGGCTGAATCTGGCCGATGGCCTGTCACTCTGAGACCCCAAGGTAGGCTCTCTGACTGCTGCAGCCTGAGACCTCTCAAAATGGCTGGCAACTCCCTCTAGGAAACCAACCAATGGGAGAGGCAATGGTTGGACTGGAGGTGTATGAAGTCTCCCCAGCCAGGGAAGTGTGGTGAGTAGTGGCACATGGAGGGAGCTTAGCCATTTTGAGCAGCCTGTGCCTGGAGCAGGCAGGAAGCCTGCCTCAGGGTCCCCATTGGGGTTGCTGGCCGGGAGCTGTCTAAGGTAAGCATCTCCAGGCCAGAGCCTTCCTCTGAATCCCCAGCCCTTTCTGCTCCCCTGCTCCCTGCCCCAAGTCACTACCCAAACCCACTACACTACTCACCATAGGTCACAATTTCCTTCCAGACCATGTACTCCCTCCTACTGTCAACAACATTGCCAGACTGAATTTCTCCTTTAGAATATTGGTAGAGAAAGAAATTGCATCATGAAGCTTTAGAATGGCTATTACAAATAATGGAAAATAATAAGCAAATATCCAATAAGGTCATTTAACATAATTTGCTGCATTTTTGGAGTAGTTTAGTTATAAAAATAATGTTGAAGCTTCTAGTGCATTGTGATTTAGTATATCAATACATGTTATTTGCATCCATCTGTGACACATTTTTCCATTATTTTGAGGATAAAGCCACTCAGATTCAGGCTGAGCTGTCTATGTGTATGATAACAAAGCCATCTCTGGTGCAAACAAATACAGTTTTTACTGCTTAAGTTTTGGCCAATCACACATGCTAGGAGGTACTGAAGTGTACAATCTGCAAATTATTCTGGGGAAATGCCATGCGCGTGGAGGCAGCATTTGAAAGGGGCAGCCCGGGAGCCCCAGGTCAGCTGGGGACTCCCAGCTGATCCTGGGCTCCCCATAGCAGTGGAACCCAGGGTCAGCTGGGCACTCCAGCTGATCCTGGGCTCCATGTTGCACTGCCTCTTTGATGTTCCACCATGGCGCTTCAAAGGGACAGCACTGCATGGAGCCCGGGGTCAGCTGGGGACTCTAGCTGATCCTGGGGTCCATGCAGAGCTGCCCTGTTGAAATTCTGCTGCAGAGTTTCAAAGGGGAGGCTCACACAATTAAAAAATTTTCAATTGCTTGACAGCCCTACTTATTACCAATATAGACAAGAGCAGTGACCGCAACAAAATTGGTTTTCAGGAATAAGCTGGACTTTCTTCACTGATTGCATAAGTGAAAGTGCTCATACATCCATAATGATTTTGAACAGTGACAGATCCATAAACTGCATATGGGGATGATATATAGGGCTAACATGTATCATGGACAATGTCATCTGTGTACATGCTTGCTCCATACTTACACTCCACATGGTTGTGGATAGAAGCATGAACAGCAAAATGTATCTAATATCTTATCATTGGCTGAGCAAAAATATTCAAGCAAATCTTACTTGTACAAAATGTGCCATGAAATGATTAAAGTCTATACAGTGTAGACTGGACCTTGGATTTAAGGTATTGTGGACAAGAACCAAACATAAAGAATGTGAATGTTGTATCTATCTTTATAAAAATGCTTTATATTGAAAGATTCAAGAAGCTCCAACTATTCAACTTACCAAAGAAAAGATGAAGAAGTGATGCAATGTATAAGCACTTGACATGGGGAACTTTGATACAGAGGTGACTTCGGTCTAGGAGATGGTTGTGGTGTGGAGAGGGCTGATAAAGAAAAGTTATTTATTAGTTCCCATAATAGAAGAACTAGAGGACACCAAATGAAATTAATGGGTAGCAGGTTTAAAACTAATAAAAGGAAGTTCTTCTTCACACAGCGTGTTGTCAACCTGTGGAACTCCTTGCCAGAGGAGGCAGTGAAAGCTAGGACTATAATAGAGTTTAAAGAGAAGCTGGATAAATTCATGGAGGTTAGGTCCATAAAAGGCTATTAGCCAGGGGATAAAATGGTGTCCTTGGCCTCTGTTTGTCAGAGGCTGGAGAGGGATGGCAGGAGACAAATCGCTTGATCATTGTCTTCGGTCAACCCTCTCTGGGGTACCTGGTGCTGGCCACTGTCGGTAGACAGGATACTGGGCTAGATGGACCTTTGGTCTGACCCAGTATGGCCGTTCTTATGTTCTTATGTTCTTATCTTAAAAGGTGGCATGATTCAGTTGATCGTGTTTGAATCCGAATTGATGGTTCTGCAGAGTTTGGACATTTAAAACCCGGTGCTTAGACAGACTGAGAGAGAATGTCAGTCATGTGACTGTTTTCAAAAAATATATCTACACACATGCAATGTAGATTTATATAATGAATGCTAAAATATTATAAATAATGATAATATATTATTGATCCATACTGTAATTTGTGATATGAGCCCTCTGAGGATTTAGAATAGTAACCAAAGATTCCTGAACAGTGGCAAGACTAGTGAATTCTGAAGTCTTACATCAAACACTTTAATCCAATTAAGACAACTTTTTATAATATTCCTCAGTATAGTAGTGAATCTGTCTTATTACTCTTAAAGCAATATGCTCTCAAAATAGTATTTTTTTTTAATTTCCTTGACCTATTATAATATTTCAGGACCTCTATAGTCCAGTATCTGCCCTGATTGTTTGGCAGGCTTCCTGTTTCTGGTGAAACTATTTTTTCATTTTTCATTTTTGCTGCTAGTTTGAGTGTCTTTGTCTAGTTGGCAACCTTTTGTTTACAAGAAATGGTGAGAATTGCAGCCTATGATGTAGATAGCTTGCACAATCTCATGTGACTGAATAGTTCAATATAAGATTTGCATTATCTTTGGCAGTTTTTTCAGATGAATGTATCTTGATTGTGAGCTGCTTGCTTCTTATGGACTCTTTTCACTGCTAGCTCTAGGAACCAGCTGTTGTCATGGTCTTTGATACCCTGATGGAGATGATGGCACCACTAATTACAATCACTTGCCAAGATTTCCCATTGGTCAGGATCATCTTGTTTGCATGTGTCTTTATTGTGAAACTTGGGATGGCCTGTTGTTCTTATAACCTCTAATAGCTCCCTGTATAACATGTCCTTGGGTATGCATCCATCTTCCAACCTACTCAGATGGTGCAGCCAGCACAGTCGACTTTGTTTGAGCACAGCTGACACTCTTAATAAATTTGCCCTTTGAAGAACCTCTGTGTTGGTGATTTTATCTTGCCAGTTGGTGTTGAGTAGGTGGAAACAGTTTAACGTTTTCACCTGATGAGCATAAGTTGTCCATGTTTCCCTACCATACATGAGAGTGCTGAGGATGTAAGCTCGGTACACTAGCATTTTGGTCTTGATGCTAAGCTTTGAGTTGCTTCATGCTTAGTTAATCTGCTGAAGGTAGTGTCAGCCTTTCTAATGTGAACATTTAGTTTTTCATTCAGTGAGAGGTTGGTGGTCATTGTAGAACCTAAATAGCAAAACTTCTGGACTACTTCTAGCTTGTTTGCATTTAAGGAACCCCCTGTCCTAATACAACACAACTGTTTTCTTGATTCTGAAGGGGACAGCAAAATGTTTGATAGGCATTTGAAAGACAGTCCATGAGTTCTTGTAGTAGATCTTCATTGTGGGCCATGAGGGCAACATCATCAGCTCTTTGACATAAGTCGGAACATAAGTTGAAGAGTTTACCATCTGATCTTGTGTGGAGATACATTCCATCCTTAATGCCTTAAATGTACAGTTAAAGAGTACTAAGAGGATTCCAAAGAGTGCAGGAGCAAGAACATATCTTTGCTTTACTCTGCTTTTCATTTCAAAGCTTTCCAAAGTGGACCTATCAAATGAGTAAATTTCACTTATTGTTGCTGCCAGTGACATCCACACTGGACAGATTGATTATCAGCCCCAGGCAAACAGGAGAAGGGTCCAGTTTTGAAATGGAACCCCAAAAACCAGACAGATGGAAAATCTCCCCTGTACTGGCAACTCCTGCAGTATAGCTGGTTCCAAATGTATCGACTCCTGTCCTTTCTTTTGTCTAAACCAATGAAGTCAAGAGATGATGCTGACACATAGTAAAACAGCACCTCAATATATACTGCTCAGGTTCCTGCAGCCACACAACATGGAGAGCACACTCCATCCTTACTGGCAACATGGACACAACATGGAAGGTGACAGTTATGGGTTCTAAGCTCTTACTTGATTGGCATAGAGGAGGGTGACACAGGTCACCTTTGATGGAGGAATCATTGCATTTCATTGGTCAGTCACCACCTGCCACAAAGCTAGGTAGACCCAAGTCTAATGTCTGGTAAACAACAGCTATGAGGAACAAGGTTTAAATTCACAGGTAATGAGGTACATTTACCCAACACATTCAAGCCTCACTTAGCAAAACAGAGTGAAGCCATATATACCTTCCTCATCTGGCCTGTATGCATCTGGACTTCACTTTAGCTGGATCTGGCTGAATTTCTTTCAGATAAATAAGTGGAATTTTTTACTCAGGGAGATAAATGTAGTTGAGGCAAATCACAAGCATGCATAGCACCCTGATGAGTTCTGCTGAATATGACTTTGCTAATGGTACAGAGGAATAAAATAATGATGTGGCCTCACTGCCCCAGCATAGGAGCTGAACAGTTGTCTGTGCTACAATTGTTCTGATTTGGAATGAAATTTTCACCACTAGCCCTCCTAAATGATTCATTTAGTATTTTGAGTCACTGGTCATCTGTAAACCAGTGCCTTATGAAAACAATGCAAGGCTTCCAGTTGCATAGATGTGAGTGTGTGATGATTGTGAATAAAATATTTGTTATACTATTCTATTAAACAACTGGCAGAGAAATTAAAAGATTGAGTATTATTATTGTATAATAGGTGAAACATTAAAGCAAGATTTTTACCCTGATAGGACTTTAATCTGGAGCAGTGGTAATTTGTTTACGGGCATGTCAAAAGTGTGAAATTGATACTATCAATTTCCAAAGTATGTGCTGACTCAGAAATTACCATGGTTTTGTTTAGGGAATGGATTATCAGATCTTCAAAGGTACTGAATTATGGCCTACAAAAAGAGTATCCAAGATTGCATTGCTTACATAAACTCAGCCCCCTTCTTCAGTGTTTAGTGAATTTTTGCCTCACATTCCCAACTAACACATTCATGTTTTTCAAGTGCTGCTTAAAAATTATTTTAGTAAATGGCAAATACCAAGATGTGAACATTAATCTTCACAATGCAGGTTCATTAACTGTACTATATAAAACACTTGTTCACATTTTGAAAATGAAAAATGAATTCAATTCATAATTGTATGTCCAATTTTATAATTAAAAATTACAGTAATAGATTCTCCACTTCATGATAGGAAATGACCAATTAATACAGACAACTCATAAAAATGCATATATAATCTGATATTGATGTATTTTGGAAGTAGTAGCCAAGTGACAATGATAATTTAAGAAAAGATGTCAAGTACTTTGTTATATCCTGACAAACAATATTTCATACAGTTTAGTCCTATGCTTTCTATTGTATTAAATGAATAAATAAAAAATATTTATAAGTTCCACAAAATATAGTATTTCCTATTTCTAGAAAGTCTGCAGGTACTCCTAGAATTTTGATCAGGGGAAGAATGTTAGGCCATTTTAGGAATATTACTTAGAGCTTCAGGAAATAATAGAATGTAAGGTTATGTGTAAACACGAAGGACTGATTTTTTTCTCATTGTCACCAGGGGAAATGAGGAGTAACAATGCTGTAAACTTGGTGTAAATGAACAGTGAATCAGAAATTTTGAAGTCAGAGAATGAATATCCTTAACACAATTCATGGCATTGATTATAAGGAAGATAAAGGTGGCTTTTCTCTACCTCTCTGCCCTTAGAACTGTGGTTGTTACTAACTGATCCAAGTCATTATTAATTATTTCTAATATAAGAGTATCTAGAGGCTGCAACTGATATCATGATTTCATTGTGGTAGGCACAATGGTATGGGTCAATTATGATCCCAAACAGCTTATAATCTAAATAGAGAGGACAAAGGATGAGAGAACAGAAGAATTATTCACCTCCTTTTACATTGAGGGGAATTGAGGGTAAGATAGAAGTGACCTGCCCAAAGCAAACAGAAGTCTGTGACAGTGCTGGGAACTGAATCCAGATCTCCTGAATTATTGGCCACTGGTATACCCTAAAAACCATCCTTCCTCCCTTATGCTGCTCTAAAGTATACCTGGGGGGCAAACTGGTGTCTGCATGTTTACTACAATTCTGCACAAAGAATAATTCAGGTAGATTCAAATGATGTGGCCCACAATTTTTATCTAGTAAGTAGAAACTATTTCAGCCCTTGAATCATTTAAAAATAAAATGGTTAGAACACTAAAGCGTTTACTATAGAAAACTGTCCTTCATTGACAGGGAGTGACACTATGATGATAATGGAAAAGATTAACTGATAATTTCAGTAAAGCAATTTTTTCTTTTCTGTTGGGAAATGGAAAGTAATTGGAGATCGAATGTTTTCTTGTCTTTAAATACAGAATCTCCTTTCAGCAAAAATGATTTAGTACAATTGTCAATGTTCATCAGACTCTCTGCATGAGTTTTTCTTGCATTAATGGATTCATTTCTAACCATGATTTTTTCCCTGCCAACTTGTTTTCATCAAGACTTTCATGATGGAGATCGGCAAATTCAATGTGAGAAGCTGTCATTTAAAATGCACCATGTCTATTTTATATTGCTCAAAAAAGTAAGGTAAACTGTAATATGGTTCAATATTTTGTAGATGTAAAAAATAAAATCACAAACAAAACCCCCATACCTTCCTAATTTAAAATGCTTTTCTATGGAAATAGCATGGGAGATTTGATAAATAAAGCAATAAAATGTGGTTGTAATATATGAGATAATAAAGTGCTTCCAAACTTAGATAAATAGATGGTATTTTCTGTTTAAAATCTCTTAGGATAAATTTTTGCAGGAATCCAAGATCCCAATAGATTTATACGCCAGCATTCCTCAATAATAGTCCAAAATTCTGCTATAGCAGTAAATATTATTCCAACTTGGTATTTGGGTCATTACTACAGAACAGCTTTACTATTGTGGGCTTTTTGCAATGAGAGCAGAAAGTTGACAACTTCCCTCTATTTCTATCCGTTCTCTGCTGTCCCTATTTGTTGCCCCTATGGTTATTTTCTTCTCTGTTTTGTTCTGTAAGGGTACATCTAGACTGTGGTGCTATTTCAGGATACCAGAGGTATCCCAAAATAGTAATGCCGCATCTTTAAATGCACCCACTATTTCCCGACATAGCAGGCGCGCTATTCCAGCATCTCTGTAACGTAAGGGATTTGTTGGAATAGTGCCTTATTTTGAAATTTGGCACTGTCTACAAAGTGCCAAATTTCAAAATAAGCTCTTTTGACCTAGACTTGGAATAAGCTATGCAATTTGTGTAGTGCAAATTGCATAGCTTATTCCAACAGAAGGATGCTGTCTAGATGCACCCTTATCAATAAAATGGGGAAGAGGACTTTAATTATTCTTTCTGTAGCAATAGTGACATCCTCAAATCTTCCAAGACTTTTAAGACCCAAAGAAACCAGAGATTGCTTGGCATAGTTTGAGGGAACAATAGTAACCTCATTTCCCACCTATGTTGAATTAAAGGACACCTTTCCCTGTATTTATGTTTGCTTAAAGACAACCTTCATTTAATAATTTCTTAGGAAATCAGTAGGTCCTAATAAAGAGCCAATTAACAAATGTGAAGCACTAATAGATAAGTAACAATATATTGCTTAAATATATTATAATGGATAATGTTTTTCCTATTCATATTTTATTGAATGTATCATTCTCTAATATAGGCCTGATCCTGAAAGAGATCTCTAGGAGGAGACAGACACTTAGTTCTCGATCATCAAAAATATTTAGGTATATAAATACTGTTTGAGGATCTGGACCTCAGAATCCCTCTGCTCTGCAACCTTTGAAATGGCCAAATATCCAACCAGTTCCAAATTCCAATTCAAGCAGGTCTTCCAGAATAAAATAAATGACTATTTTAATCCAAAAAAGCCTGCCTTAGGGTATGTCTACACTACCACCCTACTTCGAACTAGGGTGGTTAATGTAGGCAACCGGAGTTGCAAATGAAGCCCGGCATTTGAATTTCCTGGGCTTCATTTGCGTATTGCCGGGCGCCATTTTTAAATGTCCGCTAGTTCGGACTCCGTGCCCGCGGCTACGCGGCACGAACTAGGTAGTTCGGATTAGGCTTCCTATTCCAAACTACTGGTACACCTCGTTCCATGAGGAGTAATGGTTGTTTGGAATAGGAAGCCTAATCCAAAGTATCTAGTTCATGTAGCCGCGGGCACGGAGTCTGAACTAGCGGACATTTTAAAATGGCGGCACCCGGCAAGATGCAAATGAAGCTGGGAAATTCAAATCCCGGGCTTCATTTGCAACTCTGGTTTCCTACATTAACCACCCTAGTTCGAACTAGGGTGGTAGTGTAGACATACCCTTTGACAGTAAGAAAGAAACATCTACTGTAAACACTTGTTAAACACCGAGAAGGATATTTTAAATTTAGAGGGTAATCGTCAACATCTAATTAGACTTTGAAAATGTAACAATGTGTTTGTCATAATTTGTTTTCAGCAATAATCTTGAGGTTCTAGACAGAGCTAGGAAATATCATGCCTATAGGGGATATTCTTCCAAACAACATATAATTCTATAGTGACGTGTATCTAACAGTGGTGAAATATAGGTACCATTCACACATGAGCACTAAAAATGCCAATATCTTTTCATCTTATTTACTATTCATGTACACTTTAAACATCCAGATCAAGCCTTATTCAGTCACATTCACAGTCTTATTGCTGCCCTCAGCTCCAACCCTGCCAAATGTGTGCTTGTGAGTGTAAGTTTCGATTTTTGCACTATTCATAGTAATACAGTATCCCAAAGTAAATCACTTTCACCACACCTGTGAGTGAATCATAACAAAATGCAAATATGGCAAAAAGCCAATATGATTTCAAGACATCCAGGGAGCACATTGTACTGACAGTTTTCACTTCATCATTCCACTTGCACAAAGTGTCTCACTGCAGAGGCAAGCCTGTGTTGTAGACACTCATTTAAGTTTCCCAGAGATTCCAAAATGACAATTTTGGATTTATTTACCATACCAAAAGTAATTGCCAAGGCTGTCACATGATATCATCACTTTGTGTTAATAAGTTCAAGATGATCAATGATTATAGTATTGTCTGATGAAATCAGAAACAAGGCAAAGCTAATGTGCTGAAGATTTACAATGAAATGTGGAGTGGGTATTGGCAGCTGAGAAATATTCATAGATAGATTAGCCTGACCCACTTTCTTTTCCTCTCTGGGTGCATCTACACTGCAGGGCTTAACTCAAAATAAGCTACATAAATTGAGCTACATCAATTGTGTGTCTTATTTTTGAAATAGCTTATTTCAAAATAGCGAGTGTGTACACAGAACTTATTTTGAAATAGAGCACTTTTCCTCTGACTTCCCTTATTCCTCGTACAATGAGCATTACAGGAGTCAGAGTAAGAAGTCCTCCAGCTTGACAGTATTTTGACAGTATTTTGAAACAACTGCCTGCTGTGTAGATGTGGTCTAAGTTATTTCAGAATAGCGCTAGTTATTCTGAAATAGTGTTGCAGTGTAGATGAACCCTAGTTAAACTGCTTAAGACACAGTAGTAAAAATCTTGGTTTGGAAGTGGTTTGATATGGGCAATGTTTTCTAAAAGTTAGGTTATTTATCAGTAAGTCTTTCTTTTTCTTTCAAGAACTGTTTGTATAGATTCCCCCTTGTAGAAAAGAAAGTAGGAGTAACATCCCTTTAGGATAAAAGGAACCTATAACCATTTAGAACTGCTCTCCAAAATTGGACATCTGATTTAGATGCCGATTCTAGAGAGTAATGATGCATAAATGTGTGATTAGTGCTCCAGGCAACAGCCAAACTAATCTCCATGGAAATTACTGTTATGTGTTGTTTTGGACCTGGTGGAATGCATTTTAAGATCTTAAGATATATACTCACATACAAGTTCTTAACATATTCAAATATAAAATTTGATCCACTTGGCTGTTCTCTTAGTAGGTTCTATACTGTAGGGGCATCTTGGAGATGGTTGTATCAGACAGCACAGAGGAGACACAGGGCAACTCCATTCCTATTTTGAACTCCCTGAGGCTCAAGTGAATCTTGGAATGAATATGTTCAGATTTAAAGAAGAATGGAAATCAGTTTTTTTTCTGCTGACAAAGAGTCTAGGTGGGCGAACTTAAAGGAAACTGCAAGTTGAAACTAGCACAGATTTCTCTCTTCAGAACAGATTGCTCCAATATGTAGGTCGTTCAGAACTATCATGTTTCATCTAAATATAAATCTGCTGTTTTCTCAGGAGGAATTGAATGTTTTCCTGTCAATATGAGACTATCTTAAATGTCAAATTTTTTCCTTAACAACTCCTATTGTATTAGTAGCTACAGTTCTCAATCTTAGCTTTTATTGAGCCTGCTATTATTTTATTCTATGTCATCACAGTACTTAATATCTGTATTCCCAAACAGGCAATTAGTTTTGCACTTCTGCATCCTATTCCAGAATGAAGCTGGTAGATGTCATTCTACAAGCAGAATTTTACAACTAGAGGGTGCTGAAGGACCATGATATGATGACATTTGAAACTCTTCATGACCTTCTAACAGTAGGGTAAAAATAAAATTTAAAAGCCTTATTATCTCAATTATTATTCACTTGGAGAAAGTAGAGAATGATAAAAATATAGGGTACGTCTACACTAGCCCCCTAGTTCGAACTAGGGAGGCTAATGAGGGCGAGAAATTGCAAATGTAACATGGGATTTAAATATCATTTGCAATTTTGGTCGCCCTCATTAGCCTCCCTAGTTTGAACTAGGGAGCTAGTATAGACGTACCCATAGGGAGTTGTGATAAAAATATTGCTACATTTGATATTCCTTTGCTTGTCAAAGTATAAGGTATCTATTATTTTAAACCTCATCTAGATATTATTCTAAATTTTGTGGTGTTTTGGAGTTGCTACTGCATTTATTCTGTCCATAGGAAGATTTTTTTATGTTTTTAGGAAAGAACAAAACATCTGCCATAATATATATGTTCCTTTTGCTTGTTCTTATGTTAGTTGACTTGAAAAGTATTATGGTGTATTAGTGATTAAATGTTTTGTGGTAAACACAAACACCATCAAGTAGGAAAAGAAGAAGGAACAGAGATTATTTTAACAATAAAATCTGTAATGGAGGTTATACATATAAAATATGGATATTTATTACAGACAAGTTATTTGATTATAAAAGTACTAACAACGTATCTTTCAGAAAACATAAGGACAAATGCAAAGTACTCCACTTAGGAAGAAACAATCCAGTACACACATACACAATGGGAAATGACTGTCTAGGAAAGAGTACCGCAAAAAGGGATGTAGGGATCAGACGGTATGTCTACACTATGGGACAAGGTCAGAGTAAGATATGAAACTTCAGCTGTGTTAATTGCGCACCTGAAGTCGAAGTAGCTCAACTTTTGGCGCTGTCCACATTTCAGGAAGTTGAAGGGAGAACACTCTCCCTTCGACTTTCCTTACTCCTCAAGGAAGCAGGGTTACTGGCATTGACTGGAGAACCCCTCTCAGTTTGAATTAGCTGTCTTAACTAGAGGTGCTAATTCAAACTCTGGAAGATTGACAGCAACAGCTTCGATCTTCTCTGTAGTGTAGACATATCCTATGTACTGAGCTATAAGCTAAATATGAGTCAACAGTGTAACACTGTTGCAACAACAACAACAGCAAAAATCAGGTTTTTTTGGGATGCATTAGCAGGATTGTTTTAATCAAGATGTGAAGAGTAATTCCTCTGCTCTATTCCACATTGATTTGGCCTCATCTGGAGTATTATGTCCATTTTTGGATGCCACATTTCAGGAAAGATGTGGACCAATTGGAAAAGACCAACACATGACCTATGAGGGAAGACTGAAATAATTGGGTTTGTTTAATCTGGAAAAGAGAAGTTTGAGAGGGGAAATAGTAGCAGGTCTAGAATATTTAGAAATATTTACACGGTTGTTACAAGGAGGAGGGTGCAAAATTATTCTCCTTATCCTCTGTGGATAAGACAAGAAGCAATGGATTTAAATTGCAGCAAGAGAGGTTTCGATTGGACAATAGGTAAAACTTCCTATCAACGTGATTAAGCATTGGAATAAGTTGCATAGGGAGACTGTGGAATCCCCAACAATGAATATTTTAATAGCATTTTAGACACACACTTGTTAGAGATGGGCTAAATAGTATGTGGTCCTGCCATAAGTGCAGGGGACTGGACTATATGACTGCTGTAGGTCCCTTTTAGTTCTATGGTTCTATGATAATTTCTGATTCTAGAAGCAATAATCTGCAAATTCCAATGCAAGTAATGTAAAAGCTGAAAATCAAAGAATATATCCATATAATTCACTTCTGTGCTAAATTGGGGGCATAGACCTTGCATCCTGAAAGTACTCCACCTATTTTTACAGATGGGTCGTTGTTTGTTAACACTTGTTTTTGTTTGTGAGTTCTCACTTAAACTCTTGTTAATTTTTTTGGCCTATATGTGCAGATTGGAGATCTGCTGGTTCAGATGCATTTTGAGTTTAAGCGAACAAGGATATATAGCAAGTTACAACATGGAAGTCGTGTTGTTTTTCCTGTTGTCCATCCTGACTGAACCTGTCTCAGATGAACAAGAGGGTTAGCTCTGTGGAAGTTTTATACGCTACTTTTCCTTAAAAGACTGCATTTCAGCTGAGCACTGACTCACCTGGAAAAAATCAGATTTTTTTTTCCTCACAGACCATTTCTATCTATTGAGAGGGACTAGTTAATATGAATTTTGTAAATCCCTCAGTTAGTGAGAAATGCCTTATTTTAATATTTTGATTAACAACTATAACCTAGTTTTCCAAGAGGAAATATTTTCCCGGAGGTCACAGTTCTGTTACTGCATTAGGGCTGAAGCAAAGTCTCATTGTGAACTCCTAGAGAGTGCAACATTGCATGTACCTTCTTTGATTTCTTTAGATAGTAGAAAATGTCACTTTATTGTTAGTTTTACTTTATATCTTAGTTTCACAAAAGACAATGCAACAGTAGGCACCAGAATACTGACTCTTGTATTATATATATATTAAGGTAGTGTACTTTTGTAATCCTAATTGATGTCATGTTACTGGGTCAAAGAATTTAAGGCCAAGAGGAACCACCAAATCATCCAGTCCAATTTCTTGTATAGCACAGGCCATCACTATCACCTGAACACTTAATCCAACAGCCAAAATTAAACTGTAATATTATAGCCCTTACGGGATTAAATTATTAGGAAATTAAGGTCTAGAAAATAAAGAACACCTTCTCATCAGAACTCCAATGTCACCCTCTTGGTATGTTGAGGACTTCAACAAGCAGCAGCATAAGAAATGGATTGGTATGGTCAAACACTTCACGCTGCTCTTTGATCTCTGCACAAGGAGACTTTTTGTATAGGCCTTAGCTTCTGAGTTATTCACAATCAGATATTGGTCCTTTTATTACGGTTGATAGATTTGGTGTAGTGGCTTATTCTAGAAATAGGAAAGAGAGCCTCTCGCCCCAATTTTTTCTTTGCCTTCAGGTTTTCTCTTGTGCCTGTGGAGAAGGCAACCAAAATTTGGTGCAATATTTACTGTCAACATATTTTCCTCACAATCTTGCTGTGGGTTTGCTTAAAGGATGCAAAATTAATATTTCTAAATGAGCTAATTTTACAAAATTAGTAATTATCTGATCTTTATTTTTCCACATAGACAAGATCAGTTTAGTCAATACTTTCTCCACTTACTTACAAAGTCTAAATAATATTAATTACAATGAAGCTTGTTCTTTAACAGTGCCATCTAAAATTATACAAGAACAAGATTTTCTCTGTCATAAAAGCTGTTAGATACTACATATATTAGAATACTGATCTTATACTCAACATGCACATCAGTTTCATTATCAGAAATCAGTATATTAATAATAACAGAAAATATTTATTTTGCTTTAATAACGATATGCATTACCCTTCATATATTCTTAAAGCAGGATGTATGCTGTACATTTATATACAACAGTTTGAGCACAGACATTGCAGTGTCATGCTTTCATTCAAAATTAAGATGCCATATTTTCACTACAATCACATGGCATCTTTAATGCAATATATTGCTTTGCAAATGCAAATAATTTCACAGACTGGCTTTCATGATTGGGAAAGGGAATAAAGAAATATTTTTTTCATTTATGTAAAATATAAAATATTTATCATAAATATATGGACCAGTATATGACATTGAAGAACAAGAAACAGAAAGGAAATAATGCTCTTGCATAAAGATCAATTCGCTTTGCTGCTGATGGAATGACAGGCTTAGGAGGAGGTGGCTTCTTGTTATTCTTTGCTTGAGATTTTCCGAGCCCACTATTGACTTCAATGGGCTTTCCATAACAGTCATAATTTGATAATTCAAAATCTCTCGGCAAGCTTCCAACGATGCTAAAATCATTGGATCTCAGATCAGATTTCGAGGTGCAAACTTTTTTGCATCTGGTCTCACCAACCTATGAAATAAAGAGTTTCGGAAATCATGATCTACTCAAATATTTTATTCATAAACATAATGCACCTGTTAAAGAATACAGCAAACAAATATATATGAAATTACTTGTTGATGGAGATGCACCACATAAGCTTAATTTGCAGGAATGGTTGTAATATAGCATACTTAAGGATGATCACTCAATCATATAAACTAATCTAAACATTCATAATTATATAAATTTGCATATACAAGGTGCCTCATGCTGTGGAACTAACTACGCTATATTGCTAGATTATATTTTAAGACTGCAGAGAATATTTGTAAGTGGATTCAGAACTCAAGAAAGTTGTCTGATATTATTTAATGCTTATATTACATTGAGCATTAGGACTGAAAACTGGTAATTCCAGTACTTCTTCCACTAAGCTTGAGCGCAGAAATATTCCTTATACAAGATAACTACTATACCTAAACCCTAAGCCATAGACTCCTCCTTAAAAGGATAAAGAGCATCCTCCTTGTATCAATATTCTTTCTCCCCTCAATAATGACCACAATAAAGGAAATGCAGCACTTTCCCAGATCCACACATGGCATGAGAGGATCTCATCACTGGAAAACTCCCGAGAGACTGAAGGGCAGTCTTTCTTCCAGCTGCCTGTTCTTCCAATACTCCTGGAAATCATGTGACTGCGGAAAGGGATTTAAAATTCAGCTGAGTCTGACTATATCCCTGACTTGCCTTCAATCCTGGCACATAGAAAGGAAATTTAAAAATACATTGATATTTAATGTAATTCAAGGACTAAGGTTTTGAAAAACAGTTACGTGGGTCTCCTGACCTGGTCTACAGGAAGTTTGTATTTGAGCTGTTATAAACACCAGAAGAGATTAAATCACCACACAGTGCAGACATCCTGAAGAGATTTGGAGACCACTCCCAGGCATTAATGGAAGTTGAATACCTTAACTTTCTTGTATATCTTTGAAAACCTCTCCCAATGACTGTTTAGAATATTCAGAGAAACTGTCAAAAATAAAAAAAGTATACTGGTTTAACAGGTAATTTCAGGAGTGGAAAGGACATCAGGACTTTTGGATTAACTGAAAAAAATATTTTGGAGTTTATAGTTTATCCCTCTTTGAAAACTGACAAGTGATACTGCTTAAAATAAATTATAGCATCAGAACAGAACATCATACTACTCCTGCTCACTTCTTTATTTTCCTTTTGCTAATCACAATGGTTTTGAGGGAGATAGTGAGCAAATGTTCCATTTTGGCCCTGGAGTTCATCATAGAGTATTACATTTGCCAAACTTAGTTTTGTAGACAAAAAAGGAGGATTTGCAAACAGAATGCACTAATATTGCTATTCTAATTACCCAACAAAAATCAAAGGTTATATTATTTTTAAAAGTATTTTACTTCATAGATAAGGCAAAAATACATTTGGATGCAGCAGCTGCAGCTGCCTGAGCAGGTCCCTATGCGTGAAAGGAGAACTTGATGGATTGGTGACTCAAGTCTGTTTTTAATGTAAATGTTTTTGCTCAAGAATAATGGCACTTTTTTCTTTATCTGTTATAAATTTGTATGTATTTTAGAGTGCCTGACTCATTTTATCATGATTAAACCCACTCAGATTTGATGAATGGATATGCCAGAGACTCCTACTATGAAACATCCATGAGCAACTGAGGCCTGTTTACACAACATCTAACACTTTGTGTGTTCTACCTAAACCAAAGTATTGTTATAAATAAATTACAGGTGCTCTCAAAAATAAAACAAAGCAATAAGATAGATTAAGATGACAAGATTAAAATGTAGTATAATATTTTCAAAATAAATAGTGGGAGTAAAAATGTTATCTATACTCTACTAATGTAGGATTGTTCCTTGTAGTTTACAGTGCATTTTTAATTGTTCTATTAACTCAGGGTGTGTCTAGACTACATGCCTCCGTCGACGGAGGCATGTAGATTAGCCAGATCGGCAGAGGGAAATGAAGCCGCGATTAAAATAATCGCGGCTTCATTTAAATTTAAATGGCTGCCCCGCTCTGCCGATCAGCTGTTTGTCGGTAGATCGGGGCAGTCTGGACGCGACGCGCCGACAAAGAAGCCTTTCTTGATCGGAACAGGTAAACCTGGTTTCACGGGGCATACCTGTGCCGATCAAGAAAGGCTTCTTTGTCGGCGCGTCACATCCAGACTGCCCCGATCTGCCAACAAACAGCTGATCGGCAGAGCGGGGCAGCCATTTAAATTTAAATGAAGCCGCGATTATTTTAATCGCGGCTTCATTTCCCTCTGCCGATCTGGCTAATCTACATGCCTCCGTCGACGGAGACATGTAGTCTAGACGTACCCTCATAGGGCTATGCCAGTCTCCTATTGTTACAACTGCCACTCTCAGTAATATGTTTCCTGATATTCACTCTAAATTTTCCTTTTTGTAATTTCATTATTATTCATTCTCCTAAAGTATGTTTCTTGTATAGGTTGAACCTCCCTGGTTTGGCACCCTTGGAACCAGAGTGGATTCCAAACTAGGGATGTTAAATTTAGTTTAATCAACTCATTGACTAGTTGATGGATTTCCCAACAAGTAGTCGATTATTTGATAAGCAGGGAAGCCACAGTGGGATTAGCTCCAGGAGCTAACCCCACTGCATCTCTGCCCTTTTTAATGTATTAAGAGCCTGGTGACACTTACTGCATTTAAAAGGCTGGTATGCAGCGGGGGGAACCTGGCGGGACCTGGGAATCAGCTTTCCCAACTAACATTGGGTCCCCCTCTGCTGCACTTCTGATTTTTAAATGTATTAAAAACTGAGAGGCTCTTAATACCTTTCAAAGGCTGAAGTGCAGGGGGGTGACCCAGTGCAAGCCAGGCCAGCTGATTTCCGATTTGCGTTGGCAGGCTCTTAATACATTTTAAAGCAGAGGCACAGCATCTGGTACTGGGTACAAGCCAGGAATCATCCAATTCTCAGCTTGCACCCAGTCCCCATTACCCCCCTGCCTCCATTGCCCCCCACAGAGCCAATGCTGGGGGCAACTGGCTTTTAAGCTAGCTCCCCCCAGCACTGACTCCTGCTCTCCCCACTTGCTGCCCCTGATAGAGGTGGTAGGGGGTGAACGACTAGTCCAGGGACTAGTCAACTATCCAATAAGCTTTTGCTTATTGGTTGTTGACTAGTCGCTTATATTCCTATCCCGAACAAGGGAATTTCCTAGACCAGGGAAGGTCAGGCATCTGGGCTCTCCTGGGTCTCCCCTCCTGTTGCTGCCCCAGGAGAACCCGGAGGCCTGACCTCCTCTGGCACACTTGCCTGGATCTGCTGTTCCCATCCCACTTGGCTTGCTGCCCCCAGGCCTGCTGATGAGGTTTGGCTCAATGTCCCCAGCCCAGTCATGGGGTTCTGCTCACTGCCCCCAGCCTGCTCATGGGGCGGCATCTGTTCCCGGAGTGCGTATGGTGGCAGCTGCTCCCAGGGCTCCCCATGGGCAGCTGGGTGGCAGCTGTTCCCAGGGCTCTCTACTCCCAGGTCACTGCCCCTGCAGGCTGCTTCCGACCAGACTGACTCGGCACCCAGTCACTCTCAACCACTTCGGTCAGGGCTCTCTCATCTAGCTACATCTGTGGTCCTACTGGACCACAGACGTTGCCGGATCAGGGAGTGCCAGAGGAGAGAGATTCAACCTGTAGTATCAGTTATTCCTTTCCCTTCCTTTCAGGGCACTTGTACGCTTAAGTGTGCTCTTCCCATTTTCTCATTTAGTCACTGTGTAAGCAAGCTTTTAATCTCTCTTCATATATCAGTTCTCCAGCTTCTAAACATTTTAGTTGCTCTTCTCTATATTCCCTTTGTCTATAATTTCTGGTGATAAGGTGAAATTGTTCATGTTAAATATAGTTCTTCTGCTTTTCTAATCTTAGCAACATAATATTCCTGTAAACCTATCAAAGGCTGCTGGAAATTTTTGTTGGAATGTAAGTAGTGTACAGAGATTGATTTTTGGACAGTTCATAAAGAAATGTTCATAAAGAAATTAAAATATTTTTTAGACACTAACTATATGAAACAATATACTTTGAGTCTTCTAACTATCTTATAATAGCTGTTTTACAAATTTGCTCAGTCTTATATAATAGCAATAGCTTGAAACTTTACAAGTAGGATGTATATTTGCATGACAATACATATATTTTTTAGATGATAAAGTTAAAAGGGACTATTTAAACCATCTCATCCAACATGCACAACACAGGCTATAAAAGACTTCCTTGAATTAATCCAATTTTAAAGTCCTGTAGCAGAGGTCAAACGAGACCACCTTTTAGAAAAATATATTCAATCTTGAATGAAAAATCTCCAGTGGTGAAGAATCCAGCACAACACTTGGTAAATTTTTTCAATGATAAATTAAATTTGCTTCTACAAATCTTGCCTTATTATTAGCCAATATAGACTATGAACAAATTTAGCTCTTAATGTTTCCGCTGATGAGTTTAATAAATTCAATTATTTGAGCCTTTCATTATAAGGCATGTTTTCCAGTTGAGTCATTTTCAGGACTCTTGTCTGAACCTTCTCCAATTTTTTAATATCCTTCTTAAACTGTATACACCAGAATGGAACACAGTATTCCAGTGCAGTCTCCAGTTCTGAATAGAGAGATAATATAACCTCCCAATTGATATTCCCTATTGATACATCCAGGATTACTTTAGCTCTTTTAATTGACACTGGGGACTCAAATTTGGCCGATTATCTGCCATGAGCCTCAAGTCTTTTTCAGAGTCACTGCTTCCCTTCACTGTGTGTCACCTGGGAACTTTATCAGTAATGATTTTATATTTTCTTCTAGGTCATTAATAAAAATATTAAATACTATAAGGCCAAAATATTGTCTTAAGAGCTCATTAGACACATGCCTGCTCAATGATGATTCCCCATTTACTATTAGCTTTTGAAAATTAACAAATTTGTAATCAATTTAATTAATGCCATTTGATTTAATGTATTTAATGTATTTGTTACAAAATTACGTGATACCACATCAAATACATTACAGAAATCTAACTATATTAGCACAAAACTATTGCCTTTATCAACCGAACTTGCAATTTCATTAAAAATAGTATATAAAGTTAGTTTGACACAATCTATTTTCCACAAACCATGTTGATTAGCATTGATTATATTATCTTCCTTTAATTTATCAATCAAGCTCTGTATTAGATGTTCCATTATTTTGCCTGGATTGATGTTGGGCTTACTTGAGTTATCCTATTCATCTTTTTTCAAATACTGATGCAATATTAACTTTTCTGAATCTCCAAGAACTTCCCCAGTTTTCTAAGACATTTAAAAAAAACAAACAAAACCCACTAACAGTCCTTAGAAAGCCCTTTTAAAAATCTTGGATCTATATCATTAGCAGGGCCTAGTTTTAGAGGGGTCTATTTAACATCTTCCTTGGAAAATGCTGGAATAGAAAGTATTTAATCATCATCACATGATATGGTTACATTGCCTGTCTTTTCCCCAACTACAAAACAAAAAATATTTTAACACTTCTGTCTTTTCATTGGTAATTCTACCACCTCCCTCTAGTAGTGGTCCTATACCATTTTTATGGTCCCTTTTATTCCTGGCATATTCAAACACTATATTTTCCTTAGCTCTGTTGATCATAGTTTTCCTCCTTGTGTCTTTTTTGCTTCTCTTACCAATTTTCTACAATTTCAGCTTCTATTTTTTATTGCTAGCAATTCTCCCCTTTCCCTCTGTTTTTAATTGTTAATTATTATTTCTGCTTTCACTTCCCTCCTAAGCTATATTTTTTAAAAATCTGTAACTTTTTTGATTGTAGGAATTCAGATTTTAGGGCATCTAGCAAAATGTTCTTAAGCAATTACAAATTATGTATACCTCTCTCTCTATATATATATCCCGACAAATGTGTCTTATAATTGTTTTCAGTTTTGTGAAACTGGTCCTTCTAAAGTGGTTTGTACAGCACATATTACAATGTAGTCTTGTTCCAATGCAAGGGCTCTTAGATGCTATGGTAAAATAAACAACAATAATACTGCTGCTCTGTACTTCATTCTGTTTGCATATAACAAATATAATCAAATCATATTCACTTTTAACTAAGCAAGCATTAACTTTTAGATCTGTGATCAATCCCTTTTTCTTTGCAAAAATGCGGGGGTGATAATAGGCTCCCCCTCATAATGGTTGCAACAATTTCTGAGTTAGTAAAATTGTCATCCAATTTTCTAAAAATTCCAAAGATGTTTTAGTATTGGCAACATGAGATCTCTAGCATATATTCTAAGATTGACATAATCCTGATAATTTTTTTTTACATTACACACTATAGCTAGGGGTATGTCTAGACTACAGGCTTTTGTAGACAAAGCTTCTGTCGACAAAGAGCGTCTAGACTACATCCAGTTCTGTTGACAAAGCAAGCCACTCTGTCGACATGAGAGTATAGACAAAGCACAGTGTAGATGCAATAATGCCTTCTGTCGACAGAACTCTGTCGACAAAAGGCATTATTCCTCGTAGAATGAGGTATACCACCGTTGACAAAAGTGCCGAGTTCTGTCGACATTATTGGCAGTAGTGTAGACGCAGGTATAGTTTTGTCGATGAAAGTCCACTTTTGTTGACAAAACCCTGTAGTCTAGACACACCCTAGATGTGTAAGGAGCCAGGCATCCTGGTCAGTAGTGTGATTTGGTGATTCATAATAAACACCAACTAGTACTCCATTGTGTGCTTTCTCTCTTATAACATTGATCCATTGAGTCTTGCCTTTACCATGCAAACCTAATGCTAATACACAGTGTGATGAGTTCCAAAGGTAAATTAATTCTACCTGTATGTTTTAGGACAGTGTTACTAAGTTTCTTGTGTTTTATCAAGAAAGTCTGTATGATACTAAGTGCCATCCCTTCTGTACATTCCCAAGATTATTCCCAAAACCATATTTATGTCAGAGCAATAGCATCAAAACCCACAAAAGATACAAGCTAATAAAATCCAATATTCCCATGATCTGCTTGTCTTGAAGTCAACAAGTAAAAGTTGTTTAGTATTGCCTGCACATACATATACAGTAGTTGTCAAAGTTGAAGTTGTGCACATAATGAATCTGCAAGAAAAATCTGAGGTGGTTAAAGCACACAGGTGAAGGAAAAAGCACTACAGTAAGATCAAAGAAATGGTCATAAATGTTATAAATCACCATAGATGAACATAATATGCATCAGATGCCCAAGCCCAGAAATATGTTATCACAGCTCTGAGAAGATTAGCAAGAAATATGCCTACTTCTCCTTAAGACTGAATTGGGGGTGCTGTCACCACCTTCAGGGAGCCATTCATCATCTGCCAAAGTCATTATTCTTTTAACAAATGTTCAGTCATCAGCACACATGTGTGCAATGGCTTCTATAAATGGGCATGATGAAAATGTGACTTTTTCAAATCCGGGAGGATTTGCCAGAGTTAAAAGTGTAATCTCTCTTTGTAATCACACCACCAGTGGTAGCAAAGAAAAGATGACTCATCTTGCAAATATTTCTCTTTTTTCCCCACTGTTTTTCTCACTATATGATGTGACTCAGCAGTGAAAAAAAATTAAACTCCCACAGTGGTTCCCATTAAAAAGTCTGAATTTGTTTAAATAAAAAGTTACCACAAAACTGCATCACAAATTATCAAATCTTCTCCATGTTTAGGAACAGTGATGTGCAGATTGATATGCCCTTGCACTTTGTGGAATAGCAAAAGCTATAGCAGCAACTGAATCTTTTGTTATCTCGTACTCAGGTGTCCATGGTGATTTTGTTAGATCTACCAGATGTCTTTTGATAGTACTGATCATAAGGCCTTATTAATACATCTGTAAACTTTAGCAGACTAAGATAGCACTTCCCTTTACATTTTTCAGTCTTAACTCTCAGAGATCCTGGAAGGTAATATGGGGCAATTATTTTTCTTTACTAAGGGCTCTCTTGTGGAATTCTTCAGGGTTTAGTCTTGTCTCTTTTCATTCACCATGTAGATGGGTGATATATAGGGGATCAGATGACATGATCTCATGGGCCCTTCTGGCCTTAAACTCAGTGTCTCTAAGATAGTTGGGAGGGGCAGTGACAAGGTTATGACCTTCGCTGTATACTGACGAAACCCAGCTCTCTTTCTCCTTCTAATCCAAATCAAGCTGGTACTGTCGAACATCTCACCTAGGGTTTGGGTAGAGAGGAAGTTTATCTATCTGACACATGGTTTGGGAAAGATGATGCTTGTAGAAACAACTGGAAATGTGGGAATGATTCTATCTATCCTTTTAGGCATGTGCGTGTACTCACATTTTTCTTCTAGAATTCACAATTTGAGACTACTGAACCTCTCCTTTTCAGAGTATAGAATTACTGAAAAAAGCTTTTCTCCACTTTTGTCTGTATCAGAAACTGATTTCCTGGGACCTGCCTACATGACAGACTGCTACTACCATAAATGACCCCTTTGTTATACTGTCACAGCTGCTGCCATCAATAGGAAATTGAAGCTAGACTCCCACTAAAGATGTACAATCCTGTTCAATCAGTTAATCAGTCAAATGCTGTGTTTAATCCGTTAACCGCTTAAATGGGGATGGACAGAGGCAACTCTGGCTGGGCTGGAGTGACCTCCTCCCCACCAAGGCCAGGGCTACTCTGATTGTCTTGAGCAGCCCCACCCACAGCACCCTGCTCCAGCCAGACTGGGCCCCATGAGAGGGGGCTGATCAAGCAAGATGGAGTGCCCCTATCTGCGGTGTGCTGGACCTGCTGTGGAGGAGGGTATCCAGCCCCCATTGGTTAACCGTAACTGGTAGCCATCACTAAGGATGATGTTAACCAGTTAACTATTTACACCCCTAGTTCCCACTGGTTTAAAAGAAGGTGTTCCGACCAGGGAGCAGCTCTGATGATTTTGGAATTTACTTTTCACTCTCAATCCCAAATACTATCAGCCTTAACCTTTAGAACATAGCTGACTTGAGGTGGCACTGGGAGGTAGGTACATCAACCCTCCATGTGCCAACAACATTTTAGTTGTTCAATGGGGTGCCCCCACATGTCCCCTCCCAATCCCTTTGGGTGGCCCTCCCTACACTTCCTCCTCCCACAGGCACCAGTCATCCTTGCTTTAGAACCCACTGCAGAGCCCACCACTTTACCTAGAATTGGGACTGAAAAGCATGGTAAAGACAAGCATTTCTGGGTGAGCATGAGTACTGTTTGCATTTGATTTTAATTTCTAGTTATTTTCATGACAGATGCACCTTTAATAATGTCATGGGTGTCCAGAATCCATATTTTATTGCTTATAAATTGAATGAATGAATAAATAAATGAAAATAACACTTGTTGCTGGACTAAGCCCCATGCAGGCAGTATACTTGCCATATTAAGAAGAATGGCTTGGCTGTACTCTGGATGCTTACTTTTGGGGGCAATTTCAGCACATTTTTCCTACTAATGCATGTTTTTGCATTCAAGATGAGGAATGAGGTCCAAGACCTTTATGCTGATGCTGACGACTCTAATGAACCACTAGAGGGAGGCCAAGGGTAATTTGTTGCCAGATAGATTCTAGTAAAGGATCCTAACTGCATTATTAAACTAGTGTTGGCAGAATTCTGTGGAAAGCTGCACATTTCCCATCGTCATCTCATGGTATTGCATGCTGAAACTGTCTACATATGCTTTTTAGTGGCATAAAGCGGTTTCCCACCTTAAATTACAACAGAAAATTAGAACTAATGTATATAATTCTTCTAATATTTAACTAACCAATTACATTTAGCACCCGTTAATGACGATTCCTCTATGTCTTTCTTGACTTGTGAGCTGGTTTCAGTTTCTTTAAGGAAATTGTCAAAAATCAGGAGTTATGTTTGGCCAAAAGGTGCATTTGAAAATGCAATTAGTTCTCTCTACTCCACTCAACTTCTTTTGCCTCCATAGTGTTCAATTTGGTACCATTTTTGAACCTGTAACTCTCGTTCAGCCATTGTCTCAATTCTACCCGTGGCGAAATCTTCAGGTGTACCTATAATCTTTCTTGCCTTAACTATTACAACTTTATGCTCTCAAGGACTGCATTATGCCCAAGCAGGTCTCCTGGCTCCTCCCCTTCTCTATAGTATCAAGGTCCATGTTGCTTTCCGTATTCTGAAAGTTCTCTGAGTGTTTTACTCCAGCTTACCTCATTGACCCACTGTCTGCTGACCCCTCCCAAGACAGTTAGGGCCAGTCTCCACTTTTTCCTCTCACATGCAGTCCTATTACCACTGTTGGTATGAAAGCCTTCCTTACAAGTTCCTGCTACCTGTAACAGCTACCTGCAACAACCTTCCTGGGGGAGGAGGGCTGTCTCAAAATTTCTACTTTTCAGCGCCTCAAAAGTTCAGATATATTTTGATTTAGGGGTTTAGTTCAAACTGTCATAGCAATAAGAACCAGCTGTGAAATGTGGATTTGGATTTCAGAGCTCTCCAGAATGTCAGGTTGTTCAGGTATGGCGTTTTTACTCAGGCCTATTTTTAATTTTTAAACTTTGACAAACAACTTTCGGCTCCTAAGACTATAGTTGAACACCTAAGTAAGTAGGCTTATTTGAAGACTTGCTGAGCATGCAACTCTACTCAGCAACTTCTACCAGTCAGACTTATTTAGGGCGCGTCTATAAAGCAGGGCTTAACTCAAAATAAGCTCTGCAAATTGAGCTATTTCAAAATAGCTTATTTCAAGTTTTGGTTTTGTCTACACAGCACTTATTTTGAAACACAGCACTCTTCCTCTGCCTTCCCTTACTCCTCATACAATGAGGGTTACAAAAGTCCGAGTAAGAAGTCCTCCAGCTTGACAGTATTTTGACATGTCAAAATAATTGCTGGCTGTGTAGATGCGAACTATGTTATTTCAAAATAACACTAATTATTTTGAAATAATGTTGCTGTGTAGACATAGAATGAGATGTCTAAATATAGATTCTGGTGCTTAATTATAGTCACCCAATTTTGAACATTTTGACTTTATTCACAACTCAGAAATGAATAAAATACAGTTGGTGTAGCTAAAAAGGAATCAAAGCTGAAATGCTGGGGAGATGGAGCACTCTGGCCTTCTCCAGAAATGCTTAGTTTTAAGCATGTGAATAGTCCCAATGAAGTCAGTAGAACTATTCTAATTTACACCAGATGACTTTCTGTAACTGTTGGAGACATGCATCCCATGCTCACTTCTATTTTATGGTGTCTTTCATTTTGCTATGATCCACCGAAAGAAGTGCAATATAATACTGATTTTTAAAATCTGGGCTTATCTCTTCACCTTGGCCCATCAATACTGTCTGATTTACTAAATTTAGGATGTTACAGGTCCTGAACAGTGCTGCCCTCTGGTGGGGTATTTCAGTCACTCTTGTTTTCCTTCTTGGTTTTTCAATAGAATGCCCTCTTGAAAGCTGGATTATTAAAATTATCATAAAATAAACACTGTTTATTTGGCCTTTACAACCTGAAAACATTCCTTCCTACTCCAGGTAGGATACCCACAACTTTTCTGAGTTCCTGCTCCCAGTACAGTCTGGTGATCTTTCCAGGAACTACCAGCACCAGAACACCTGGAAACAGAATTAGCTGGACCCAGACTTCACTACCATTAAATGTCTTCTTTTAGGAAAACTTTACAGAACAGTACTATTTTATAGCATGGAAGAAAGACAATCATAGAGAAACACCTTATATTCTTGCACAGTATGATTAAGGCAATTAAAAGGACCATCTGCAATGGGTAGAGGGCATGCAGTCAGGGGAATACATTATATGGACAGAGACCAACATAGATTTTTTTAGGCTTGTAACATTTTAAAATCTTTAAGCTGCACAAAAGTAATCAATTTTGACAAAAGTAATCAAATTCCATGCTGCTGTGCTAGAATGTTTTAGCTACACTATTCTATTGTATTTCGTATCACTGAAATTGTGCATCACAAAGAGCATGAGTATAATTCTCAGCTGTTCATGCTTAGTGCACCAGAGAGTGGGGAGGCAAAGGTGTTGCTATACCACCTTTACCAGCTGCTGACCAAATCCAGGGATGACTGGGGGGTTCAAAGTAGCTCCTTGCACAAGTTAAATCAGCCAGATGGTTGGTTTAACTTATGCCTTCCAGAACGGTTCCTTAGGGACTCCACTGCCAGCTGGAGTGCATCATAGTCCAACCCCAGCATGTTCCCAATGCTGGTGGATTAGTAGAAAATGGTAAATGTCAGCTTTGCACTAACCCAGGATTCCCACTCCCCCATATGTTAGGTGAACCCTCCCATGCCTTCTTAGGGCAGTTTTTAAAGTAATATGTTGTTAGACTCAAAGAATCCTTAGCAGGACTCCAGATCTGGCTTAGTAGCCTTATTTTTTCCTCATTTAAGTTGTTGAATCATTGAAAACCATGAGCCAAATTCCTGCCTGATATAGTTCTATATTCCCTTCTGCAGAATAGACATCAAGTTAAATGTCATATAGGACAGGTAGGGGTTCTGAACAAGAATGGTATTACTGCCACATAAAGACAGAATAAATATAGAAAACTTTGGCATGGCACAGTATGCATAACCATATAATGAGAAATAACATATTTCTTCTTCAGCTCTAACAGCACAAAATAAGGGTGCTGTTTGACAGGCAAATAGAGATCTCCCCTATTTGTAAACACCGCATCCATGTCTCTGGGATTATAGATTCTTTATGCTTAATGCAGTGCAGCTGTGGCCATTTCAAGCAAAGCAATGAGACCAATGTTACTTGGGTACACTCTTAATAAACTATTACTGAAATCCCCGACTGACTTAAATCCAGCTATAATTTAATAGCTGCTATTATAAATGCAAGATTATCATAAAGATGCTTGATTTACCTGAAGCACAGCAGTAGGCATCTTATTAGGATGTTAAAAATATGTGCTTCGAAGTTCTTCTCAAAGGATAACATCTGAATATAAGTCATTTGTGGTGGATTGTGCAGAATGTTGCTCATTAATGACCATGGTTCACAAAGAATAATATGTCCTGGCTAGTTCTAATCCCATTTTTAAAATTAAGACTATGAAAAATATTTCTGAAATAATGATGACTGCTAATAGGCCAATTTCGTTAACAATATCATAGCTCTTACCTGTAAAGTGCTAATGTGGACAGGGGTCCCTGTGCCATTTACCGTGTTCTTTTTGGCTACATTGCTTCCTTTCCCTTCTGCTTGTTCTGCCTTGGCAATTTTTGCTTTTTCAGCTTCAATTCTCTTCGGATTATTGAGCATTACCTGAACCACTGCATACTCAACCAATGAAGCAAACCCGAAAAGAAGACAAACAATCAGCCAGACATCTAAGGCCTTCACATAAGACACTTTGGGGAGTTCTGCAGCAAGAGTAGTACATTCAGATGCCAAGCTGAGCACTGAGAAGATGCCTAGAAACAATAAAGCAATATGTTAAAATAATGAAAACTATGCAGTCTTCTTAGCCTCTTCCTTGTTGGAGCGCTTTAAACATCTATACTGCTAGTTTCTAATGGATGGCATTTCTTATGAGTGAATGGAACTTCATGATGCAGCAAGTATGTTTTGCAAGAAATGACCATCAGCTAAATATACATTATACACATGCCCTTAGTTAATTAATGGTTTAATAAGCTGAACAGGATTGATATCTAGATAGGTTTTTATTAATATTCATAAACCCTGAATGCCGTGGAAGCAGACACTGAGGGTGTATCTACACAGCAGCATTATTTCTGAATAACACAGAGCACGTCTACACAGCAAGCCATTATTTCAAAATACGGCAAGCTGGAGGACTTCTTACTCGGACTCCTGTAACCTTCATTTCATAAGAAGTAAGGGAAGTCAAAGGAAGAATGTTCCTTAAGCTAAAGTTGCATAGCTTAATTTCACTTTTGTCCTGCTGTGTAGACGTGCCCAATTACTTACATAGAGAGAAAGAAACAGTATGTATCTATAGGAAGATGGAATGGCATAGAATACACTGTAAAAGCCCTGTCTTTTCCTCCATAACCTTTAGCTCTGACTTGATGGTCTAAAATTAAGCCAGCAGTGTCCCAGGAATCTGGAGAGCATAGAAAATACTTACAAATTTCTGTATCAATATAACATATCTCAACTACAATTTCTGGCTAAAAAAATCAAGAAAATATATCCACAATTAGCTGTGCAAAGGACGGCACTAAAATGGCTAGGGACTACATGGACCCTTATAAACCTCAGCTTCAAATGACTGGTACTCAGGGATTGGGGGCTCTTTTATGGTTCCAATGAGCACCACTTTCCTGGAAGTTTCTCAAAACTCAGAAACCCCAAGTAACTAAATGCAGAGATCATCTCAAGAAAGCAGTTTAGTCATGCACAGATGGGATAGTTACATGCACACAGTTATGTGTCAAAAGGCTGACATGTTCTCCAAAACACACAACAAAATATTAATTCATGCAGGGATCTATTTCTGATCCTTATCCACTTACATTTGGAAAATTTTAAATGGTCCTTAAAATATTAGTACTGCTCCATCAAAATAATTTTAAACTAAACAGGCACAAAATATCAAACTTTATCATCCCATTACCTTGTTTATTTTGCTTAAATTTTGATAGGATTGTAGTGGCCAGTACATTCAGAATTATTATAGTTTTGTCTCCTATCACTTTAGAGACCCTGTTTTTATTTGGTATAAGGCATTAATCTAATGCTGACAGCTTGTCATACATTAGTTATTAAAACAAAGATTGTGAAATAATAATGATCAAAGGGATATGATTTTCAAGTCAAAATCTTTCAATATACTGTCTAGAAATAGATAATATGCTTATGTTATTCTGAAGCTGAAAACTCCAGCTTTCTATTGGTGTAATACATTTATTTTCTGCCATAGCGAGATATCAGAGTGATACCACTGGGCCAAAAATGAAATTCCTGCTTGGATCGGACGGTTTTCCCTGTGTGGGATCTGAAGCATTTGAGCATGTACAAAAAAAATCCCTCTTTTCCCCTTCACTTTCAGAATATCATTATGAATCACTTATCGGGATGATCTCACCAGAGATTTATATGTATATTTTAAGCAACTGAGAGTGGAAATGGAAATGCAAATGCAACGTTAGAGTTAAAAATGCTGTATGTCCAATCTATAGAAAATGCATATACAGTTGTGGATGTCCATTCAACAGCCCTGAAAAATCAATACTATGCTGAATCTAAATTACCTAACTAGCTGTCAAACAGTCTTTTTTTTACAGCTATAAATATCGGCTAGTAAACAACTCTTTGTAACTGTGGATATTCTTATTACTGCTGTAGAATGTATTTATTTTTACTGTCTTTAAGTATGTTTATTGAGCTAATAAGCTACTTTTGTTGGTATTATTTGATAAGTGCTGAAAAAATTCAGCTCTTTACAGTCACTGCCCAGAAGCGCGTAAGATGTTGGAGGCTTATGATCTTGGACTTAAAGTTGAAAAACCAACTTGTAAATCCGACTCTCTGAAAAGATTAGAGCAGAGCTTTCATCACTTAGTTGAACAGGGCAGCTGAGGCCACAGTGACCTCCTACTAGTTTCCATTTGTCTGGAAACCTGGGGTAAAAAGTTCAGGTTCAGAGTGAAAGAAAGGAAAGAACATTTTATCAGATTCAGAGGAAAGAATATAATCAGGAGAGAACAAATAAATATTCCATTAAGTAAACATTCACTATAAAATCAACACTGGCATGACTTCAGAGAACCTGACAGCAGTTTGGTAAATTGCACCTCTGAGAGTTACTGTATTCAGTGCTTACCTCAGCTGGCCCATAGCAAAATGCTGGGAGGAAAAAAAAAACTCTCTCAAAATTGAAACATAAGAACCAATTCTCTATTCTTACGTAGCTCTGAAGGAAGGGCTAGGAGCCCGTCACAGTTTTGTTGAGGGAGAGAAGTACTTAGGCTAGGCTGGGAATGTCTCTCTTCCTCCTCCCTCTGCATATTCCTGGCTGCTTTTTTGAAAGATAGCATCTATAATAATGGACACTATCTTGCATTTAAGCTGTGATTACTATGGATGGAGTGGCCACTAGGGCCAAAAGAGCTCTTTCGGAAAAAGGCTTCTTCCTCGTAGAAAGAGGTTTACCAATGTCAGAAAAACCCCTCTGGTTCTTTCAATTTTTTTTCAAAACAATGCAATTTAACTTTTGTTATTGATAACTGCTACACAATGAGGAAATGTCACACACAGCAACCCTCAGGTATCTCTTCTGTACAGTCAGAGTTAATTTAGAACCCAGGCCCATTAGAAGTTCAAATTCTTCCTTTCAATGTGTATTATTTGGTATCTGCCAATAAAAATTTCATCTGCCATTGGGTACTGTCAATTTATGTACATTATTAGGTTCCTCTGTCTCACAGTTTAACATGGTTTCCCTCTAACTTAAAAAAAAACTCCCTAAAATGGAGTGGTCCTGTAGCACCTTAGAGACTAACAAAATAATATAAATAGCATCATGAGCTTTCGTGGGTACAATCTACTTCAGATTAGGTTCCTTTGCAATTCTTCAACCATCTTTAGTTTTAACTAACATACATAACCATATGTCCCCTACAAAATGCTGTCCAGTTCCTTTGATGTGCTGAGATTCACCTACCCAATTCCACGTGCTGCTAAATAAATCCTCTGGTTCGGAGTACTGGTTAGTCAATGTTCCAAGCTCTAGCTCTCAAGTTCACTCCCAAGTCACAGACCCCAATGGCTGATACCTTCTGGGGCAGTGGGACCTTGAATCCTGATGCCTACTGCCAGGAACCAGTGCTATAGCCTTCCTGAGCCTGAGTTGTTTAGCCCCATTTTCCCAAAAAATATGTGTAGCTGGCAGTGCTCTAATTTCCCTACTTACACCCATTCAGTACCACAATGCAGTAAAGTACGGCACACAATTTAGCAAAGGAATTGCTTAATCAGACTTTACACTTAGAAAGCATAAGATAATAAAGGAGCTATGAAAAACAGCCATCCAATTATCTTAATCTAATCTCACCCTCTTTAGGAACTCACTGGATTTGATCTCAGTCTTTAGAAGAGGCAAAGACAACCATTTTTTCCCACCCTTTCCTGCTGAGTTATGTACTCTTGATGATAAAAAGTTTCCCCTGGCTTGCAGAAGCCTACTTCTGTCAATATTCGGTTCCCTTTTGGTTCACTAAAGAAAAAACACAGCTCTTCTAGTCTAGTCACGTCATAAGGCTGGTAGGATTCGAGCCCCGTCCTCTCCAATGAGGTTTCTGTGAAGACACAGTCCAGTCAAGGTCCTACATACAGAAACTTCATTGTTCAAGCAAGTAAGAGTCATTCAATACTGATGGGCACTTGGTTGCTGTGACACACCTTTCCAAGCATAGTGACTCACTGCTTGCCAGGTTTTTACTACTAAATGGATGATCTAATGCAGTGGTCCCCAACCTTTAGAGGCTCCCGGGCACCCGGAAGGTAGGGGCCACTCATGCGCCGGGCGCCTGGGGGCGGGGCCGCGCGTCCGGGGGCACGCCAGGGGACTGGGATGCCCTTGCACCCGGCGCTGGCATGTGCCCTAGGGCTGGGGCCGCCTGAGCGCCTTGGGCCCGGGGCCGGCGCTGCCGCCCGAGACACACGCCTGGGGCCGGCACCAGCGCCGCTTGAGCACCGCGCGCCCGCATGTGCCCCGGGGCTGGGGCCGCCCAAGCGCCACGCACCCAGCGCCGGTGTGTGTCGCGTGCCTGGGGCCGGCGCCTCCCGTGCGCTGGGGGCAGGACCGGCCCAGGTTGTCGGCGGGCATACATGAATGCCCCAGCGGGCGCTATGGCGCCCGTGGGCACCGCGTTGGGGACCACTGATCTAATGCATAATGATCACTACAAGTAGGGTTCATAAAACCAAATGGAAATAATAATTGGACACAGACATATTTCCCACACTAACACAAGATAATTCTGATTAATTAGTGA
Organism: Pelodiscus sinensis; assembly: GCF_052426305.1. Taxonomy (NCBI): domain Eukaryota; kingdom Metazoa; phylum Chordata; order Testudines; family Trionychidae; genus Pelodiscus; species Pelodiscus sinensis. Next base: position 77,551,969 of record NC_143055.1, read on the forward strand.
ACACAATAATCAGCTTTTGCCTACTGACTTTTAATGGGTTTTTAGGCCTCTAAGGGTATGTCTAAATAGCAGTGTTATTCCAAAATAACAAAGAGCATGTCTACATTGCAAGCTACTATTTTGAAATAATGTCGAGCTGGAGGACTTCTTATTTCACAAGGAGTAAGAGAAGACCTGTGGATATGATGGATCCCATCACTTCTTCTGTAGTGTGAGGCATTATGGTCACCAAAGGCTGTTTTGGAACAATGTGGGACAGTGTTTTCTTTTTGATGAATTATGTTCTGCAAAAAGGTTGTAAAAGGGGTTGAGTCTGAGGACTGAGGTATGAGATAGCCATTGAGATTCAGTCAACCCTCACCAGGAAAATGAAGTGAGTGTTGAGTAGGACTCTGGCACATCAAGAAAGCTTGTGGGTCAGAACGGCACAGAAAATAGGGAAACTGAGTCACAGCTGGACAGTGCTGTGATACAAAAACGACTGAGTGAAGATACAAAAATGACTGAGTGGCACAGTTGATGATAGTTGTAAGCCAGAACTGTGCTAGAAGCTGTGCTGACTCAGTTTGGTTTAGAGGTTTGATTTCAGATCTTAGGGGGTGACAATTCTTTGCTGCTCTAGATGAGGGAAATTGAACCACAGCTGGAAGAAGCTCTGATGCAGGATCTGGTGGGAGCAGTATGACTCTAACAACTATAGAATAGTTATGTGCCATCACTCCACTGAGAGTAGGGCAGACTGCTAGGAGTAATGAGCCGCTGGAACAGCTAAGAAACTTGTGGGACACAACTCCACTGACAGCAGGGCAGACTCAGTGGTAAGCAAGCTCAGTAAACAGAGACAGATCTTTTTATTGGCCTGAGTGCCTGTGACAATCTCTATCCCAGTGTTCACTCCATTTACAAGGCAGCGATAAATGTTGTACAAAGTATGCTTTGTATGGAAGTCGAAGGAAGAGTGCTCTTCCTTTGACTGTGGACAGTGCCAAAAGCTGAATTAATCTATTTCGACTTCAGCTACGCAATTGACATAGCTGAGGTTGAGGAGCTTAATTCAACTTTTGCCTGACTTTTGTGTAGATGTACCCTAAGTCACTCAAACACTACCGAAAAATCTCACTCATGCAACAATTATATTAATATCTTGAACTAATTGATTTATAACCGTATTGACAGCAGGCATTCTCTCTTGGAATTCTTTATAGCTAGTTATTCAGGAAGCAATCTTTGCAGGTGTGGAGAAATTGCTTCTCCAAAGGTTATACCGATGTGAGATATGATCAGTCAACACACAGATATCTGACAACACCCATTACTGCTGCTTTGCTGGGTTTAGTTATCTCTGATCTCTCTCAATTCTGCAAGCACAATATACTTTTTCTTGTACAAAGGAAAAACGTTAGTATCATTTTACCAGCATATTTTACTTGGGGCTTCTTTCAATGTGGATTGTACTGTAAAGTCTACTTCACTCAAAAATTGTATCTCATTAGATTATAAAAGTCAAAACTACAGGATGCTGCTATAAAAGTTAGGGTTCTCCTGATTCCATTCTGCAAAAAACAATGCCTGTAATTTGTGGGGACTTAAATTCCAACCCTCCTGCAGTAACACTCCAACCTCCTGTGCAAGAAGTGGGCAAATTATGTACAATCCATTATTTCTTTTGGGGGTCACACAAAAGGCCACATAATTATCCTGTTGTATTACACGTAAAAAACCCAGGCACATATATTCATTCTGAAGTCTGCAAGGATATAATCCTCAAAGTACTGTACAATCTGCAACATGCTTCTTATAAATATAATGTTAAATTAGTTCAAACATTCTACTATATTACTTTAAAAAGGTGTACCTTTCATGCATAAAAAGTTAAAAATATAAAAATTCAGGTTTTATCATATTGGAAAAGAAAAAAATTTGTTTTGCAACACTATATATATATATATATATATATATATATATATATATATATACACACACACACACACACACACACACACACCCCTTCATAAAAATTCCTCCATGTAAATACTTTCTCTGTTGTATTTCATATTCATATGTTTTTATTTACATTGTATAGTTAGCACATGAAATAATCATGTTCTATCAAACTAAAATAAACTATATTTCACAGACAAATAATCACTAATGTTTTTAAAGGAGCAAGTAAATAAGAAAGGAGAAAGCATATGCATGTGATGGATATGCTAAAATACTCTTCTGAAAAAGAACAAATTTTAAATATATCTATTATATTTAATGTGGATTTTATTTTCACATACAATCCAAATAGTCAAGTTTGTTTTTTCTTAATTAATTCTGTGCCATATTGCTTGGCAGCAAATGAAGGATCTGCTCTTGTGCCCATTGAACTCAATGGGACGTTAGTCATTGACATCAACAGAAGCAGCAGCACTCCCGATGAACAGTAATAACTCTTCTAAGCCTAAATTCAGCCTTTAGATAACCTCAGAGTAAATGTTTAAGTGTTTTGCTGAACAGGATGGAGTACGTGATTAAAGCACTTTGATAAATTAAGGCCCTGATGAGATGTGAGCCAGGCTGGTACTGGTGGCTGTAATCCTCTTCAGAACATTACCATTATTTAATCTTCAAATAACTGCTGCAGGAGGTAGGTAACAGTCTTCCCTATAAGCTGGGTGCTTGTGCAGCCACTTAGGAGAGATTCAAATGCCTTCCAGCTATTAGAGTGCCCACAGCTAGGCTTTTGTTTCTACTGCTGGTGCACATTTGCATATGCCTTGGTGCACATAAAAATTTATTCTTCACGTGAATAGAAAAAATCTGCACATGGATGGAAAAGATTAGCATGTACACTGGTACTCTATACCTTAATAATCATCTTGACTATCCATAATTTATATAGTTATTCAAGTTTCTACAAGGTTTCTATCCCACTGAGTGCATTATATATGTCTGAGATAAAAGTGAGAACTTTTCCAGATATGCACAGTAGAGAAATCACTACCTCCTTGTCTCAAAAATCACATTAGAAGGCACAGATAGGAAAGCAATGCCCATCAAACACTAGATATGGCATTAAGCAAAAGCCTGGATGAAGAGACGTGTTTCACAGAGGCTAGAAATGAGGTTTAGGTGAAAATGAAGACCATGCAATGGGATGTAGTTGCTTTCAATATCCCATCTTTTGCTATCAAAGCAACCGAAAAGGGTGAAGTGGTGCTAAGTGGGTTCTGACAGTAGATGTAAATGTCGGTTACCCAGTGGCACTCTTGCAGCACTTGCATCAGGATTGATCCAAAATGACAGCCAGGACAGAACAACAATTAGCAGTGTTGGAGCATAAACACCCATCATGTAAAATCCAACTTGTCTTCTTAAAGTGAAGATTACTTCTACACAAGTGTAATAACCTTTAAAGAAATAAACATGTTTTACAGACCAACATTTTTCAGATTAGAATGCCTGCCCGGTTGAAATTAGTGGGAATTCTGCCAATTATTTCAAAAAGGCTCTCAATGAATTAGGCTTAAAATGATTTGTTTTTCCCATAACTAAATAGTTTATTTAAAAACATGTTTGAAGCACACAAAAGAGCTTACAAAACCAGAATGAAAAGAGAGCTGCAGCTTGTACCTGACCTTTCAGAACACAGAGGAAATCACAGTGCCTGCTGCTAAATCAATCTCTAGATTTACAAGTCCTTCTACATTGAAAAGTAGAGTAATATCTTGTCATTGCTAGTGGGTGTTCTTGCAGGCATATGAACTCAGGAAACCAAATAAGGACAAGCAAAAACAAAGGAAGTAAAAAGACCGTAGGGAATTCTTCTGTAGTCCAAGGAACTGTAATGCATGGACAGAAGCAAGGTGTTTCTAGCAATCCAAAAGAGTCAGGCTTCCCAAATTTTGCACACTGGCAACATTCTGTTCTTGGAGATGCACAGATTCCCGAAGCAGAATTTTGCCAAATGGCAGAATAGCACTTAACTCCCTTAAGTTCTTGTGAAAATCCCAGCTGGTATCTAGTTTGTGAAAAAGAAGGAATCACTTATTAAAATAACATGTACAGCTATGAAGTCTTGTTCAGATTAGAGAAAAAAAAATTAAAAAGTAAAGACCTATAGCAGGGTTTAATAAAAATCACCACAATAATGAAAGTTGATAGATATAATATTTTGTGTTGGTACACAATTTTAAAAGAGAATCTTGTAAATTTAAAATTGTGAAAAAACTAGGAATACAGGCTCAGGTTTATTTAAATACGGACTACATCACATACACATACTGCCAGACGACCTGGAATGGTCACTGAAGCAAAGATTAAAAATGAACCCCACAGCCCCCTACATTTGCCAGTAGAGAACAAAGGAATCAAGAAGTATGGTGGTACAAACAGTAGCTAAATTCTGCCCATATGTAAACTCATATGTAACTCCACTGAAGTGTGTCTTACATTCACCTGATTTGATAGTATAAAAATAACCCATAAGCTTCAGTATCATCATTTCAGGGCAAGACTTTTCCCAAGTGCTTTATAAATTAAAAGTCTTTTCCAGTTAGTAGCAAAAGTTGGTGAAAAGCAACTTAAAACTTAAATTTATATCTTAAATATAGAGCTTAAATGCAAAAAGGGAATACATTCTTTTTTATATTGTTACATTAAATATAACATGTACACAGTTTACAGTTATAAGTTGTTTGGATAAACAGTTGTTTAACTGTTTAAGACTCAAATACAAAGCAAAGCATAAACTAAAACAGAAGGAAACAAATTTTCCTTATTTCTTATAGGTAAAAGACATGCATATAAGTTAATTTTTCCTCTCCTCTTTTATGATCTTTAGGCTAAGGAATTCTTCCTAGTTTGTGAATTGTTTCCAGATATTTTCAAATTCTTACTTATTTTCCACACTATTTATGACTTTTATGTGTTCAGCTGTTTGTGTTAACCAAAATAAATTTGACCTCTGGACTTGTATCATCTTTCAATACGCAGAGTATAATATTCCTTGCCATCCCCATTTATCTTAATGGTTTCCATTTAGCACATTCATGAGAATTTTTTGCCTGGCATACAAGAAAAAGAAATATGGAGATTTTCAGTGTAGTGCAGGCAGTGATCATCATAAAAATGTAATCCCCAGATTTGCTTTTGCTTGTACAAGTACAGAACATATGGATCCAATCCTATGTCTACTGAAGCAAATGTTAAAAACACTGAGGGACATAAATGGGTGAATAAGGTAGAGTACTATGTTTGCAGTTATCAAACATTTCCAGCATAAACCATAGCTTTGCAAATTCAGTTTGTACGTTAATGAGGTGTTCTTGTACAGTGCAGGAGATTAGCTTTAATTTGGTATTACAAAGAGATGTTCTCCTACCATATGCCTTCAAAATATGAACCTTTTGAAATCGATATACAAACCTAACAATGCCTGCTTTTATCTGCAAAGATCCTGCAACAGTACCTCAAAGTCATCTCAAGGGAATGTTTAGTCTAAAGCCTGGTTATAACAAAGGTGATTATAATTAAAAGAATCTGTTAAAAAATGATTTGATAAAAATGAGTCAAAATGTGGCAAAAACTTTCATGAAAATATCACCAGTTCTAAATGTTAACTCTTTCTTTCATATGAGAAAGAAAAGAGAAGAACATCAAATATATTCATAATCTACCATAACCTATCTTTTTTTCCCTATCATAAGGGAGCACTATTACTTCTGCCTCTTCCCAAATGTAAATTTATTTAGGACACAATGCCAATTAATTCCATTTAACTATCAAATATTTTTTCAACATCTTAGCCTAGCATAGCACTTAGTGAAAATTGAATACTTAGGACCATCTAAATAAAATGGAACAGTATCTTTTGTATCATCTGCTGTTTCCCCATTTCATTTATATATCATCTGGTCATTGAAGCTCAAATTCAATTTATTTAGGCTCAAATTCAATTTATTTCTGAGTAATGTATTGTTTAACTGTTTAAGACTCAAATACTGCTATAGTTATTATACATACTTTTAACTTATCTGAAAGCAGAGGTAAACAGGATTGTTGCCTCGCACCTGTGGGTTGTACTTTTTACAGTAGCATAATTTTTCTGCATGTGGATTAATTCTATATTATTTTAAAATGGTAAGTTACCAGAGACAATGGATAACCTAGCAAGAACTTAAAGGATGAGAATTCATTCCTACTGTAGCTAAGACCATAGTTCCAAGGAATACTTACACTGAAACCTGAAATAATGCAAAGCTCAACTGATTTCAAATTACAATACAAACTTCAGATTCAGATAAAATTAGCTCAGAGGATCACACAATTTTCTGGGAAATCACCAGATATAGGTACTGTGGAGCCAGACAAATGTTATCTTTTGACAAAGCAGAGTTTCTTGATGCTAGCAAGGGGAGCCTCAGAGCTTCCCTCCTTTCTGTGTTCTGCTTGAGGATCTCTGCAAGCCTGTGGCATATGTTTCAAAATGAACTTATCAAAATACAATAAAAAACATGCTGAATTGAAAAAGAAATGTTGATTATTGCTTCTGGATGTGATCAATTTTATAACTATGAATGTGGTCACAAATCAGAGGAGGTAGAAACAGACAATAAACCACTAGAAATTGTATTTCAGAAATCATTGTACAAAACAGAATCTGGATTTCAGAATATCATGAAATTGCAAGTGTATAAATATAGAATCTGTAAACAGTTTTAATGTAGAGAACATGCTTTCAAGAGCACACTATTATCAGAAAAAACCTAGAAACTACAGGAAGGTTCGAATTAATACTCAAGCATTCTGAAACAATAATTGACAAGCTCAAGATCTAGATGAATGGCCACCGAGAAGAACCCAGGCACTTTCAAACATAAAAGCTGCTCAGGACAATGGAAATGAAATTGCTATGGGAGGATCAGAGATATCCTAACAAAAATAAGAAAAGGAAGTCATATATACTGACCTTCATCTCAATCTCTTTATAAATTTGTGGTTAGCATATCTGGCTGTTATATAATTTGATATGTTATTCATATCTAAATTATTAATTAGTTAAAAACTAATTTCCCCTTCCACAATATAAAAACTATCAATGCAACTATCAATAACAATATACAATAACTAAATGCAAATTGGTGTATTTAATAAATAAATTTGTTAATAGAATTACAAACCTGTGCCTTTATAATATTTGGTACAGTTACCATATTCAATATCCTCTTTTTTAATATCAAACTGTGGCAAAGCAATTTTTTCTAACTGAACAGGATCTCCAGATTGCCAGATGAATCGTAAATCATCAGTTGTGTATCCAACTACAAGAAAGAAAAACAAAACATTTAAAAGCTACCTTACATGAGAGCGAATTCAGAAAAAAAAATCTATTTTTTAAAAAATTTCTTGCTTTCTGCTTTTGTCACAAAATTATGAGTGGCTTCACAGATATTTATTCTCTATTTTTTACTAGGACTTGACAAAACTTTGTTATTTTAGTACTCAGTATTCACACAGAGAAAACAGTACCTGATCCTCCACAACTTTTAACACTGTATTGTCATTTAGACTCTGATTCAGCAAAGAACATTAATACATGCTTAATCTGCAAACATATTCTTAAATCCCATTGATCTCTGTGGGTTTTAAGACTGTGTTTAAGTGATTTTCTGAATCTGGGCCTTTCGTATATACAAAGTGGCCTTAAGTGCATTCTTCAATACAGATGGACTTAACCACATGCTTAAGTGCTTGCCTAAATCTGGGTCCACACAGATGACTTTTGACCACTTCATAACACACTGCACAAGAAAGTGAAAAAGCAGGACCATCATGTTTGAACATAAAAAGATGTTAATTAAAAGTGCAGTCATGATCATGATTTTACATAATTTTCTGTCTGCCTGACACTCATTAAAAATGGAATTAAACACAGAGTAGTGCTTAAGTAATGGGAGGGATAGAGGACATAAAAAGGATAAATTCAGAATGTAGTGTATTTTTTTCTAAGGGTACGTCTACGCAGCACAGCTATTTTGGGATACCAAAGGTATCCCAAAATTGCTACTCTGTGCATCTTACCAAGCTGCCCATTATTTCAATTTTTTTTAAAAATAATGGAGGCGTTATTTTGGCATCCTTGTAAGCCAAGGGTTAAGGGATGTCTCAAAATAGTGCATTATTTCAAAATTTGATACTGTGTAGATGTGCCAAATTACAAAATAAGCAATTTTGAGTTTAGGGTGCTGCACCTTAAGAATGCAGACTCTTTAAGAAATGCTTAACAAGCTGTTCCTTCCCAGGGGTGGGAATAAGCTACATTATTTTTACATTTGAAAAATATCTGTGATAAACTAAAATGTGGATGAACTTTTCAAACTTTTCAATAGGTAATACTGATTATGGAAAACTTCCCTAAGTTTTCCACCTGAACATTTATATCATAAAAGCTATAGCATGAAAGTATGTTTTAATACTTTTATTAAGTGTATTTCATTCTCAAATGCACAGCAAATTGCAACAAAACTGTTATAATTGAAAGGAGAAGTACAAAGCGTCTCTCAGTATACAGAGAGAGTTGTGTAGCATGGTTAACAATAACAGCATATATGAAAAAACTGGTGTGTGTGTGTGAGAGAGAAAGAGAGAGAGAGAGAGAGAGAATTAGTGAGGGAAAAGGTGGCAAGCATATGGTCAGGATAGCTGATGATGCAGCAAAAGATCAGAGTGAGAATATAAGTGTAAGAGGATACTTAAATTGGTAGAGCAGAAGAGTAAAGAGATGGGAAACCAGAGGCATTTAAGTGCATAGTCATGAAGGATACTTAGTAGAGTCAATTTTTCAAATGGATGGGAAGTCAGTACAGCTCTTTTATGACAAAGATGAGAGGTATGAGAGAGGTGGTAGCACTTCCAGCAAACTAGAGTTTGGACAGGAGGAAGCCTTATAGGAATGTGCTGCAATAATCAAAGCATGAAATAACTAAGTCACAAAAAACAGTTCTTTATGTGTTATGCGGACCTGTGAAGTGAAAGGAAGGTCAGGGGCAAGGAAGGAGATGCATGTTTTAGAGACAAAGCTGAGGATATTTCTCTTGTAAAGGTGGAGGATCTGTCTTTGTAATACTCAATTTAACATCACATCAAGGATTTATGTGGTTTAGAGAGATGAGGGGGAGTGTTGAAGGAAAGGTAAATGAAAGAGTTAAAAAGAGAGGCATAGATATCACTGGCATCAAAGTGGTATTTATGCTTAAATTGTTAATTTTTAATGTAAGGAAAATGAGGCAAAGCAGATAGTTTTTTAATGTAAGGAAATGAGAAACCAGAGCAGAGTGGTTTAGAATCTGAGGCACAGTCACTACCAGTTTCAAAGAAATGGTCATTGGAGACATAGTAGCCAAAGTGAGTGAGTAAGGACTCTGACCTATTTAATGTTTAGGCCAGTCAAAGAGCATATGTATTGACACTGGTGTCATATGCTGTGCTGAGGTTACGAAGAATAAAAAGCATGGGAAGTTATCTTTAGCAAAGTGGAAAAGTTAACTGAACATTCCAAGCCAAGCAGTTTCTTGGCATGGAGGACGTTGAATACATACGGGCAGAGGGAAAGCAATACAGTAATTAGAGAAGTCAGCTTCTCTAATCTCACCATTTTACAGAATGGGTGTAATTTATGCATGTGGTAGTAGTTGTTGAAATTACTGGGATCAAAGATAGATTTGTTATCAATTATGACTTTTAGTGTAATAATGAAAATTCTACAAAGTAAGCTGATAATATAGGGATCTAAAGCTGGGGGAAATATTGGGTGTGTCTAGACTACATGACTCCGTTGATTTAAATAATCCCCACTTCATTAAAATAAAAATGGCCACTGCACTGTGCCAACAATCAGCTGATCCAGCACAGCGCAGATCGGTCAACAAGGGAAGCCTTTGTCAACCGCTCCTGTAAGCCTCGTGACCTTGTTGACCGATCTGCGTCTAGATTGCCGTGCTGTGCAGGATCATCTGATTGTCGACAGCGCTTCGGCCACTTTTATTTTAATGAAGTGGGGATTATTTAAATCCCCACTTCATTGACTATGTCGGGTAAACTACTTTACATGGCTCCGTCGATGGAGCAATGTAGTCTAGACACACCCGTAGAGTTGAGTGAGCTGGGTTAAGAACGTCAGATCTAATGAACCAGCTCAGGACACTGGTCAATCTAGTCCAGTATCCTGTCTCTGATAATGGACACATGACATGCTTCAGAGAAATGAGCATAAAACTCTATAGTTGACACTTATGAAATAATCTGTCCATTGGGGAATTTTTTATGGCTTAAATGACTGCTTCTTGGAGCAGCTCGTACAGGAACCCACAAGGGGAGAGGAAATCCTCGATTTAGTCCTGAGTGGAGCACAAGATCAGGTCCAGGATATAATCATTACAGGACCGCTTGGGAATAGTGACCATAATATAACAACATTCAACATTCCTGTGGTGGGAAGAACACCTCAGCAATCCAGAACTCTGGCATTTAATTTCAAAAAGGGGAATTACACAAAAATGAGGCAATTAGTTAAACAGAAATTAAAAGTCACAGTGACTAGAGCCAAATCCCTGCAAGCTGCATGGAAACTTTTTAAAGACACCATAATAGAGGCCCAACTTAAATGTATACCCCAAATTAAAAAAAACATAGTAAGAGACCTAAAAAAGAGTCACCGTGGGTTAACCACCACGTAAAAGAAGCAGTGAGGAACAAAAAGGCATCTTTTAAGAAGTGGAAGTCCAATCCTAGTGCGATAAATAGAAAGGAACATAAACACTGTCAAATCAAGTGTAAAAATCTAATAAGAAAAGCAAAAAAACATTTTGAGGAACAGCTAGCCAAAAACTCAAAAATATTTTTTAAGTTCATTAGAAGAAGGAAGCCTGCTAAAAAACCTGTGTCCCCTCTAGACGATCGAGATATAAAAGGAGCAATCAAGGACGATAAAGTCATTGCAGATAAACTAAATGATTTCTTTGCTTCAGTCTTCACGGCCGAGGACATTAGGGAGATTCCCAAATCTGCACCGTCCTTTGTGGGTGAAGAATCTGAGGAATTGTCCCGGACTGAAGTGTCATTAGAGGAGATTTTGGAACAAATAGAAAAACTTAATGTTAACAAATCTCCGGGACCGGATGGCATTCATCCAAGGGTTCTAAAAGAACTCAAATGGGAAATTGCTGAACTATTATCTGTGGTTTATAACCTATCCTTTAAATTGGCTTCCGTACCTAATGACTGGAAGGTAGCTCACATGACACCAATATTTAAAAAGGGCTCTAGAGGAAATCCTAGCAATTACAGACTGGTAAGTCTAACTTCAGTACCGGGAAAATTAGTCGAAACAATAGTAAAGAATAAAATTGTGAGGCACGTAGAACAACATAATTTGTTGGACAAAAGTCAACATGGTTTCTGTAAAGGGAAATCATGTTTTACTAATCTATTAGAATTCTTTGAAGGGGTTAACAAACATGCAGACAAGGGGGATCCAGTAGATATAGTATACTTAGATTTTCAGAAAGCCTTTGACAAGGTCCTGTAGCCAGACAGAGTCTCCCCCCCCCCCAATCACATCTATCTTGCTTGCCCCTCTGAGGTGCCTGAAGCATACAGGGCAGAGAAGGAGCAATAAAATCAGCAGTCTTTGAAGCCTTGACAGAGGCCCGGATATGCTGGCTCATCTGACCCTGGGTAAACTGAAAACACCAATAGGAGAGAGAGTGATCAAGCCAATAAGCTGACCTCGAGGCTGCGAGAACTGCCTTGGCTGGCACCTATATTGATACGATCACACACAGTCGTCCCTGGAGAGGAATCTCCCGCTGAGAAAAGAATGCCCAGTACTCCCAATTTAGCTATCTCTCATACAAGTGTAAATTAAGTTCACAACTCCCTTGTAAGAACTGGCATCACAAAGACAGACCGGTACCATTTGGCATCACAGATAAGAAAGAGAAATACGTGACCCCACGGATATAAAGATGGGTACAGCAGCCCGCTGAGTGCCAATCCACCCTCTTTAACGATTAAGTTGTCACTTGGTACCACTATTTTCTATCTTCCTTTTTCCTTTGTAACCATTTTAAGATCTGTATTTGCTAGCAGTTAAGAAGTAGAGCAATACTTTGTAACCACATGCTTTATAAAGCCTCTTCAATAAACCTGTAACTGGTTAAGTTTTAACCTGACTCCCTCAGTTGCTGTAATAGAACCAAGCACAATTTAAAAGAAATCCAGCCAGTTATAAGGGACAGATATAGGGAGAGCTGGGGCGTTTGGATCATGTCACCTCCAAGGGACAAATCCGTGGGGCACCTCTCAGCCTTCCCTAGGCTGTCCGCTGTGAAGGGATCATGTGTCCTAGCAGTTAAAGTCTGAGGTGTAATAAGCTCTCCCTGTAAACTCTGGGACGTCTGTCAGCCTGTTGGCTGCCCGCCATGAAGGGACCCCGGTCCTAGCGGTTAAAGACACGGACGTAAAACTTCTGAGGGTGCCCGTCGGCCTCCGCTAAGGCCGCCTGCAGTGACAGGGTCTAGTGTCCTAGCAGTTGAAGACTCGGGTGTATAACACACACACACGCACTGCCCTGACCATCGGCTGACAGGTCCCTCAGCAAACGCTCTTGTATAAATTACATTGCCATGGGATAAGAGGGAAGGTCTTTTCATGGATTGAGAACTGGTTAAAAGACAGGAAACAAAGGGTAGGAATAAATGGTAAATTTACAGAATGGAGAGGGGTAACTAGTGGTGTCCCCCAAAGGTTAGTTCTGGGACCAATCCTGTTCAACTTATTCATAAATGATCTGGAGAAAGGGGTAAGCAGTGAGGTGGTAAAGTTTGCGGATGATACCAAATTGTTTAGGATAGTCAAGACAGAAGCAGACTGTGAGGAACTCCAAAAAGATCTCACCAAACTGAGTGATTAGGCAACAAAATGGCAAATTAAATTTAATGTGGATAAGTGTAAAGTAATGCACATTGGGAAAAATAACCCCAACTATCCGTACAGTATGATGGGGGCTAATTTGGCTATGACAAATCAGGAAAGAGATCTTGGAGTTATCGTGGATAGTTCTCTGAAAACTTCCACACAGTGTGCAGCGGCAGTTAAAAAGGCAAATAGGATGCTAGGAATTATTAAGAAAGGGATAGAAAATAAGACACAGAATATCTTACTGCCCCTGTCTAAAACTATGGTACGCCCACATCTTGAATACTGTGTACAGATGTGGTCTCCTCACCTCAAAAAAGATATTTTGGCCTTGGAAAGGATTCAGAAAAGGGCAACTAAAATGATTAGGGGTTTGGAACAGGTCCCATATGAAGAGAGGTTAAAATGACTGGGACTTTTCAGTTTAGAAGACAGGAGACTGAGGGGGATATGATAGAGGTATATAAAATCATGAGTTGTATGGAGAGGGCGAATAAAGAAAAGTTATTTATTAGTTCCCATAATAGAAGAACTAGAGGACACCAAATGAAGTTAATGGGTAGCAGGTTTAAAACTAATAAAAGAAAGTTCTTCTTCACACAGTGTGTAGTCAACCTGTGGAACTCCTTGCCACAGGAGGCTGTAAAGGCTAGGACTATAATGGTATGTCTACACTACCATCCTAGTTCGAACTAGGGTGGAAATGTAGGCAACCGGAGTTGCAAATGAAGCACGGGATTTGAATTTCCCGGGCTTCATTTGCATCTTGCCGGGCGCCATTTTAAAATGTCTGCTAGTGCGGACTCCGGGCCGCGCGGCTACACACAGCACGGACTAGGTAGTTCGGACTAGGCTTCCTAGTCCAAATCACCATTACTCCTCGAGGAATAGGAAGCCTAGTCCGAACTACCTAGTCCATGCCTCGTGTAGCCGCGTGGCCCAGAGTCCGCACTAGCGGACATTTAAAAATGGCGGCGCCCGGCGAGATGCAAATGAAGCCCAAGATATTCAAATCCCGGGCTTCATTTGCAACTCCGGTTGCCTACATTACCACCCTAATTCGAACTAGGATGGTAGTGTAGACATACCCTAACAGAGTTTGAAGAGAAGCTAGATAATTTCATGGAGGTTAGGTCCATAAAAGGCTATTAGCCAGGGGATAGAAATGGTGTCCTTGGCCTCTGTTTGTCAGAGGCTGGAGAAGGATGGCAGGGGACAAATCGCTTGATCATTGTCTTCTGTCCACCCTCTCTGGGGCACCTGGTGCTGGCCACTGTCGGCAGACAGGCTACTGGGCTAGATGGACCTTTGGTCTGACCCAGTACGGCCGTTCTTATGTTCTTTTTCCCCCCAAAATACTTAAAGTTTGTTTTATACCATGATGCAGGAGGTTTTACGTCCCTTCTATTTTAAAAGATCTTAAATATAAAACTGTAGACATTCCTTTTTTGAATCCTGCCAGGCTCTGTCTCAATGAGTTTAAAAGGCTAATTCTATTATAATAAAAATGTATTACTTATCACGTTTAAATTTGCTGCCTTTTAACTACAATAAATGTCCTCTTGTTTTTGAATTATGAGAAAGAATAGCAGAAGCATTCAGTTTACCTCCTCTGAACTACTATATACCCTATTATTCATCTCCCTCTAAACTAAGCAGTGCCAGTCTTTTCCCAGTCATTTTCTTACAGATTCAGGATGACCAGAGGTTTTAGGGAGATAAAGGAGGAGCTGTTTTACTTTCCCAAGAGAAAGTTTGTGCAGTCAGATGTAATAGGAGCAGAAGAGCTACAGATTTGGGGGCAATAAGAGGAAGAATAGCAGTAAAAAAAGATAAACTGTGGAGTTGGTGGCTGTGGTGAAATGGCTGTGGGGGTCTGGATTTATTAATAAAGTTTCCAAAGAAACACAAGAATTCCTACTTAGTCTTCCAAGCTGGCTCACAAGTTTTGGGACAGGTTTCTTAGTCCTATCCCTGATGGAGCTCTCTTCTATTAAACTTGCTCTCCATAGTCTATCCATCCTCACTGACTCCTGCTCCCTGCTGTCATGTACGCAAAACCTCCCTGCTCTCCATCAAGCAGCAACTACCAGGGCTCACAACATAGGTCTTCCCTTCCCTTTGACTCTCCATAAGCTTTGTTTTATCTCCCTCCCAGAACCCTGATTTAGCCATACAACTTGCCTGCCACCTAGAATCAGAACTGAAAGGGATCTCGAGAGGTCATTGAGTCCAGTCCCCTGCCATGAGTATGGCAGGACCAAGCACTGTCTAGATCTTTCCTGACAAGTGTCTGTCTAATCTCCTCTTAAATATTTCCAGTGGTGGAGATTCCACTACCCCCTAGGCAATTTATTCCAGTGTTTAACCACCCTGACAATTATAATTTTTTTCCTAATGTCCCACCTAAACCTCCCTTGCTGCAATTTAAGACCTTTGCTTCTTGTCCTATCCTCAGAGGCCAAGAAGAACAATTTTTCTCCCACTTCCTTGTAACACCCTTTTAGACACTTGAAAACTGTTATCATGTCCCCTCTAAGTCTTCTCTTTTCTAAACTAAACAAGCCCAATTCTTTCAGTCTTCCCTCACAGGTCATGTTTTCCAGACCTTTAATAATTTTTGTTGCTCTTCTCTGGATCTTCTCCAATTTTTCCACATCGTTCTTGAACAGTGGTGCCCAGAATTGGACACAATATTCCAGTCAAGGCCTAATCAATGCAGAATAGAAGAGAAGAACAAGAGGTGTAACAGTTAACTTGAACTAAGGATTTAGCTCGAGTTAACGTTTCACTGCCACGTGTAGCCACGGGCAGTTAGTTCGGACTAAGGGGATTTAAAAATGGCGCCTGGATGGGAAGATGCAAATAAAGCCTGGGATATTTAAATCACGGGCTTCATTTGCAACTTCGAATGCCTACATTAGCCTCCCTAATTCGAATTAGGGGGCTAGTGTAGACATACCCTAAGGTGCTGCAAGACTATTCACCGTTTAAGTTTTTCCTCTACCACATTGTTAGAGCTACAGTTTAACATGGATACAAGGCCTTTTTTATACACATATTTTGCAACTATTTTGCATGTGCTGAAAATAAGGTCAGAATAATGTCTAAATGTATATAATTAGGAAAAACACATCCAGAGACCTTCCATCAGGGACACATTTATAAGTATGCTCTACAATGGAAGAGTTTAAACCCATAGCCAAATCCATTTAATTTAGAGAATTTTGTAACTTTTTTCCAGATGGTGGCCTTTTTCTAAAAAAGACTAACTCTATGTAAGAAATAGTTTGGTTTGGAAATTCTATTAGTCAAGTAATTAAGTAAAACAAAACATCAAATTGGTAACAGCTAAGTGAAACAAGAAAGCCTCCCCACTATTGGAACTGGAAGAAAACACAGGGGCTGTGTCTACACTGGCATGAATTTCCGGAAATGCTTAAAACGGAATACTATTCCGTTTTCAGTTTTTCTGGAAAAGGAGCGTCTACATTGGCAGGCTGCTTTTCCGGAAAAGCCCCTTTTCCGGAAAAGCGTCTGTGGCCAATGTAGACGCGCTTTTCCGGAAAAGAGCCCCGATCACCATTTTCGCGATCAGGGCTTTTTTCCAGAAAAGACTACTGGGCTGTCTACAGTGGCCCTTTTCCGGAACAGTGTTCCGGAATAAGGACTTATGCCCGAGCGGGAGCAGAATAGTTTTTCCGGAATAGCAGCTGATTTTGTACAGCAGAGCATTGTTGCTTTTCCGGAAATTCAAGGGCCAGTGTAGACAGCTCGCAGCTTATTCCGGAAAAGCGGCTGATTTTCCGGAATAAGTGGCCTAGTGTAGGCACAGCCAGGTAGTTATTCTATGGACTAATTCTTACTGTTGCAAGTTGAATTAAAAAGGACAAAAGCTTAAGTCACACTATAACTTCAAGGGAGAGGATAATAATCAATTGCTTGTCCTCACCACTTTGAATACAGCATGTCTGGTATTAAAGAAAAGGTAATTGTTTCTAATGGAATGGAAAAAACTGTTCATGCATACTTCCTCCTTGAGTAAATATGGTATCTGTAATGCTGCTAATGAGCCTCATATTGGAGTTCTTCTCAGGAAAACTTTGCTTGATATCAAAGGTTTTGGGGAATTAAAGGACTGTATGAATTAGCCCAGTATTAAAATTTTAAAACCTAATTCAGACCTAGTATTATTAGGCAGGTGCAGGCCTATTTAACTTAGCAGATTTACTCTCAATGATACAATGGATAATAAAGCCTACAATATTCTGCAGAAGAAATGTTTGTCATACAAGATACAACTACCTGAGGGAAACACTAATTCATTTTTCCAAGTGATATATATGCTCTGATTTTACTCAATGCATTTTAAACATCTTAAAAACACTAAACATTATTATGTGTTTGCTAGCAGAAAACTAAAAATAGAACAGATTAAAAACATAGAATTTTCTTGTAGGAAAGATGTGTACATTTAAATTTGTAGTAATCACAGAATATTAATTTTAAAATTAAGAAGTCTTTACACTGAACATAAATAGAGTATTTCTTGTTTGATTTTCAGGCCTGCCTAGAAGGTAACTATTTTTATGCATAGACTTATTTACATACAGCTCTCCAATTGCATCTTGCAACGCTGTGTATCCATAGGAAACAAGGTCAAGTCCAAAGGGCATGACAGAGTAACGGATAATCTGAAAATAGAAAAATAGATCTTAGACATAATTTGCACTGCTTTGTAAGTAACAAACTAGAGTAAGACTGTCTCTGTGCATGTACAGAGTGTAAAAGTACAAAAATAATAAGAATCTATAGTATAGTATAGTGACTCAATTTTCTGTTGTCACTGAGAATCTGATTCCAAAATAATGGGGTGTTGAACCAGCATCATTCTAGCTGTATTCATGTATTTTGTCAGCAAAATTCTGTATGGTTTAGAAATACAGGATGAACCTCGTTAGTCTGGCAACATCTATGGTCTGGCATGATTTTAGTTGGCCAGATTTACCATAGGTGTGGCCATGTTTCCCACAGTCCCATAAAGTTTTTGTTTATAGCCACCAATTCAGGCTCTCAATGTTCTGTGCCACTATTTAGCTTTAATTTACCACTAACTAAATGTCTTCCAAGAGCCCAGTAAGTAGGGGAAGCATTGGTAATGCTGCTAGACAATATTGATCTCTTGGGATCGGACAAATTCTCAGATCGGAACTGATCAGGTCCTGGACAAGAGAGTTCAACTTGTACAGCAATAAGGCTTTTCATGTATAAACTTTTATAGGAAAAATGCTCACCTTGTTAGTCAGTGTGTGTCTTTGATGGGTCTGGGTGGTGGGAGGGGGAAAACTCAAGTGAGAGCACCTGGGGCAATATTACACTATGGGGAGGCTGCTGCTTTCTCATTTCCCCTTCACTCCATCCTGTGGGGGGAAAAGAGGGAGGACCACATCCTTTCTTCTTTTGCTGCCACTGAACAGTATAGTAAGCAGTTAGGAGAGGCCAACTGAGCTGAGGGAGGATTGTTTCTGCTTACTGTTGGCAAGTAGCCAGGATAGGGACTTTTCAAGCCCCACCTTTTATCTATAGAGCTGGATTTCACAATGCCAAGGATGAAGCTGATTGCCAAATTTTGTTTGGGGTCTGGAAGAGATTTCTGGTTTTCCACATGACAAAACTGTCAAACTGCTCTGTGGATTTTTTTTCCCTTCCATCCAGCACCTTGAAGGTCTACTTTGGGGATTTAAATTATATTCAACCAGTGGGTTGCTTGGGAATGGGCCTCATACACACTGTTCATGGTGATGGGGTTGCCATCATGTTTCATGCAGTATATGGCTCTCCTCATCTCTCTCTCTTGTGTGGAGGAAAGGAATGGATTGGCATTCTAACTTCCAGCCAAGCCTGAGAGTATAGAGGGGGCATTGCTCCCATATCCATCCTCAGGTTTGCAGAACCCAAGTCCATTGATACCAAGTGAAATCCACATTCGAAGAGCCCTGCCAGGTAATTTGGGGTAGTGGTCTCCCATTCAGCAATAGCTATAGTAAGATTGTAAGTTTCTGTATTTAAATATACAATGGCACATTGTTACAAATACAATTAAATTTGTTTTTGTTGAGGATTGAGTTAGTGGCTAAAATGGAAACAGTCTAATAAAAAATATTTGGATCAATTGAAAAACTTATCTCCAGTATTACACTGACCCTAATCAGTATTTTCCTACAACATTACAGACCATAGGATAATCCCTTATCAACTGGGGCTTGTTTTTTAATTTTCTGCTTCCAGATGCAGCAATTGTTAGTAGCTATAAATCAGATTCTTATTAACATAGGGTGTATCTAATGTGGTCTGAAAACTGTATCACTTACTCTGAAAGGCCCTAATTGTTGTCAGATTATTATCATAATAGACAAAGTATCAATCAATATTCTTTAGAATCTGTAGTTTTGAGAACTTCTGATTTATTTGTATATATTTTATTTAATATCAATACCAGCTGAAAGTACTATTGATTATTATCTTTGTAAATTATACATATTACTAAGCTGCAAACTGAGAAGTATGTCCTACACCAAATAACTTATTGAAGATTATTCAAACAAAACCAACAGTAAATATTTACAATTAAAGTAATACAATACCTCATGCTGACTAGAACATCTCCATCCCGAAATATAAATAGAAGAATATTTTCTTGAGTGACATCATGGAAATTGGCATTCTTTTCATTTGCAAAGAACAAATCTGGCTTCCACAGGCATTTAAACATTGTTGGATCCACAGTCAACGTATCTGAACCCCTCCAGTCATTGGGCAATTTAAGTCTGGGGTCATTCCACTTCTGTCTTAGGAAGATGTTAACTCTGTAATCCTGATGAGAAGAACTTGTAAGTGTGTAGCCACAAAAACACCAAAATTAATACAAACATCCAAAAATCATGCGGGCTCGAAAATGAAAAAAGATTTTGAGTTAGCGATTTTCCTATAATGGATACAATTGATCATTCTTCAGTACAATATACTGTCATGATTTTCTCGGTTTTTTTAAAAAGAGAATTAGCTCAAAGATAGCTAAAGTGAGGTTACATGCTTTCTTTAGATTAACTATCTTAAACTAAGAGAATGTGGGCCAAATTCTGCCTTCCCTTACATCTGTGAAGCCTCAATGACAGCAATGATACCTTCTGTGTGTACATGAAGATTGGGTGTAGTCTTATAGTTCTACAAAATATATGTATTTCAGGCTGCAAGATATCAGGCAGAGCCCATATGTATTTCACACTTACATCAATCCTCTGACCCGGTAAGTGTAAATTGCAGCACATGCTTCAGCTGGTTATACAGTATGTTAACAATGTGGCACCACATTATGAAAGTAGAAAACAGGGCAGAGAAGTAATGCTTAGGAGCCATAGAATAAACTAAGAAACCAAAGAAATATGAAACGGTTTTCCAAATTTTGGTGTCAGTCCATTGCTGTACTGGTGATGTTATGCCCCTGGAGTAACTTGAAATAATCTCTCCCAAAGGTAGCTAGAGCTCATTCATTCCACCATGCATGCTGAACCTCACTGAGATAGTACAGGCACAATTAAAAGTAGAATTTGACATTGACAGAGCAGCACTGTAGACCATACTCATGCAAAAATCAAGCAAAATTCTTCCTGAATTCTGAGAACACATGGATGATAGTACAATCAGATCTAAAGAGAACCACATTTTGCCTTCAGTAAATGAAGCAGATTATCTGAATGGTAGCCACATGCATTTCATCCTCAGTGAGAGCAGTGTGCATCCAGGGAACTATTTGACCCAGAATATCAACTATGATTTTCACTCTTACTGCCTGTTCATTAAGGTTTAAGATAGATGCATGCTGTGAACCAAAAATGGAGGGAAAGAGTTATCTTAATTTTTTTTTAAAAGTTAAAAACCTTTATGCAACATAAGTCCTTGCTTTAGACCTCCTAATACTTCTTGTGTTTTATGTATGTCTATTAAAGGGTAAATATTCTGGGATATAGTCTGTCATGAAATGCATATCTTGCATAATAGATAACTCTCTGCCAGTGCTTTACAAATGATAATAAATTGTTATGGATGAAACAACATGTGGTGGAGATTTAAGTACATTTGGATGTGTCATTATGCCACACCAATTATAAAAGATCATTTCTTGTACAAGTTAGTCTCTTTCGCACAATATATTCTGGGCAGTCTTCCAAAATATTGTCTTTATGACTAAACATAATTGTAAATAACAAAAATAATTAACTGGAAAATACATTAAATACATTGATATTAAATATTATTTTATACGATAATATACAATAAGCATACTTCTGGAAAAGCTATAGTTAATAATAGAGATGTATAGCTTTCTCACAGTCTGTTCTTGGTGAAAAAAAATATGACCTGATTTTCATTTACATTAAAGCTAGGGATGTAACTTTTAAATGATAAACACACACTTAGCGGGTGATGCTTATCAGTAATTGCTTAACCAATGGCTTGGCTAGAATGCTCCCCACCCAAGGCACAGTGTCCCTGGCACAAGCTGCCCACCCCCACCTGCAGCGAGCTCAGCCCAACCTGGCCAGAGCAGCCCGGAGCAGGGTAACCAGGATTTTCCATCCTAATTACAGCCCATTTTATACCACTTTAGAAGTGTAAAAGTAGGATAAATGTAAGGGCCCTTTGTACTACCAGCATGATGTAAAGAAAGCTTAATATACATGAAAACTCAGGCTATTCTCGTCATCTCCAAATGTAACTTTTCAATTGCATGTATAATTATGGCTCTGTTTGCTTTTTGTATTGCTGAAACTCCCATCCTGTATGGAAATTAGTTGTGTTCAAACCATTTGTGATAAATACAATTCATTGTTTATTCTCTCTAGCATGCCATTATTCATTATACTGAATATAGAGTTCCTCCAAAAATCTACTCTCCCTGTTACAACCGAAAAAGCTGCTTCTTCAATTTGATAAAGACAAAGGGTACGTCTACACTACGTTAATTTGAACTAACTTAGTTCAACTAACTTAGTTCAACTAACTAAGCTAATTCAAACTAACGGATCCAGACTAAAAAACTAGTTCGAATTAGTGTTTTGCTAATTCGAACTAGCATGTCCACATTAAGTGGACCCTGAACCAGGCTTAAGGATGGCCGGAAGCAGTGCCAGCAGGGCATCAGAGGAGGACTTAGAGCATGGAGATGCTGTCTCAGGCTAGCCGAGGGCTGCACTTAAAGGGTCCCGACCCCCACCCCGGACAGACAGTTCTCAGGGGTGCCCCGCTTGCAAAGCAGTCCTGGCTTGGAGTGCCCAGAGTACCCACACTGGGCACATCACAGCACTCGGCCATCAGCCCGGCTGCACTTGCTGCAGGCTGCCATCTGGGGAGAGGGGGCAGATGCTACCTAAGTTTCTACCATTCCCTCTGCCTCTCCTTGGGTCTAGCATATGTCTGCACTAAACCCAGATAGCTTTTGGTTTCCCTTTCTTTTTATTGCCCTTTTTGCCTCTTTGAATTATATTGTGATACAAGGTAGGAACTATGGAATGACCCAGATCACATCCATTTATACTGGATAACCAGATGACGGGTGTGGTATTTATTATTATTATATCCTCCTTCAGCCAATGCTGGTATCAAGGTGGAAACCAGTCTCTTCCATTCTTCACAGTGTTTTGAAGTTTGCAGGTGAACAAATTCAGGTGCCAATCACTTGGGTTAAATGTGCAATGTAGGCATAGCCTAAATGAGATGTTGATAGACTATTTACCCTTCCCTGATGAGGGTTCTTCTTAAGATTTCTCTTGGGCATCCACTTGTCTTCATATCAGTTAGTTTCTACTTGATAGCTTTATGTGGAAGTTTGTGTTGACATTCACAGTATATGCCCCAATTCCAGCTTTTTGTTCTGTTTCTGGTGGAATAGGCTGCTGGCTGGCTGATTTCACCATGGTCATGACATTCCAAACAAAATCCAGAAGCTCTCCTAATAGACCCAGAAGGTTGCCTTAAGGTATAACTCCAGCTATGTAAATAATGTAGCGGGAGTCGACATATCTTAAGCTGAGCTGGGCACCTTCTCCATTTGATCCTGTTGGCTTCCTGTACTCCATGGAACTCAAAGAGTCCCAGCACTGAACAGGGGCACCCACAGTGTTCGATTTAACAGGCCCTTTCTAGACCTGCTAAATCAAATGCCAGAAAATCCACCTTCAGTGTGGTAAATATAGACACATCCTTATGTACCTGTAAAAGGTAGACCCACAAAAAAAACCCTCACTTGAATAATCAAATTAGATAAATATACTTCAGGCCAAGCAATTTGCATACAAGGATATAGTAGACTTCCGATAATCCAGAATCTTCGGGACCTAGGTAGTTCGTCATATCTGATAATCCAGCACCATCAGGAGGTACTATAAGCTGGTTATACATATACACTGTATACATTACATACTGTATATAAAGTGTTTAACCCTTTTTATTGTACATACTGTATACAGTATACTGTAATGTTTTAGGTTTTTTAACCTTTTTACCCTTTTTGCTCGTTCAGCTGCTGCCTTGTGACTCATTTTTTGACAAAGCTCACTCACTAGGCTTTTACGATTTTGATGCTGGACTATCGGGAGTGCTGTACAGTTGGATGCCAGACTATTGGAGTTTTACTGTAGATGGTTTTGTGCTCAAGGTAGTTGCAATAGGTTTTTGGGGTGGTTTTTTTTTTTTAAGGCACATTCATTACATCACTTTTTTTTTTTTAACCATTTGGCTCTTGGTGAATCATAAAGAAACCTCTGTAAAAGTCACTTTTTAAAGTGTGCAATAAATTTTAGAAACATGAAAGGGCCATCTGGCCTAATATACCTAACATGTTAAACATTTATCTCCCTTTTACCCTTCTGCTTTTTTTCACATTTATCCCTCAATCTCCTTTTTTTCCCAGAACTAAATCCTAGGCTGTTTTGAGCACACTTACATTCTTTGTGTCAATGACAATCTCCTATAACACAATGCACATATTTATTATCCTTTGCAATAAAATACATCCAAATTCCCTATTTGCTCCTGATTAAACTTTAAAAAGTTTGTTTCCAAAATTTTCAAATATAAAGGTAAGACCTAAAGTCAGGCCTTATCACCATAAACACTTAAACATATGCTTAACTTTAAGCAGTTGGGCAATTCCATTGAAGTTGTCCGAGGATGTGCTTAAAATTAAGGACATATGTAAGGTGCACTGACACCAAAAGGGGCTTTTATTATTACTATTTAACATGTATATGGTAATCTATTTGTTTACATACTGTCCTTAACAGGGAAGTTTTCCTAAATTAGTTTGAAGTAAATGGACTGATCAATTCCTGCTGAACAACTAAGCTAATGATAACTGAAAAATAACAGGACTGAGTTGGTGGAGGAACCCAGTGAATTACCACAGGTATCTGAATTACATACAATTTATTTAAATGAAACTTCCTGAGTGATACAGGAGAGGAAATAATGTCATACTAATGAAATTCACAGATGGAATTGAAAACCTATAGGAAATTGGAAGCAGTTTCAAACATCAGTAAAGACAGAGATATAATACTCAAGAGACTTAAAGGGGATTTAAAAAGTGAGCAGAACCTCACAAATTGGATTAATCATGGAAAAAAGATAATATATTTGGAGGGGAAGTAATCTAAAAATAACGACAAGGAGTCCTGTGAAGACTATAAGTTGGCACAGGACTCCTTGTCACTTTTGCAGAGCCAGACTAACACGGCTACCCCTCTGAAAATCTAAAAATAGATATTCAGTGTGAGAAAAAAACCTGGAAAGCAGTAATGCAGAGGGAATGGACATCAGAGTTCATAATGCAATATGGCAACAAAAGAAGCCAATACAATGTAGGATGCACACACACGGATGAATGTAAGTTACTGGTATTTGACCTGATACCAAGTAGTTGGCCTGGACATTTACTGACTACTGAATAGGGATCTAAATAGTAGGCTGGAACTAGAGGCAGCAAGCAGAAGCAGGGAAACACACTGGGACAAATGGAAAAAAGCTTTATATTTAGACTCCTCATTCTTAAACAAAACTCCACATTTTCCAAACTTAAATGCAAGTCTTTCGCAGTACTGCTAATATCACTGGGTTCAGCAAGGACTAAGCTGATGAATATTCCTCATATTCAAGCAGAAGTTTTTTATACCCATAAGAGAATGCTTCTCACCCTGGTACTCAGAAATGATAATAGTCACAAAATGACTTAATGCAGTAGGGAGTTCCCAATCATTACCATCTGTCTTTTATCAATACTCAATTATCTTCTCTCATCCTGGACAACAAACATGGGCATGAGTGTGATCTACTGTGCATTGATATTCCGTTTCTTTATGTTCAACTCTGCTTATTCATATCCTCAGATGCCTGGAAAATTAAGAATCTGAACACTACACATCCTCCTGCTCTTGGCATAGTAATCTTTCTAT
Organism: Pelodiscus sinensis; assembly: GCF_052426305.1. Classification (NCBI taxonomy): domain Eukaryota; kingdom Metazoa; phylum Chordata; order Testudines; family Trionychidae; genus Pelodiscus; species Pelodiscus sinensis. The sequence goes on from NC_143055.1 coordinate 77,577,444, forward strand.
GCGCCTCATTTATAGACAACACATTCACTTTAAAGTTACACAACATGACAAAACTGGTTCACAAGGAAGTAATTGACCTCACACGAATACACATTCCCCTTCTGAGTAAGCAACGAAGAACCACACGCACATCTCTCAGAAGCCACTAGAGTTCATTTAATTTTTTAGGCCTTTAATCCATCAGATTTTAAATTCTCTCACAATTTATGAACAAGAGATACAATCCTCTTTGTGAATCAGTAAATTTAATTCAGTTTAATGTAATAAAATTTGCATGTGAATATTGAAATTTCACACTTACCATCGTTGTCTCTTGAATTGATCCAAAGCTATTAATGAAAATGTTGACTGTTACATCAACTGGAATTCCTAAAGAAAAACAAAGCATAGAAAATGCACAATAAGTTATACAATGTAAGATTTAGGTCCTGATTCTCTTGTGAACTAGTGACAATGGTAATGTAAAGGGAGCTTAAACTAATTAATTATACATACGTTAGGGTCCCTTTTAAATTCACTTAACAGTGCTCTGGCACATTTGCTGGCTTGCCCCCTTTACATTGAAAATTATGAAAATTCCAGTGATAAGAAAAATTCCGTAGCCCAATTCTCTTAGCTTACAATACTACGTGTGCAGTAGACTGGAATCTTTTGTAAATATCATGTTTCTGTGTTATCACAGTATAGTGATATAGAGCAGAGGTTCCCAACCGCCGGTTCGCAGACTGGTGCTGGGCTGCAAACTGTTGGCTGGTAGGCCATGGCAGCTCTAGGGCCCCGGGGCTGGTGTCCTGCCCTGCCTCTCAGCCAACTAGTGTTGGGCAGGGACGGGGTCTCCTGAATGTGGAAGAACACTTGCATGGCGGGAGAGCCACTAGGAGTCCATCACAGCAGCCTTAGAGCAGCCGTGATCCAGGTAGCAGCACTCAGCAGGTGTTTGGGAGGCAGCTCTAGGCTAGGTGAAGGGAGCAGGGAAGGCACTCAGGGCTCCGGAGATGAGACTAGTGCTGGGGGCAGGCTCTGGAGGTGGGGGACTCTGAGGCAGGGAGCTGCCACTGAGGGGCTCTGGGAGTGAAGCTAATATTGGGAAGCTTTGGGAGCAGGACTAATACTGAGGAGCCCTAAGGGATGGGGGTCTCTAAGAGGCAGAGGGCTGACACTGGGGCATCTGGGGTGTGGAGCTGGTACTGGGGTGCTACGGGGCCAGGGCTGGCACTGGGAGGGTTTGGGGGACAGGGTTACTACTGGGAGCTGGCACGGGGAGGTTCTGGGAGGTTGGGTGCAGTAGGGTTCTGGAAACAGGAGGCTGGCCCTGGGGTGGCTGGTAGTGTGGGGCTCAAAGGAGTGGGGGGGGGGGTGGCTCTGAGTCATTTGGGATGGACTGATATAGACAACATATGTATGCAGGAAAGACACATACTTTGGGCTCTCCTAATCAATTTGTGACATTTATTCTTGGTATAAGTCTGATGTGAGTGTGTAAAGGATTGTGGGTTGTGGTGGGATATAAAAATGGCCCTTTGAAGCCTCTTCATTCTCAGTACAATATAGATTGATGAACCTGAGGGTTGCTCTTGCATACTCTTCCTTGGTGACTACAACTTTACATGGTGGGGCATTTAAAATCCCAAAGATCCTAAGAGATATGTTGGAACCTGGTGACGTACACCCAAGATAAATGGACAATGGGTAGAAAGGGACATGGAAAAAAAGCAATTCTCTGGTCCTCCAGGATGAGGATTGAGCAATAGGCCAATGCTACAAGATTGCCATCCCTGTCCATCATGATGGAATGGCTATGTGTTGCTTTTTTACCTTATTTAGGGCATAAAAAAGGGAAACATTCAAATTCAGAATCTAATACACATTTAATTAATATTATTCCAATTCATTCTGCTAAGATTTACTAGTGAAAATGTAGATTTTGCCTTATGCACAACGTTGATAGTATGGCCATGCTAGCTCCTCCTGTAAGTGGCTGAGTGCCCTCAACTCCTATTGCCTTCAGTGGATGTTGAGGGTGCTCAGTACCTTGAAGATTTAGACCAGCTCTGTGTGAGCCAAGAAAGCCAGTCATGCTTGAGAAATATTTTAACTTTGACAAATCACTTGTCAGAAAATATTATTCTTCCCTTATCTCCCTCTGAATTGATGCAACATTTCAGTCCTGATTCATTTGGGTGGGAGAAAAGAAATCAAATATTAGCAGTAAGATTTGGGGCTATGTGCCTACCTATAACTGAATATCACAGACTATTAAGTGGGCTTTTTTTGAGGGAGGAGATGACATTTTGAGGTTGGGAGGGAAGTTTAATACTTTTATAAAGTTAGCTGAGTAGAGACAGCTGAAGAACCGTTTTCCCTTGGAAAAAGGAAAAGTCTTTATGTTGAGGACAAGTTGATAAAGGGATATCTGTAGCACTCTCTTCAGAAGCACAATCAAGATTATACCTTTCCAGAGTAATTTCCTTCATATTATATATGTGTATGATACAATTATATAGTACATACACATATAGTTACATATGATTTTTAATGTGGTAGAAGCCACACTCCCAATCTGCAGTGCAAATGTTATAAAAATTTTGTGCTTTCTGAAAGGAGAAAATCTCATTCCTGGAAAGCTTAAAATGCAGCTGTAAGAGTTATGAGGGTTTTTTAAAGAGAATATATACCTGTCATTATTGTAACAATACAGAAGTGATAGCTGTTAAAGGCATGTACTTAAGCAATGAGCCACATTAAGGGTACGTCTAAACTACATGCCTCCGTCGACGGAGGCGTGTAGATTATACAGATCGGCAGAGGGAAATGAAGCCGCGATTAAAATAATCGCGGCTTCATTTAAATTTCAATGGCTGCCCCGCTCTGCCGATCAGCTGTTTGTCGGCAGATCGGGGCAGTCTGGACGCGCCACGTCGACAAAGAAGCCTTTCTTGATCGGCACAGGTAAACCTGGTTTCACGAGGCATACCTGTGCCGATCAAGAAAGGCTTCTTTGTCGACGCGGCGCGTCCAGACTGCCCCGATCTGCCGACAAACAGCTGATCGGCAGAGCGGGGCAGCCATTGAAATTTAAATGAAGCCGCGATTATTTTAATTGCGGCTTCATTTCCCTCTGCCGATCTGTCTAATCTACATGCCTCCGTCGACAGAGGCATGTAGTCTAGACACACCCTAATTTCCCACGTGCAGCAATAAGATAAATGGGAATTACAATTTTTGTGTGCTTTAGGAAAACTATACCATAAGACCTAAATTCCGTAGTATTTTCATGATAATCTTAAAAAGAAGTTAAGTAAAACAGTTCAATGCTTTAAACATATACTGCTTCGAAAATAGTATTCAAATACCACTTTAAAACCATACAATTTAATTTGTAAAAGCCTTAGATTGAAAAAATCCCTAAAACCACTCCATGGAGTTATTTATCAGCTAACAAGGGTAAATATCTTTCAACAGTTTCACCCTCTTTCCAGAAATGTAATCCTAAATCCTTTCAAAAATCTGGTTAGCACAGATTCAGTGCATGTGGATTTTAAAAAGGAAATGTTATTAACTTGAAAAGTAGAAAACATCTTTTATACGTGACAAACCTTTGAAATTTGGTCTTATCCTGGGATCATAACTGACCAACAGCCTATTCAAGGTATTGCTAGTAGAATTAACAGGTACTCTTGCAAGATCTTCAGCTGATTGCTGGCTGCAAAATAGTTGATTGGTTATTGTTAAGATACAAGGCACTGCAAGTCTGACAGTTCTGAGTAATTTTAAAATACTGTAAGTATTCAAAACGCATCATACATATAAATCTCCCACGGGTTTATCCCTTTCAAGAAACTTATAGGATGTGTCTACATTGGCATCCCTTTCCGGAAAAGGGATGCTAATGAGACACATTGCAATTGCAAATCCGTGGAGGATTATTCAAGTAGGAATAAGAGATCCTCCGGAAAAGGGCTTATTTTCTGGAGAATCACGTCTAGACTGGTGCTTTTCTCCGGCTTATCCCCAAGCTGGAAAAAAGCGGCAGCCATGTAAATGCATATGCCGCGGCGGATATTTAAATCCCCCGCGGATTTGCAATTGCAATGTGTCTCATTAGCATCCCTTTTCCAGAAAGGGATGCCAATGTAGACACAGCCATACTGTATTGAATCTTACTTTTACCTGTTTAATTCTAAAACAATCTTACTTTACCTGTCTAATTCTAATAGTACTCACATTTCAAAATTTTCTTCATAATGTTATACAAACCATGAAAACTGTAATGATTTCTGATTGTAAACTAAATAAAAAACTAAAAACACTGAATAAGTAAAATTGAACTCATGATTTTTTTTATCAAATATCAGAGATGCTTTAACTTCTTCATTACTAGAAACAGCCTACTGGACTACATGTTAGGTCCCAAAGCATTCAGAGGTTTTGGCAGTCTGTTGCTTTTCATGTGACAGAGTCAGCTATATTACAGAGAGAGTTAGGATATGTCTACACAGCAACATTATTTTGAAATAACTAGAGATAACTTATTCCACGTCTATACAGCAGGCAGTTATTTCAAAATAATGTCAAAATACTAACAAGCTCGAGGACTTCTTATTCCGACTCTTGTAACCCTCATTGTACAAGAAGTAAGAGAAGTCTGAGGAAGAGTTCTCTATTTCAAAATAAGTGCTGTGTAGACACACCCAATTTTGAAATAAGCTATGCAATTGAAGTTGTTCAATTTGCATAGCTTATTTTGAGTTAAGCCCTGTTCTGTAGAAACACCCTTAGAGACTACTAATTTAAATTGGTAAATCCTGATACCCTTTTCAACTGAAAAAAGAGGCTGCAGTCTCATTTTATTTTTGATGAGAGAACTGCAAAATCCTCATTAACTGTTTTTCATTACTGTTCACGTTTTAGGTGATTACTCTTACCTGTCCCAAGCTAACTTTACTTTTATTAGAGTAGCTTCTGAATTCTGATATTAAAGTCAGTGAGCATATACATTCATTTACCTCCGCACACACCCCTTTTGCAACTCACCCATGCAATTCAGTAGACTATCTAAACTCACAGTCTGATTATGCTAGATATATGTGATTATTAAATTCCAAGACTCCAGAGTAACCCCAAACAAAATGAGAAAAAAAATGAAACAACAAACCTAAGCCTATTTGTGATTTATCACAACTAGATCAGTGCTGGGCAATGAGTGACCTGCAAACTGGATGCCGTTTGCCAAGGTTAGCCCCGATGGACCACTAGATGCTTTATTTACCTTCATGTCTACAGGTATGGCCACTTGCAGCTCCCATTGGCAGTGGATTGCCAATCCCAACCAATGGAAGCTGCCAAAGTGATTCCGGAAAAGCAGCCTGCCAATGTAGATGCTCCTTTTCCAGAAAAACTTAAAACGGAATAGTATTCCATTTTAAGCAGTTCCGGAAATTCGTGCCAGTGTAGACACAGCCCCAGTAAGCCTAGCTTAGGGTTTCCAATTCTGGTCAGATGTATTCCTGGAAATTTTATCACTTGACACAATCTTTAAGATTCATCTTTAATTCTTGGAGACTCCACAACAATCCTGGAGGGTAACTCTTAGGGTACGTCTAGACTACAGAGTTTTGTTGACAGAAGTTTTGTCAACAGAATCTGTCGACAAAACTTCTGTAGACAAAGCACGTCTAGACTACTGAAACAATAGACAAAACTATAGACAAAACTTTTTGCTTTGTCGACAGAGAGCGTCCAGACTGCAGGACGCTCTGTCGACAGAAGAAAGTACCTGGAACTGCTTTGTCAAGTCACAGGTGCAGCATGTACTTCCTTGTTCTGCTGCCTGCACTTTGCAGAGACGCATGCTAAAAGGGGCACCCCTCCTCCCCCCCCGACTAGCCCTTGTTCTGCTGCTGCAGCTGCCTAGAGGGATAGCAAAGGTTCTGCAGTGCCTATTTGGAGTGCCCTGCTTCCTGGCACAGCACAGCAGTGTGGGGGGTTTTTTTTGAAGGTTTTCCCTAACCTTTGTTTACCATGGAGCGAGAGCTTCCCCTGGCCAGGCGCTGGCCCCACTCCACAGTGCTTCAAATGCTGCTGCAACTGCATGAGACTATCATGCTGTTAATGCCTGGTCCAGAACCTGAGCCCAGACTGGAGCCCCTCCTTCAGGATGCAGCAGCACTGTTCCTGCCTCCAAACTTTTTCCCGGACAGGCGATGTTGGAGGAGGGAAACAAGTACAGACTGGTGGGACCGGCTCATAATGGAGCAGTGGGATGATCAGGCTTGGCTCCAAAACTTTAGGATGCGGAAGTCCACCTTCCTGGAGCTTTGCAACTGGCTTGCCCCCATGCTGCAACGACAGGACACCCACCTGCGCCCTGCCATCCCGCTGGAGAAGAGAGTAGCTATTGCCCTCTGGAAGCTGGCCACTCCTGATAGCTACCGGTCAGTGGGACACCAGTTTAGTGTGGGGAGATCAAGTGTTGGTGCTGTGTTGATGCAGGTAAGTCCCTTGGGGATGGGGGGAGGGCAGTCCGTAAGGGGACTGTAACCAAAAAAGGGTGGTTGGGGGGGCAATGGAGGGGAGGTGGTGGAGGGCTCCTGTGCCTTACACCATCATACTACTGGGAGCAATCACTGGGAGGCGGGGGGGGGGGAGGGTCGCCAAAGGACTTAGGCAACCCCTCTTACTTCATAATCTGTGTGTGTTTGTATGTGTCTATTTTTGCAGGTGGTGAGGGCCATCAACTCCGAGCTGCTGAATCGGATTGTCCACCTCCGAGACCTAGACACGATCATGGCTGGTTTTGCAGGGCTGGGATTCCCAAACTGCGGAGGAGCGATCGATGGAACGCACATTCCCATCCGTGCACCACCCCATCGAGCCGCCCGGTATATCAACAGGAAAGGGTACTTTTCCATTGTGCTGCAGGCCCTGGTTGACCACCGTGGACTATTTACGGACCTGTGTGTGGGGTGGTTGGGCCAGGCACATGATGCTCGGATCTTCCGCAATTCACACCTGTACGAAAGGCTGCAGACAGAAACCTTCTTTCCCTAGCGAACCTCTGCTATCGGGGACGTAGAGATGCCGGTCTGCATTGTGGCCAATGCAGCGTACCCCCTCATGCCCTGGCTTATGAAGCCATACACAGGGCATCTGACCCCGAGCAAGGAAGTGTTTAATGCACACCTGACACACGCCCATTTACAGGTAGAATGCGCATTTGGCCGGTTGAAGGGAAGGTTTAGGTGTCTGCTAACTCGCCTTGACATGGGGGAACACAATATCCCAGAGGTGGTGGCAGCATGTTGCATCCTCCACAACCTGGTGGAGAGCAAAGGGGAAGCCTTCCTCCCAGGTTGGGGGCCAATGGCTGAAGTGGAGGGCAGGTGGTTTGCGCAGCCTCGGACAGCTGCCGTTCGCCAAGCCCATCAGGTGGGGGTTTGCATCCGGGAGGCTCTGCGTGAGCGCTTCTCAGCTGGAGCCCTATGACTCCCCAAGGTATCCCCAATGGGGTCTGTGGGCCTTCCCCCCCAATCCCAAAATCTTCCCTCCCACAATCCATCCTTGCAGCAGCCTCTGAACAGTTAAGGCGCACACACCATGTTAAACTTGAAAAATATGTTTATAAAGGAGTAACGTAAGAAATTAGATCAGTTATACAAAATAGAATTGTTCAACAACAGTGAAAAATAAAGTTCTTTTTTTAACTAATAACATGTGTTTATAACTGTGGTAGAAGGAGGAATTTCCAACATGGAGTGAGGGAGGGAGGGAGGGCAGACACCTTAAGGGTAATGGTGGCCTCGCCTGGGCCGCAAGGCTTTGCCACCCCTGGTCCGTGGACCCAGTCGGGCTCGAGTGGGGGCTGACAATGACTCTGCTCTAGTGGGGGGGGAGGGGCAGGGGCTGAGGGGAAGGACGGGGGGATCAGAGGGGGAGGACGGGGGGGTCAGAGGGGGCTGGAGCTGGATGGGCAGGAGGAGTCCCCAGGGGGAGAGGACCTGGCACAGCCAGGGACTCCCGGACGGTGGCACACATACTGCTCCACTCTGGGAGGAAGTCCTGCAGCAGGCGACTATGCCACCAAGCCTCCTCCCTCGCTCTTTCAGCCATGGTCCCTTGCATTTTGGCCATGGTCCTCTCCATTTTCTCCATGGCCTCCACATGCCGCTTTAGGAGGTCATTATAGGTCCTCCAATGCCTGCGGGTGCTGTGGGACCGGGTGGGTGGTGGCACAGGAGTTGCGCGGCGGACAGCTGCAGCAGGTCTGGCTGTGGAGAAGAAGAGGAAGAACCGATCAGTGTTAGCAATTCACACACAAGTCCATACAACAAGGGATGGGAATGTTGTTACTGGTAGGTCACGTCTGGCCTTGCCAGCCGCCTCGGCTGCACAGGGGACCCGTTGTGGCTAGGACAATGTCCACCTCCACCCCCTAGATCCTTCCGCCCTCCACTGTGGCTGTCCAGGCCAGATCAGTGTGCAGGAACAGTAGGACAGGGGCCTGCTGCACCTTGGGTCTCCCATGCCCCCCACCCACATACCCACCACCTGCCCGCCTGCCTGTACGTGCACAGAGATGCAAGCTGTCCAGGAGGGCGGACCAAGATGTGAACACTGCTCTGCATCCTCTCTGCTCCCACCTCCCCTGTTCTGTGTCTGTGACCCTGCCTGCACTCACCTGATGTTCCTTCTCCAGCATTGGATGGTGCCTGCGAGGCTTCCTCTGTCTCTGGGAGAGGCTGCAGAGTCAGGGTCAGGGTGTCCTCCGTCTGCTCCTCCGCCTCCTCCTCCTCGACATCGTCCCTGGGGACCTCCTGCCGGCTATGCTGCACCGGTGCGTGCAAGCCTGTCTGCACGAGCACGGTGCAGACATTGGTTCCTGGCCTCCCAGGATACAGTCCAGTTCCTCATAATAGGTGCAGTGCACTGGGGCTGCACCTGAAGCCGAGCTCTGCTCTCGGGCCTTCATGTACCCCTGGCGAAGTTCTTTTACTTTGGCCCGGAGCTGTTGGAGTGTCCTGGGATGGTGCCCTTTATCGGCCAGCCCCTGAGCCATGCGGCCATAGATGTTTGCGTTCCTGCGCCGGGTGTGCAGGGCCTGGACTGCTTCCTTGTCCCCCCACAGTTCTAACAGTGTCAGGACCTCTGTCCCTGACCAAGCTGGGGCTCTCTATTTTTCAGCAGAGGGCACCCGAGATGGCTCCCTTGAAGGTCCTTGGGGGCCTCGTGGTACTGGAGCTGCACACATGGCCATGTGCAGGTTACGCTGGGAGAGCTCTGGGCTGACAGGATCTCTCTGTGGCCAGCTTCCTGTCACAATGCCTGCCAGGGATGTCTGTGCCTTTAAAACATGGCTATAGACAGGACCAAGAAGAGGTTTTTCCTGAAGAAGGACTCTCCAGCAGGGGGCTTCCCTGGAGGTCTCCTTCTGTCGACAAAAGAAACCCCTGCGTCCAGACTGCCCTTTTTGTCGACAGAACTCTGTCGACAAAGACGTTATGCCTCGTAAAATGAGGTTTACCAGCGTTGACAAAACTGCTGAGTTCTGTCGATGTTATGTTGACAGAACTCAGCGGTAGTGTAGACGCAGATATAGTTTTGTCGACAAAAGTCCACTTTTGTCGACAAAACTCTGTAGTCTAGACACACCCGAAGTTGTTCATACACAGGGCACAGTAGAACAAGGCCTTGTCTAAGAGTAAAAATATTGTGGGATTCCGTCTCAGGAAAGATAAAGAAATCAGGCCTGACTACTGAAAGGAGGTGCATTCAGTGAGGTCAGAAAGGGGGGAGATACACTTAGCATTGCAATCATCACTATCATGTAGGATATGTTGGGCTTCTTAATCATTATTACTTCAGCAATAACTATTAGCATCATTAACAGAATGTAACAATGACTTAAATGAAAGATTTTCACTCAGCTCTCTTGTATAATGCTGCAAACCATATGGATCTTATATCAACCTGAACTCAGACAGCTTACCCATATGTGATTTGGAAGCAAGGATTATCAAACATGTGGTGGAAGAGATACATTTATATTGGTGGTAGTGGGATCAGGAACTGATTCATTAACCAAAGGTAACACTTAGAATTGTGGTTCAGCTCAGAAGTCTGAGCAGACATACACGGGGTATTCTCAGTTTGAAGCTATAAGGTTTCCTTGAGCTTGTCAGGATACATTGTGTCTCACTCTTTGGGGATTCTGAGACATACTATGATGGGATTTTATTTCCCTCCCACAATTCACTGCAGTTACAGGGAATCCTTGCCATAGACCATATTATTCAGGAATAATTATTTGGGAAAACAATTGCTAGTGAATGATGCTTCTTATTGTCTTGTTCTCATATTAATTACCTCTTATCCTAAAATATCATCATGCTCTGGCATCTATAATTTTAATGAGTGGTTGTTATAAACTATTGTCATGCAGAAGACTTTCAGGGAAGAAATAAGCATGTCTCAGAGAAGCGAACCCACAAGTCATTTTGTAACACAGTTGTCTAGAGTCTGTCATATGATATGTAACCAGTTGCCAGAATCTGCTTATAGTTTAGATGTTAGATAATTTAGCATGGCAATTTTTAAACGTCATTGCACTGTGACCCCCTTCTGACAATAAAAGATACCATATGAATATGACCCAGGGAGGGGAAACCAAAGGCCAAGCTCAACCAAGCCCCACCACCCCAGGCAAGGAGCCAGAGCTGAAACTGCTGCCCTAGACAGGGGGGAATGTAACCTTAGTCCTGTATAGTGAGGTTTTGGCTTCTGCTTCAGCCCCGAGCAGAGGGTAACGACTTGCTGGGGTCCAGACCAATACTAGCTTTGGTAATCCTAACCTACTTTGGGCTCCCAACCCAAAGTTCTCATCATGTCCCACTGTTGAAGAGTTTAAGGGAGCTGGTTGACGGATAGAAATGTGAGATTAATATACACTGCTATATTAACTTCAAGGATTTAAAAAAAAAAAAAAGTGTAATTCAAGATGCAGACTTTGATTCTAGCTTATCTAACCAGAATACAAGCAGATGATTTATACACAAATACCATTGATAAAGAGAAACACAATGCAACACACCTGACATATGACAGTAAACCAGAAGCATTATTACTTTTTATATGAATTAGTATTTTGGGATGCGGGCATTTGGCATTGAGCGATATGTACCATACTGTAGAAAGAGTCTAGTACTATAAAATTATATACCTTCCTTAATCATAGGAGTAATTTTACAACATGTACATGAGGAATATCAGCATGTATAACTGTCCCATGTACAATATCTTTTTGGGGGACGGGGGGGGGGAGGAGGGGAAGCAAGCACTGAATGATATCATGAACAATAATCCTCCAGAAAGTCTAACATGTTCACATGATTTCTTGTAATATCTTAGAACTATGTCTCTCTGAATAATTAGGTGCATATTCTTGCAGACAGGCAGCTCCTTCAATCCAGTCATACATTCCTTGTCTATTCAAAATTTCTCAGTTCACTGGGAGTTTTACATGCATAAAGATTTCAGGATTGGACCCCTAAATAAATTACATATCCAATACACATTAGGGATGTAAGTGACTAATTGACTATCTGATAAGCATAAGCTTATCGAATAGTTGAGTAGTGACTTGACTAGTCGCTTGCCTCTGTCTTTGCTGCTTCTATCAGAGAGATGCAGCAAGGGTCTCCCACTCCCAGCAAGGGTGATCCCAGCAAGGGTGTGGGGAGCAGGAGATGGTGCTGGGGAGGAGCCGGCTTTGGTTTCCCCCAGCACCATCTCCACAGGTGACGGGAGGCAGAGACACAGAGGGGAAACAGTGCAAGTGGGGACTGAAGCACTCCCAGTTCGCGCTGGTTCTAACTGCTGCGCTTCTGCTTTTGAAATGTACAAGAGTGGCATGGGGCTCTTGTACATTTCAAGAGCAGAAGCACAGGGAACAGGGGAAACTCAAGCAGTCCCCCGCTGACCCCATGCTCCCTGTGGCCACTTCAGCCTCTGAAATGTACAGGAGTCTCGCGGGGCTCTTGTACATCTTGAAAGCAGATGCATCATAGGGAGCATGGGGCTGGCAGGGGACCCTGCGAGGCTCTTGTGTATTTCAAAGGCTGAAGCAGCCTCTGGGAGCAGGAGGTCAGTGGGAGACAGTTTGGTGCTCCCTGCCGCACTTCTGCCTTTGAAATGTACAAGAGCCCTGAAATGTAGCAAGAGCGCCATAGAGCTCTTACTACATTTCAAAAGCTGAAACCACAGTTCCCCTATGTTCTTCTGCCTTTTAAATGTAAAAAGAGTCGCAGGTGGTTCTTACTACTTTTAAAAGGCTAAGGCACGGCTCCCCCTTATTGACTAATTGAGTAGTCAATGGAATTTACGTTAACTACTCAATTAGCTGATTAATCAAAATGTAACATCCCTAATACATGGTACATCTAGACACATGCAGATATTCTGTCTAATGTTTGCATAAAATATGGCCAGCATCTTCTAGTTTCAAATGATACTAGGCAAAAAAAATAAAAAAAAAAAACAAAAACCAAAACCCTATCTTGGTTAGAAAGCATAAACAGAGCTATATAACATAAAAACATAAGAACGGCCATACTGGGTCAGACCAAAGGTCCATCCAGCCCAGTATCCTGTCTGCCAACAGTGGCCAATCCCAGATGCCCCAGAGGGAGAAATCACAACAGGTAACTCTCATGTGATCCCTCCCTTGTCACCCACCTCCAGAGAAAAACACAGGCTAGGCTGGGACATCATTCCTACCCATCCTGGATAATAGCCATTGATAAACCTAACCTCCATGAATCTAGCTCTTTTTTAACCCTGTTAAACTCCTAGCCTTCACCACATTCTTTGGCAAGGAGTTCAAGAGATTGACTGAGCACTGAGTAAAGAAAAGTTTCCTTTTGTTTGTTTTAAACCTGCTGCCTATTAATTTCATGTGGTGACCCCTAGTTCTTATATTGTGGGAATAAGCAAATAACTTTTCCTTATTCACTTTTTCCACACCAGTCATGGTTTTATAGGCTGCTATCATATCCTCCCTAAGTCTCCTCTTTTCTAAGATGAAAAGTCTTTTTAAATCTCTCTTCATATGGGACCCTAATCATTTTTGTTGCCATTTTTGGAATCTTTTCCTATGCCAATATATAATTTTTGAGATGAGGTGACCACATCTGTATATAGTATTCAAGATGTGGATGTACCATGGTTTTAAATAGAGGCAATAGGATATTTTCTGTCTTATTCACTATCTCTTTAATTACTCCTAACATTCTATTTGCTTTTTTCACTGCCACTTCACATCGATAGTTCTCTAGTTTTCAGAGAACTATCCACAAGGACTCCAAGATCTCTCGAGTAGTTGTAGCCAAATTAGTCCCCATCTTATTGTTTATATAGTTGGGATTATTTTTTCCAATGTGCATTACTGTACATTTATCAATATTAATTTTCATTTGCCATTTTGTTGCCTAATCACTTAGTTTGGTGAGATTTGCTCTCATAACACATACTTTAGTCAATTTTTAAAGATCTATTTTGCAGATCTGATAACAGAATTCAGACCTTCCAATTTTTTCTTATATGGTTGTATTGTATCATAGTTTTCCAGAGGAAACAAGTGTTTCCAAAACTAGTAATTATAGGAGAGTTGTTGTTAACGGTGTTCTTTAGAACGCGGCAGTTTTTTCCAACCACAAAAGACCTCATTTTACAAGGAAAAACACCTTTTTTCGAAAGTGCTCTTTCAAAAAGAGGCTTTATTGAACACGAACTATGCTTTTTCGAAAAAGAGCATCCAGACTGCCTGGGTGCTCTTTTGAAAAAGTGGCTCACTTTTTCAAAAGTACTAGGAGTAGTCTAGATGTTCTTTCAAAAGATTCTTTTGAAAAAGCCTCTTTCGAAAGAGGCTTGTAGTCTAGATGTACTCATGGGCTACGTCTAGACTGGCATGATTTTCTGCAAATGCTTTTAACGGAAAAGTTTTTCCGTGATTGGCACAGACGCTTTTCTGCAAAAGCACTTTTTGCAGAAAAGCATCCGTGCCAATCTAGACGCGGTTTTGCGCATGATCGGGGCTTTTTTGTGCAAAACAATACTGCGTTGTCTACACTGGCCCTCTTGCACAAAAGCATTTGTGCAAGAGGGCTTTTGCCTGAACGGGAGCAGCATAGCATTTCCACAAGAACACTGACAATCTTACATGAGATCATCAGTGTTCTTGCGGAAATTCAAGCAGCCAGTGTAGACAGCTGGCAAGTTTTGCGGAAAAACTTGCCAGTCTAGATGCAGCCTAAGGGTATGTCTACACTACCCCACTAGTTCGAACTAGCGGGGTAATGTAGGCATACCACACTTGCAAATGAAGCCCGGGATTTGAATTTCCCGGGCTTCATTTGCATAAGCGGGGAGCCGCCATTTTTAAAACCCCGCTGGTTCGAACCCCGTGTAGCGCTGCTACACGGGGCTCGAACTAGGTAGTTCGAACTAGGCTTCCACGAGGTGTACCGGTAGTTCGGAATAGGAAGCCTAGTTCGAACTACCTAGTTCGAGCCCCGTGTAGCTGCGCTGCACGGGGTTCGAACCAGTGGGGCTTTAAAAATGGCGGCTCCCCGCTTATGCAAATGAAGCCCGGGAAATTCAAATCCCGGGCTTCATTTGCAAGTGCGGTATGCCTACATTACCCTCCTAGTTCGAACTAGGAGGGTAGTGTAGACATACCCTATGGGTTTTACCATATATGCTCTTTGCCCAATTGAATATCAAGCAATAAGTAGCAATTAATAACTTCTAATTTCTATATTTCATTAGTGGAACTATTCCAAAAAGGAACTGTATTTATCTAACACAGCAACCATAATTTCTATTTACTGTAATATCAAAAAAATATTGATATCTTATCACTGGACACGGACCTTAAACACTCGTTGATTTGCCAGTGCATTAAGAATGTCAACAGTTGTATTACTTTTTGGCTGGAACAAAACCTATATACCCAGAAAATTGATTTTAATACCAAGCTTAAAACTCTCTTTATTTACCAGTATATTTTTATCTGATGTTAGACACCACACAGTTATAAGTCCGTACTATGATTTCTGCAAAAATCTGAGAATATTGGTCTGAAATCAAAACTAGCATTCTAAATCAGAATTAAAAATATAAAGTAATTTTGTCACAAGAAATTCTCATTAAATTTGTAAGGAAACCTAGACGAGACTACACAGAAAATGAATTGCAACTGAGTTTTAAGACATTACACTGCCCAAAAGACCTCTCTTTTTCCCAGCTACAAATCTCATCAGCTATGCTCTTTTGATAGGAAAAGTCAGACACCACTTTATAATCACATACAGTCTTTAGAAATATAGTATCGCTATCAGTCTTGTCACACAGAAAGTATAAGAGAGATAAGCAACATACGATGGACAGAGATATTGCTTCTTTTTCCCCTTTCCTTTCTTTGAAGATTTCTCTTTGGAATAGGCTTCTTCAATCCAGGAAGACAACAAAACTAAAGAGAGAACTGCCAGTAAGAACTTCATCTTGAGGGCATAAGTCTATGAAGTACAGCTGATCTATGACAGATAAGAAAGAGGGCTATATTAGTGGGGCTAATTATGGAAAATGGGACCTCCTAAATGTAGGAAGTAAACAAATAGGTTTCCTTCATATTCAGTGGTCTCACACACACACAAAGCTCAGACGCTCAGTAAGTGTATGTCTACATAGCAGGGCTAAAGCCAAAATCAGCTACGCAATTCCAGCTACATCAATTGCTAAGCTTAAATCAAAATAGCTTATTTTGGCTTTTGGAGTGTTCTACACAGCAGGAAGTCTAAGAGAGAGCACTCTTCCTCTGACTTACCAGCTTTTTACGAGGAGTAAGGGAACAGGAGTCAGAACAAGAAGTCCTCCAGCTCAACATTATATCAAAATAACTGCTTCTAGTGTGGACACAGAATAGTGTCAGTTATTCTGAAATAACACTGCTGTGTAGACGTACCCTAAATTATCTGGAAAGACAGGTGGTCCTGGGCTAAGTATCCTCCCAATATTTACATACAAGGATAGACTTCAGGATATTTAGGAAATATACCCATCAATAAGCTGACAAATGTATTTTTGTTGCTGTGTTTTGAAGAAATATATTTAAGCCCTCTAAAGGCAGGCCTACTTAAGAGGCCTGTGAAGCCTTATCTCACATGGATGGATTCCCCACTCCAATAACATGACCATATTCTCCCAGAGACTATTATATATCACAGCATGACAATTACTGAGACCATGAGAATTTAATATTGCATTTTAAAACATTGTGATCAACAAATTTACCATACTAGGCATATTGCAACCCTAACTCACACAAGCAGTACCACAAAAACACCCCACACACATTTCAAATACAACAATGGTCCTGTAGTCTCTCGGGTACTAACAAAAATATATAAATGGTATCATGAGCTTGTGTGGCCACAACTCACTTCTTCGGACAACAAATATTTGTCATCTGAAGAAGTGAGTTGTGCCCTGAAAGCTCATGATACTATTTATATGTTTGTTATGCTCTACAGTGCTACAGGGCCATAGTTGTTTATGGGTTTTTTTTCATTATAGACTAACACCACTACCCCTCTGAAACTTGTAAACAAATAGTATCATTCAAATTTTAAATGTGAATAGTAGGCTCTTCTATGGGATTGTATATTTGAACATCTGTCAAATACAATGCATTAGACAACAAGTAATATACCACAACAAGTATTATAGAAATTACAAATTAGAACAAACATGGAAATTATAAAGGGTGACTAATAAGTCACATAATACTATAATTTCTTCTGCATTTTGTGTCCTCAGTACCATAAGTAGTTTTTCCATCCTTTTCTCCCCAGAGCAACAAAAGCACTTCATGGATTCTTTGTCTAAGAAATAGTAGTTGCATTTCTTTCTCCCTTAGAAGCAGGAGGATATTTATATTCCTTTTAACAACAGAAGGAGCTTCTGTCCACCCTCCAAAAGCAACAACAGAAGGGGCATCTTATGCCTAAAGCAAAGAACAGCAGGGGCTCTTTGCCAAATTACAAGATATTGTGATCTCCATCTCCTTCCCAAGCAACAGCTGCAGAGCTCTCCAACACCATCCCCAACTGCAGCAGCAGTCTCTTGACTCTCAACTACAGCAGGAGAAGGGATACCTTAATACCATTGCCCATATACAGTATCCAAGGGCTTTCCAGCCTCTTTCCTAGTTTTACACACACACACACACACACACAAGCAAGCAGAACTGCATCGCCTCAAAAAGAGAAGCATTAATACACAATAATAATCAACAACATAAATAATATCTATGTGAGATCTTACATTGGAAGCTCCCAAAGGGCTTTACAAAATGCACATAAGGGATCCTTACACCCTCTCTAACCATGGCAGGGGGTCCCACTGAACTACCTCCCCTACACCCACATCATTCTCCAATCACAGCAACTGTTGCTCTGCTTCCATTGGCAGAAGTAGAGAGTAACAGGGGGTTCCCCCATCCCCTGCTTATCCAGCAGGAACCTCTCTGGGGCCTGGGCTCCCTTCAGCTCTGGGTCTCACAGGTGCTGCAGCACCCGCTGGCTAGAAGCGCATTCCTTTAAACACAGGGTTTCGCGTTTGGTTCAATGGCTGTCAGCAGCCCCCCCTATACACACTGCTCCAGCCCCGCTGGTCTTGTGCGGTGCTGGCGGCAGGTTATCTGCCCTGAACTCACCATCCACACAGGGACAGCCGGCCCCCCGGCCCCTCCGTTCGCCAGCAGCAGCCACCAGAGCGCCCACCCCATCCGCAAGCGATGCCCCGCCGGCCTCTGCAATGCCAGCCCTGGGGCTCTCCCCCCCCCCACACACACACAGCGCAGCATCAACCCCGGCAGCACCCGCGTCCCCCGCTCGCCCAGCTCCCACTGCCCGCCAGCCTAGTGCTGGCCGAGGTACTGAAGACGCTTCGGCAGGAGGCAGCGCGCGCCGTGCCTGGGGCCGCCGGGGACACGGGCTCACCGGGCCAAAGGGGACGATGGGGCATCTCCGCCGCTTCCCGCTGCAAATCGCACGCAGCGCCACGGCCCACCCTGCGAACACCCGGCACCTACCACAGCGCGCCCCAGCCAACAGGAGCGCAGGACGCCGCAGCCCCACGACGCCCCTTTCCTAGGGCCGCGGGTGTCCCGGCAGCCTGCAGCGCGCCATGGCAGCGCCGCGACGGCCCCAGCAGTTCCCCTGGCAGCCGCCGCCGCGCTAGCAAAATAAGCCCTGCATCAAAACGCGCCCTTCCCCTTACTGAGCATGTGCAAAATGCTCGGCCCGGCCTGAGTGAGCATGTGCACAGCGCCTGCCTTGGGGCAAAGTAGCCCCTTTCCTTCCCTGCCCTTTGCTCTCACTTTCCTGGGGAAACTCACGTTCAAGGAAATGGGTTGCAAGTATCGGTAGGAGCGTGGGGGGAAAGGCATATGGATTGCTCTTACCTGTGAGCATCACTGCTACAGTTCTGGGAGGAACAAAAAGTTCCAGGCAGACCTTCTGAGGTTCAGAGAGGCCCTGGTACCCTTCCAGCTTTTGAGCCCCCTAGCTATACTAAAAATAAAAACCACACACCCGAGACAGGCAACAACAAAATAAGGGACGAGAAGAAGAGAGGTTATTTGACTTTTTTTTCCTATTTAACAAATGCATTTCTAGCCTTTCTGTGCAACTGCACTACTTATTGAGGAGAAATCTAGCTTTCATACAATGTCACAGTTAAATGCAAGCCCATTCAAATGCTCTTGTCCCACAGTTTAATGGTGATAGTTCTTTGCCTTCTTCAACACAGTGAAGGTGCATTCACCTGAAGCCACTGATGAAGGCAAACTGACAAAAATATGCAGACACCAAGTTTGAGTTTTTCTTGAAGCAATTCCTTTGATTTGCAAGCTAGTTTAATGTTTGTGGAATATGTTAATTTGAGGAAGATGACTTTGTGACGGAGGTCTTTTGAGATTTGTAATACTGTGGCTGAAATTGGTCAAAATCTATTAGTTAATAAAAGTTATGTCTTTTACCAAATCACATCTCTTATTTGCTTAAATGTGCAGCTGTAAGCCATGCCAGTGTGTCACATTTTGGTCTGATATAGGGATGTGCATAACAAAAATTTGTGAAACTTACCAAGTGCCAAAAAGTTAATAAGTGTCTAAATTTGAGGCCTCCTTTGAGCTTGAGGCCCAGGCCAAATGGCCCTTCTGCCGCCCTCCTCCCCATTGGCCTTGATTACAGGGGCAGTTCAAGAAGAGGTTAAAATGCTAGGATTGCTCCCCCAACCTCACAGCCAGATCATCTGCTATTGTGGGCCCTGGAGTGCTCAGATATAAAGAAGCATGGGTATATACACTGTGAAACATGAGGACTAGAGGAGGGTATGGTTTTTCAGGGTATGTTATTGGGGTGGGAGTAAGTATCCAAAGAGTTTTCAAAGTAAATGGGAAAGAGCAATTAACAAGCACTGACAAAGACACTTCACAAAAGTAGAGAAAATGGATTAGGAATGGGCAGCAGTTAATACAATTTGGAAAGGGGGGGACTGAAATACTTTTAAACTATCAGAAAACCATGCAAGGGGAGACAAAGTGAAATAATCTTGAACTTCAAGATATGTACCCATCATCACTCTGCTCATGTTTCTTTGTCAATTCTTTGTCAATTTGTGTGTGAGCAAATGAGGGAGACAATTTCCTCCTACCTGTTTGTACAATACCTAGCACAGATGGTTCCATTTCCAGTTCTGGCCTGGAGGCACTACCATAAAAGTAAATTATGATAAAGCTCCTCCAACAAGAACTTGAGAATTGGACAATGTGACAGAGCATGTCATTTAAAGCAGTACAATTCCCCAGGGAAAAATGCTCGGATTCCGGTTTCAAAGATAATTGTAATTTTGCATCTCTTTGAGATGCTGCAATTTTTGCTTTAGAATTTTTTTCTTCAATTAGTTTAATTGCAAATGAAGAGAAAGATCTCTTCTAAAAAATTTAGGCTCCAATCCTACTGAAACCTATACATGTACAGCACGTTAACAATACAGGTAGTTCCAATGAAGTACATAAATACTGGCAAAATTGGGGCAGTAAGGCCAAATTAAGGAAACACATACAAGACTAACTTTAGTCATCTAAATAGACTTAGCACAGAACATGTCCTCTCTCCTTTTAACATTGGAGTCCTAAGCAGAGCAACTTTCAACTACCATTCCTTGTGGCAGGGCATATTCTCAAAGTTATGTAATATTCCCACAAGGTGTTCCTATCCTCAACTCTTCATCTATAGTTTACAGAAAGACGCATTGCCTCATGCCACTCAGAATATTCCTTGTGAGGGACCATGGATATTAATAGGCAGGCAAGCATGTTCTGCTAAGTATATCCCTTAGAATCCTTATGAGAGATGAGATTGTATTGATGGAAACATTCTGAAGAGTGTCATATCCTTCAAACATGGGTGCTAGTAGAAGATGGGTACTTTCTAATATTTGCTTTGTGTCCATAAAAAAAATGCAATCCCAGATTTCATTTCCAGAAGTTAAGATGGCCAACAGACTCCTTCTGATGGGCACATTACAAGAGGAAGAGTACTCCACTGATTGCATCTCCTCTTTTGCTGTGCTGGCTACTGTTGTACTAGAGATAAAGGAAAGGGTTAAAGCAGCAGTAGAAATAGGGTGTCAGGATACATTTATCTCCCTACAATGTGACATAGGGACTTGACCACCTAAACGTTTCAATTTCCTTTGGCTCAGGAAGCATTAACATGTAGGAGTGGAGTACCTGTAGCATGTGCAGTAATAGAAGTACACACAATTCTGGTGTTATTAAGCATTTCTTAGGCTGCAAAATCTGCAGTTGCCTTCTATGGCTTGCTGCAAGTTCACTTGCATTTATAAGCGCCTACTGCTACAGGGGTGCACAACTAAATGAATTGGTCAGTGCTAGCCAGATAGTTAACAAGATGATGTATAGAAAGTAATGCATCTGACTCTTCTCCCCAAGAATCAAGAAAATGAGAGAACATGGCTATATCTTTACATAGCATGATCGCTATGAGATATATAGATGTTACAAATGCAAGCATAGAAGACCTGCCTGATTAACACATAGATTCTGTCTAGCTGTACATACATCACACCATAAGATCCAAAACCCACAAATACAAGAAGCAGATATTCCCATAAAACTAATTTTTTTTAAAGTACTTAATTTTGGACAGATTATGACTAGCCCATAAGCAGCTATGTAGAGTTGAGGAATAGATGGAGTAATGAACATAATTTGGGGGAAGTCAACATGGTTTCTGTAAAGGGAAATCATGCCTTACTTTGTTAGAGTTCTTTGAGGTGGTCAACAAACATGTGGACAAGGGGGAAATCCAATGGATATAGCTTACTTAAGATTTCCAGAAAGCCTTTGACAAGGTCCCTCACCAAAGGCTCTTAGGTAAAGTAAGTTGTCATGGGATAAGAGAGAAGGTCTTTTCATGGATTGATAACTAGTTAAAAGACAGGAAACAAAGGGTAGGAATAAATGGTAACTTTTCAGAACAGAGATAGGTAATTAGTGGGGTCCCCCCAAGGGTCTGTCCTGAGACCAATCCTATTCAATTTATTTATACATTATTTAGAAAATACATTATTTATACATTATTTAGAAAATGGTGTAAACAGTGTGGTGGCAAAACTTGCAGATGACACAAAACTGCTCAAGATAGTCTGCTTTGGTCTTGACTATGAAGAGCTTCAGAAAGATTTAATCAAACTAAGTGACTGGGCAATAAAATTGCAAATGAAATTTAATGTCGATAAAGATAAAGTAATGCACTTTGGAAAAAAATAATCCCAACGATAAATATGATGGGAGCTAATTTGGCTACAACTACTGAGAGATCTTGGAGTCATTGTGGATAGTTCTCTGAAAACATCCACTCAGTGTATGACAGCAATGAAAAAAGCAAAGAATACTAGGAGTCATTAAAAAGAGATAGAGAATAAGACAGAAAATATTCTATTGTCTCTATTTAAAACCATGGTATAACCACATCTTGAATAATGCATGCAGATATGGCCACCTCATCTCAAAAAATATATATTGCAATTGGAAAAGGTTCCGAAAAGTGCAACAAAAATAATTAGGGGTTTGGACCAGGTCCCATATGAAGAGAGATTAAAAAGACTTGACTTTTCATCTTAGAAAGTAGGAGACTAAGGGAGGGGATATGATAGAGGCCTGTAAAATCATGATTGGTATGGAAAAAGTGAATAAGGAAAAGTTATTTACTTGTTCCCACAATATAAGAACTAGGGGTCACCAGATGAAATAGGCAGCAGGTTTAAAACAAACAAAAGTAAATTTTTCTTCATTCAGTGCACAGTCAACCTCTTGAACTCCTTGCCAGAGGATGTGTGAAGGCTAGGACTTTAACAGGGTTCAAAAAAGAGCTAGATAGATTAATGGAGGTTAGGAGTCGGGTTTGTCTGGAAATGGGTGACGGGGAGAGATCACATGAGAGTTACCTGTTGTATTCCCTCATCTGGGGCATCTGATTTTCGTCACTGTTGGCAGACAGGATACTTGGCTGGACAGACCATTGGTCTGACCCAGTATGGCCGTTCTTATGTTGTTAATGTCTCCCCTTCAGCCACTGGAAAACCTGTGTAACAGCTGGACAAGATCACATCACCTGGAACTCTGAAGCAAAGAAGGCATGAAGGAATAGTCACTTTCTACTCTGTCTCCTTACTCTGTCCTTTCTGGAAAAATCCAGGGCTTTCATATGTACAGGATATTTCACATTGTCCAAATCTGCTGCTTGGTTCACTACATTGCCCAGTCGGGGCAACTGTATCTGTGGATCAAAGAGATAGACAGGAATTTCTCCACACATGCTTTGTAACAAGAAGCCAAGATACTATGAGTTATAATCACCAGCAGAGCTAAAACCATATTTCTGCACATTTTGGAGTGCTAATTAATGAGCAAAGCCTCATGACTTTCTTCAAAGTTGGGTAATATCCACCCTGTCACCAGCCACTTCTTCTTTTAAAAATAGTTAACTGGGAAGTTACAGAAGCTAGAAAAAGAACAGAGCTCTGTAACATGGCAAACCCACATCTTATCCACTATGCCTCCCAATACAGTGAAGCCCAGAGTTTGGCACATTGTATCTAAACATTTGACCATGTTCACCTTGTAGATTCAGGAAGAGATCACAGGATTCCTGATCTCCAATATTCTACTAGTAGTAGTTCTATAACCCACTGGCAATAAATATCAAATTACCTTCTAATGATTCCTCCAAACTGGGGGCACCAGTTGTTTCTTAACGCAGATTGTAAGGGTTTATGCTGTGAATCTGAGAGAGCTCAGCACCAAAATCCTACTGCCCACTCACGTGGACTATTCTTACAATTGATGACATTTGGTTTTCCATTTTTTTATAAATCTAGTTTATTTAATTAACACACTATCAAGGGATGTGCTCCCCTTGAACAGACTCTCACAATCAAAATCCCCCCCCCCCCCCGGGGGCCTCTTACCAGTGTCAGAATGGCCAGAGCCTGAGTCCCAGATCCCCATCTATGGGGGCCAGTGCAGCTCAGCAGCCTAAGTCCCTATAGCACACTTCCACTGTCGGGGTCTCTACAGCCCTGAGACCCAGTCTTAGTAGCACTCCCTTCTACTGGGGGTAAATACAGCCCTGAGGCCTAGTCCACAGGCTTCAGGAGACTACCTCTATCTAGGAGCGCTGCAGAGGGAGGGGTAGGGGGACCCAGGCTCTCCCATTCCACTAGGTCCCAGTCTAGGGCTCTATTGGCAGTGGCTTGGGCCACTGCCTGCACAGCAGGGGATCCCTCCACAATGCTCTTAGCACTCAGGATTGCAATTCCCCACCCTGCCCTACTTTCTACCACCCCAGGCATCTCCCTGTTGCTGTACCTCCAGACTGTCTCCAGGGGCCTGATAGTCACTGTGGCTGCAGTGGTAGCTATGTCAGGTTGGGCTTCATCTGCTCCTCCAGCTCTGGAGCTTGGTCAGCAGGTTCTTCCCTTTAGGTGGTGAGCTGCTTTAGGGCCATTTATACTCAAGCTCACCTGTGAGCATGCCTGGCAAGGCTGTGGGGAAGGGGCACTTTCAGCCAGCTGGGCCCAGCCCACACTCTGTCCTACAGTGCCTGGCCAAGGCACCCTGTCACACACCTTTAAAATACTTTATTCTGCTGAAAAGCAATTTGTCAGTTGTGATGTGATATGCAACAAAACACAGGTGCTCCTCATTTTGGTATGTGTCAGACATTTTGATTGCCTCTGTCACAAAGGTGTAGCAAGTTACTCAATCTTTCTCTCCCAGCACTACCAAACAACCATAAGAGGGTTTTCCCCTCCCCTATTGGCAATGTGGTTCTGTACCATCCCTAAGAATAAGTTACACCTACAAGCCTGGAACCTTGCAGAAAATGTCAGTACTTTTGGATTCCAATGGCCAACGTGTAAAAAGAGCCTGATTTATTTGTTTCCTAGAAGTCTAGGCACTTTAAGTTTTGTGTATGAATTGTATATTTTAAAATGAAATCAAAATGGCACACAACATAAAATATCAACATGTAACAAACTAATGGAATTAATCAACCAGCTGGACAACCAAATGCAGAAAAAGATAACCCATCACTTCTACAAACCTCAGTTCCTCCATATCTCTGTCTTTCTCAAACACCCAGTTAAAACAGATGACCCTTTATTACCCAAGAACCTCTGGATGCCAACTGACAGAGGGTACTGGGGTACAGGGGCCCCTGGAGTAACTATAAGAATATCATATAGGGTCTCTATTGAAAGCCTGTGTCACATAAGACCTCTAGATAATACCTATCTGGAGGTCTGCTGTCCCCTGGCAGGCTGAGGGCTGGTTTCAGAGGGGCGGCAATGAACTGGCATTAGACTGGCTAGAGTCCAGGACAGAAAGCCCCAACCCCCTTGCACCATGGAGCAGAAGTTCTGAGCTCTCACAGTACTTTTTATTTGAATCTCTAAGCTTTATGAAATGATTGTGTCTTTATTTTATAACTGAACTGAAGCATTGTGCATAATACAGGAGGAGTTTACCTAGGGGCAAGCAGCATTCAGACGCTCACAGCAAACCTTATGTTCTTCAGTGAATAAATCTCACCTCCTCCATAGAATCCAGCTGTAGCTTCCTACAGCTCCCCTTGACTGAAAACAGTTAACCCAAGCCAATGGGAACTGCAAGGCTCTGTGTCTGTGGAGCCTTTAAATATACAAAGTGGAACAGCCCATTAGCAGCTTTCCCAAAGTGGGCCCATGGCCCTCTTTGAGAAACAATGATCTAGAGATATTTCATATGCACTGTTGGCACCAAACACTAAGCATAAAATGATTTGATGTTGTGTGACTCAGAGATCTGGCCTTCTTTCAATCACTTCTTATATTCAGAAGCAGAGTTGCTTGCTTTTCAGCCATGTTGCCAAGATGAACAACAACGCCTTAGCACACTGTGCTCTCAAACACATGAAGGAGTGAATGGCCTGACTGAATCTTTGGAGATCTGTTGATTCACAGAATTGAGCCAGGTGTGGAAATTGCCCTACACAATACTTGATGCAACACCATCAGTCATGGTCAATGTATCTGGCACAATTGTCTGCAGTAGACTATGCATGTTTGAGGCTTTAGAGTTCCACATTCTTGATGACAATTAGTTAAATAATTTGTACTGTTGTCAAAACTAAGAGTATGCCATGGTTATATAGCAAGCATATTAATATTATTAAGGCTTTCCTTTTTGTTTGCTGGAGTTAAGTCATGTGTCTTCTCAGAAGTCTTAGATTATTTGAGGGCACCTATAGTGATCTTTAGCTTTTAAATATAAAAGAAAGCTCCCTAACCTTGGTTTACTAGAAGCTGCAAATGAGGGACACAGAATGGATCATCTGATGATCACCTGTTCTGTTCATTCCTTCCAAAGCACCTGACATTGGCCATTGTAAGAAAACAGTGTATTCATCAGTCTGAGCCAGTATGGCCATTATTCTGTTCTAAGGACATCAGACGATATGGCCTCCCATCGGTTCTTCCCAATTGTATTGGTTTTATGGTTGGAAAACTCTTCAAATATTTTTACATACATTTTTGTGTTTTCTCTTTCTGGGAGTTGTCTTTGCTGACAGATGTCCAAATTCAGATTGTTGTTGTACTGAGGAAAATTGATAGAACTCTTCCGTGAAGATTTTCACCCCATTCCCCTCAGATTTGTAGCAATAAAAATCTACTGACGCATTTTCTCCTGTAGTAATTCTGCGGGACTGCGTGTCTGCACAATTCCTGTGCTTTCTTGCAAGAATTGGCAAAGAAGCAAAGGGAAGACATGCAAGGGGAAGGGTGGTGGAGGGATGACCACGAATGCAGTTTTTTGAGGGGTGTACTATCACCCCAAACAGAGGCAAGGTATGATGAGCACATCGAATTATGAGCCAGCGCTCCCTGCCTCATTTCTGCAAGCTGAAAGAAGTTGCATCTGGGCTCCACTGACCTTGCAGTTGAACACTCCCAACTGCATCCTACTGCCAATTGGGTTTCTCTTCTGTGTGCTGGAAGCCTTCCTCTTTTCTGTGCGACAGTAAGTGCTAGCAGTGGGGTAAAGAGGCAGTGGGGAAGGAAGGGAAGTAGAATTAGGCAAGAGGAAGGAAATGTGGGAGTGAGGCATAGGTGTTGGAAGTACAGGTGCTAGTGGTGCTGCTGCCCCTATTGGCTTGAAGTGGTTTTCATTATGTACTGGGTTCGTAGTTTGGTTCTATAGCTCTCAGCATCCATGTTATACAAATTGTTCCAGCACCCCTGGCAGAGGGGATGATGCATGGGGCAGTGAGACGAGATGGGAGGGGGAAAGGGGATAGGGAAATCACAGGGGAAGTGGGAGCCTACCATGTCATATCCCCACAGCAGCAGCTGGGCTCTCCTATTAAGCAAGCCCATCGAACCTTGACAAGCCCTTCTTCATATACCTGGAACCCTCCAATGATCTCCTGTGTTTCCAGATTTCCCACTGAGCTGACTGCACCCAGATTGCCCCACACAGAAACCTCTCACCCCACACCTGGCTCACTCTTTCCACACTTGGTTCTTGCTCCTGCTGAGCTTGTCCACCTACAGCTGGCACACCTGATGCAGAGAGGCAGAGCTCCAGGGTGCTTGGGGGCTCTAGGTGCTCTGCACCATGTCAAGACGTAGCCTCACTGCCAAGTTCCTGCATGAGGGGAGGTGGGGGCTTCAGGTGATCTCCTACCTCAATGGAGCCAGTGGCCTGTGCTCCCCACTGCAATGCTGGAGCCACATTAATTTATTGACAAATATAATTTGCAGAAATACTGCAGAATTTTAAAATATTGTGGCCATAATTTGGAGGGAGGGTTTTTTTGGGGGGTGCAGAATTGCCACAGAAGTAAGCAATGTTCCTTTAAAAGCTGTGAAAAGCAAATCACAGTACATGAGATCTTCATGTAAGGATCATTCAGCATGGGAAGTAAAGATGAATTATCGTTAAATATCCATATGCCAAAACAACTAAACATATGTGAATGTTTGCATCCAGAGGGGTCAGTCTCAGAGATTTGGAATCTAAACCTGCACCTCTGTTTCACTGACTTCAGTAGGAGCAAGGCCTTACAGAGGTTCTGACTTATAATTCAGTCTACAGAAATGTTAAGTTAATTGTTTCTTTCATTATATGAGTAAGTATAGAATGTGCTCTTAAATAGGTTGCCAAAGTGCAGCTTTATAAATTCCTTAAGTGATTTATCCAGCATGAGAAACTTATTCAGGGCCAAAAAGCATTTGCTTGCCCCAAACTCTTGTCTTTATGTTGGAAGATTTTACTGGTGACGCTGAACTGGCTTTAAACTTGGTGTATAAACATAGCATCCAGGATCAATATCACCCAATTAAAAAATGTAACAGATTGCACACTACCATATTATAATGGAATTCACCAATATAATTATGTTTGAAAGGCAATATCCTTAAAAATCCCCCCTTTTTTTTGGTTGTTCTTGCTTATTTTCTACTTAAAGGAAAATTCTTTTGGAAAGTTTCCCAGCAAAATCTATCACACCATTCTTTGGCTAAAACTCACAAAAAATACAAGCAAAACCAAAGTAAATGCATGTAACATGTGTACATGTATCTACATGAAAACTTGTCTCATAGAAATATTATAAATGTAAAGCTCACTGGCTAAAGAGATTTTGTCCCAGCTTTACTTTATAGATTTTATTGACATAAGTACTGATGACCAAGTCAAGTTTGAAGGAAATCAATGGAGCAGTTTTAAAGTTATGAGTGTCAGTTATTCATGCATATGCTTTACAGGTTGAACCTCTTTAATCCAGTGCCCTCGGGACCTGACCAGTGCCAAACCAGAGGGAGGTCAATATTGTCTAGCATCTTTACTAACATTTCCACTGTTTACTAGGCTCTTAGCAGACATTTAGGGGGTAAATTAGAGCTAATTACAGCAACGAACGCTGACTGCCAGGACTAGTGGCTGTAAGCAAACTTTATGGGGCCATGGGAAACTTGGCCACACCCATGATAAGTGGGCATTCGACTAACTAAAATAATGCTGAACCATGGATGTTGCTGGACCAGAGAGTGCCAGACTAGAGGTCTCATTTTATAAATGGCTTACACAGGATTAATAAATTAAGACTATTTTGAACATGTTGCAGACCTGAGTAGTATGTTATGGACAGTTTGAAGTACATCAGGCGAAGTTGTTATTGTTATTATAGGTATGTAAAGAAGTATTTTCAACACTAGTGCA
Source organism: Pelodiscus sinensis (assembly GCF_052426305.1). Classification (NCBI taxonomy): domain Eukaryota; kingdom Metazoa; phylum Chordata; order Testudines; family Trionychidae; genus Pelodiscus; species Pelodiscus sinensis. The sequence continues at coordinate 77,606,353 of NC_143055.1, forward strand.
CCCACGTGGTTTAGGATTCAATGTTGCAGAAGATTTTATCTCTGATGTCCTCTTGTCACCATCAGTCTTTGTGCACCACTCTGCTTTCTGGCTGAAAGGTGGCTAGTCCAAACTTCTCCCAGGGTAACCAAGTGTTTAAATGTAGTCTGTGGCACTTCAGCACTTCACAAGTGCCAGTTTTACCGTCTACCCCCTATTGCTTCCTTCCCAAAGAACTGTTGTCTGCTGAGCTATCACCTGATCAATTCTTCATCTCACCTTCTCTGGCTGCCAAGTAACTCCCTAAATACAGCCCAGGTGAAGTGAATATGACTAACGGGGCCTTTTAACCCCTTCTTTTTAATATTGGTAGTTTTTTAGTGTGAGGTAGTTGGTCTCATATTTCTATTTTGAGTTAAAGATGATTAATATTTCTTAAATAAAAAATTGTTGCACCAATCATGGTAAACTAAGCCAGAGCTTATGAACAGGAAGAAATGTTATTACTGTAGTATTATCCAAGAAAATGTCACACACATATAATTTTTAAAAGCCATATACAGTTAAACCTTTGTTATCCAGCACTCTGTTAACCAGAAAACTTTGTTAACCAGCACTGCCCCCAGCCATAATACTGTTACATCTTCAGGTGCACAGGCCTGGCTTGGTTTACCATGATTGGCACAACAATTTTTTATTTAAGAAATACTAATGATCTTTAACTCAAAATAGAAATGTGAGACTAACTGCCTCGCACTAACAACTACCAATATTAAAAATTTGAGTTATATTATTATTGTCCACTGGTTTTTCCTAGGTTGATGGGACCCTCAGATAACCGGAATTTATAGATAACCAGAATGCCCTAATCCCCCAGCATGCTGCATAACACAAGTTTTACTGTATTGTGTTCATGCATTGAACAAGATATATAGGCACCTGTCCTCATTTTCTTTTCTGAAAGTGTAAATAGAAGAGACTCACCCCTTGTGTCCAAAACCAAACCCTTTCAGAAAGCAACTCATTTCCAGGAATATATACTATTAATAACCATGGAAAATACATTTGGGCATATTCTTGCTTTCAGAAACTATAAACATATAACTCTATCTGACATCATTTGAAGTTATATGGTTGTATGAGAGTGCAGAATTGAGCCCACTGAAAATCAAAGCTCAGATGGCTCCCTTTGCCCACCATTATGTATACGTTTGTTCTAGTTACACTACCAAAGCATCTTCCTTTAACTGCTCTTTTCTTAAATGCTTCTTGATTCATACCACAGTCTACACAGCTGTCAGCTACCTGCTAGACATATGGAGCCATAGGCCCTTAGGGTGAAACATCTTAAAATCCACAAGATGTTCATTTCTGGAGGCTGGAACTTTCAGAGGGCACTGTCATCTAGACTCTATCTAGATCCAATGAGCATGCCAACCTGCACTGTAATACTGGATTCCTAAAATTTATCACGTATCTGCTAGCTAAATAATCCTAACCAAAGGGCTTTTTTTCCCCAAAGACATCCACTATTATGGTAGAATTTTGGCACAATATTTAGGAAATTATTTCAGTCCTTAGGATAAAAAATATGAACAACTCCGGGTATCTGTGCTATTTTGGAAAATGTTTCCTCAGACAACCCCAGAAACCCCATTCCACAAAAAAGCGCTATCATTACCGTTAACATAAACTCAATTTATGGACAAAAAGTTCTTATTTTTTGCTGTGAAATGGAAACATCAATTTTATTTGTTCCAGTTTGTGACTGTATTAGTTATCATAGATATGTAGAGTCAGTTACTATATGAGCTTCATTTATATAGGACCAAATCCTGAGAGGGAGCTATCTAAGCAAAGAGTAGAATTTGGCTCATAAACATGTCCTTTTCATCTAATAAGAACCAAAAATCAAGGAACTGTGAGAAGTAACTGTGCATTGCCTGATTCTCTTTATTATAGTGACTACAGACATAGCAACAGAACCAGTTTCATTTGATTTATTACCAATTATCATTTTGGCTTGTGAAATGGGTCTGGAAATAAATCTATCAACCAGTTTCTAAGGTGCATGGGAGATATCTGAAGAATTTTTCATGTCAAGCAACTAAACTAAATTAAAAATGACCTTCTTGATTCCACAAAGCACTCAAGAACACTCTTAATTTTAAGAATAAGCAAAATATTTTCACATAATCAGAATCTTAGGGCCCTTTTATTATAGGCGTTTTCATAAAAAACAAGTGCTCCCAAAACAAGACAAAAACCCACTCAGGTGAATTTTGCCCAACCACTTATATGTTGGGGGGAAATGACTTTTTTTTTTTAGCATTCAAGACATTTTTCGTATTTGAGTGCCAAAAGTATATAGTGAATGCTGTAGTCTTTAATGTTACTGTAAATGTTAATGGAAATGCAGTTTATCATGCAGGGGATTGGACTAGCTGATCCCTTGAGGTCCCTTCAATTTTTATAATTCTATTAACATTTTTTCTTTGTCATACACAGAAGTTGGAGAAGCAGTTCGTCCAAACTTCCCCTCAGTTAGTTTTCATAATCTGTGAAAATGTTTTCACAAAGAAAAACAAAGATCATATTACAGTACATCAGAATAGCCCATCAACTTGTTAATTTACAGAACCATAGCAGTAGTGTAGGTTTCCATAATTACTTTGTTTTGATGAGGTGGGAAAACTTGTTTACCCCTGTGATTCTGATAGCTATTCTGTTGATAGCACAACTCCTGGTAAGTCACCCATGCATTACAGGTCTTAATATAGGAACCAGACATAAGGCAGGCCACTGACCCTCTGGTAGGGGGTTGGGAGTGAGCTAATGACTCCCATGAAAATAACAAAGCCTACATTCTACATGGTATGAAATTCATGAGCATTTATATTATTTCACCTAACAATTTTTGCAAAACATCTCATAATAAGGATGACCTAATTCCACAACAACCATTTCTTTAAGCTTTTTTTCATGATCCAAACAACCTAACATATAGAATAAAACAAATATAACAGTGAAAGTTCAAGGAGTCCTGGCAAGAGTTGTGACACACTAAGTACTCAGTTTTAATTTTATTTTTTCCATGCCTAATCATGTATAATATAGGGGGGGGGGTTGTCATTCAGCATTAAAGAACACACTGTCCTCTCCCTTTGTGCTTAGAATAACTTTTTTTCATGCTAACAGATTTTCCTTTTCTTTCAGAATAGTTGTCAAATGCATGTGCTAATGGATCTGACATCAGTGCTCTAGAAAGAGGGAGACTCATTTTTACCCTTGAAAATAGTCTTATTATTGAAGATATGCTTTAGTCTTTGCAAGGTATATAAGCATTTTAGTATATTTTGGTATGTAAACAAATTTAGGTCCAAATGTTTAAGCACACGAGTAATCTTACTGACTTTAAGAGGACTGCTAATAGGAACTATAGACAAAGGAATCAGACCAGTGAAGCTTAATTTTGGTACCCAGAAAGGTAACAGAGCAAACAAACAATCAATCTGTAAGCACCTGGAAGACGAGGTGATAAGTAACAGTCAGCAGATTTATCCAGAACAAAATATGTCTAACCGATCTTACATGCTTCTTTGACAGGGTGAAAAGCCTTGTGGGAAACAGATTATGTGAGATATCTCGAATTTAGAAATACCTTTTATGCTATCTCACATGCTCATCTCATGAACATACTAGGAAATATAAACTAGAGGAACCAACTATAAAGTGGGTGCATAATGTTTGGGAAACCATACTTAGGGTACGTCTACACTGCATGCTTATTTCAAAATAAGCTATTCTGAAAGAAATACTCCAAAACAGCTTATTTTGAAATAGCACATCTACACTACAGGGAAGCCTCAAAATTAGTCTGAGGCAGGCTTCTTTAATGTGGACACACTACCTTGACTTAGAGCCCCAGAAGGCACTGGGGAGTAATTAGTCTGAATGGCCCTGGGAAGGATCATCCACACTACAGCTATTTCAAAATAGCTGTTTTAGAATAGGCATTATTCCTCATGGAATAAGCCTTCTATTACTTCAAAATTATTTTGAAATAAAGGAATTGCTGTGTAGATGCTCACATTGTTATTTCAGAATAAGGCAGTTATTCCGAAATAACACTGCTGTGTAGATGCACCCTCTGAATATTTCTCTATGGTTCATCATTAAACTGAAAGGTATATCAAGTGAGGTCCCACAGAGATTTGTCCTGGTTCTTTTAACCAGCCCTCAAGCTTCTGCTAGGAAGCAAGGTTGGGGACTTGCCCTGCTCTGCATGTACCATGGCATCACACATCTCCTGTAAGTAGTGGTATGTTCCCCCTTCGGCTCCTATACATGCTTTGCATGCTTCCCCCACCACAGGCACCACACCCGCAGCTCCCATGGGCTAGGAAACATGGCCAATAGGAACTGCAGGGGCAGTGCATTTCACTTCTAGGAGGTAAGTGCCATCTTGTGCCTGTACCCCTGAGACCCTCCTGACCCCAACCCCCTTCCTTAGCCTTTATCACCCTCCTATCCTCCAAACTCTCCAATCCCAGCTCAGAGCACCTGGCTGTATCCCAAACCAATCACCCCCAGCCCCACCCCAGAGCCTGCAACCTATTCCAGAACCTCAACCAGTACTGCCCCAGCCCATAACCACCTCCCACTCACTGAATGCTTTAGTTCTAATCTGGAGCACCCTCCTGAACCCCAAATCTCTCAAACTCAGGCACACTCCAGAGCCCACACTCCCAGCCAGAACCCTCAACACCCCCACACTCCAACTCCCCACTCAAAGTCCCCCTCCCTCCTTCTGAACTCCTCAACCCCATGACACAAATATGCAAATGAAGTGTGGGAAATTCAAATCCCAGTTTCATTTGCAATTTCCAAGTGTCTAATTTATATCCCTCTGTCAAAAGAGGGATGTAAACTAGACACACCCTCAGAACTGCTTGATACTTCATTCACAGGAAGATAAAGCCATAAGGCAGAGATCTATAGTCCTAAAGTAGATTCACCCTAAATATGAACAGTGGACTATAACCTATGGACTAATTCTGAAAGAACTCTTTGAAACCACAAAGTTCACCATCTGTACTATAAATCTAATCTCGGAACTGTGCTTACGTCTGTAAGTATACTGATCTTTTAACCAATAGTCTCTGTTTTCATTGTAATAATTTTTAGTTTAGTTAATATAATTGGCTATATTTAATTTTTTTATTTAAAAATGTTTTGCCCTACTTCTCCATTTAAAATTTTCAAGACAGTTTACACGATTTTAAAATACAATATACACAAAAATAAAATAAAAGACCTGAAAGGGCTATAAAACCTACAAAGACACACCGAGAGAAGGGGTGCGCACACACACCATCTTCAAGTACTTAATAGGTTTCTATAAAGAGGAGGATCAATTCTTCTCCTTATCCACTGAGATCAGGACAAGAAGTAATAGACTTAAATTACGACAAGTGAGATTTAGTTTAGATGTTAAGAAAAAAAATTTACTGTCAGGGTGATTAAGCAGTGGAACAAATTAGGTTCCTAGGGAGGTTGTGGAATCTCACTCTTCAGAGGTTTTTAAAAATAGGTTAGATAAATACTGGTCAGGAATGGTTCAAATGATACTTAGCTCTGCCCCAGTGCAGGTGATAAGACTATATGGCTGTCAAAATCTCTTCTAATCTTATATTTCTATGATTTTATGTGCTTAAAATTAAGTGTATATTTCAATGCTTTGTTGGATTAGGTTTTAACTCATTTATACAGATTAAATATGGTTTGGTATGTAGAAGTCAAAGGGAGTTTTCTAGGCAGCTGCAGGACTGGGACTTTAGTTTGCCAAACCAACTGTGTGCTATGTGCAGTGTATTTGTAGCTGAGTTCAACTTAGGATATGAGATAGTATTTTTATTAGACCACTTCTGTTGCCGAGAGAGAAGCTTTAAAGCCACACAGAGCTCTTTGTCAGCTTTAGGAAATGTATCCCCAAAGTCACAGCAAAATGTACGGTGGAACAGATATTTTAGCATAAAGTAATTAGCACATACCATAAAGGAGCATTCAAGGTAGAGTGGTCTGCTAACATCTCCAAAGCCATAGGCCAAAAAGAGAGGGTTAGCGAGTGCCAGATAATTGTAATAAATCATAAATGTTGTGTCTTTGTTCAGTCCATGATTTTAGTATAAGTTGGTCCAATTAAAGACATTACCTCTCCCAGCCTGTTTCTCTAACAACATGCTGTGCCAAAGAACTAGAACCTTGTTGTTCCAAACACTTCAGGAACAAAGGTTGCTGGTAATTCTGAAATGCAGGCATCTCTGAACAAAACATTATAATTCTCTATAAAGTTTACAAGTGAACATCACTTAATATAGTTTTGAAATTTGACTATACAGAAGAAAAAGGCTGTTTTCAATTATCTCAATTTAAATGAAACAAGCACAGAAACAGTTTTATTACCTTATCAATTTTTTTCTTTTAAACTACTAAAAAAAGGGAGAAAGAGAGAGAGAGAGAGAGAAAGTTTGCATTTAACATAGTACTGTACTTGCTTTTGTCATTCTTCAGTCTCTGCTCTGCCTGACTGTGTACTTCTAGTTTCAAATTGTGTGTGGTTGACCCGTCTGTTCATAACTGAAGTTAGGGGGTATCATAATTGGCTTTTCTGTAGCATATACAGCTAAAATAGTATATACATGATGCACCAGTCAATTAAGTATTTGCTGAAGACTATCAAATTAGTGCATTGTGTTTTATATAAATAAACCAATCATGTTTAATAACATTTATTTTTGTTATAAAAAATATACTAACGATCTTGCTTAGCTAAAGAGAAAATGAAGTATAGCACTTAAAGATGTTATTTTTATACCCTGGTGAAAGTCTATGGGAAAATATATAGTTGTCCCAATAAAAAAGTAGTGAAGATGGTCTGTAAAACTACCAGTTTACACTATATGCAGTGCAATCATGCATTCAAGGGCCTATTCTGTCCTATATGTAAGGGTAACTTTCATTAACTTTAATGGTAATTACTGGTGCAGGTCAAGGGAACTGCAAGTATTTTCAAGTCAGTTGCTAGATGAATAACCTAGAAAATAAAAAAAAGTCTGCCACCTTTCTTTTCCATCTCTTTTCCACTACATGCACCTGTGAGTTGCATCTAGCAATTAAGACAAGATTTTTATTTCAGCTGTTTATTGTAGAAAGATAATACAAATAAACTGATATATTTTCATTTAAGAACTCTTTCTTTTGGCCCCTTGAGCTTTGAAAAGCGCCAAGTCCTTATCAGCAGTATAAAAGGATTTTTTTTTATTTTTGTCTTTTAAAACAAAGTAGCTTTAATTGTTTGTATTTTAACAGTTAAAAGAACAGCAATTGGGTTCTTCTACTTAGAGGTAAACAAACAAAAATATATAAAGTAGTTTAGACAGAATCTTTATTTGAAGATAATGGCAATTCCCCCAAATTGGTCATCTTATACTTGCCTTTTTCCTCTATATATTTCTCTGGTATGCAGCTCTAGTAAAGGAAGTCAAAAGAATCAGCTCCTGACACAAATGTCTTACACTTACATGGTTTCTTGAATTAGCTAAGCATCAATTCTTCAGATTAAAGCAATTACTATTAGCACCTGTGCTTCTAGAAACTAACCCTGACACCGGTGGGACTCACAAAGCTTTCACTAGCTCAGTGAGCTAGAATTCTCTGGGAGCTATTAAACTTGGGCCTTTCATGAGAACATTATGTTGCTGATGTGACAAGAGAGGAATTTAAATGACCATTCCTTTAGCATTTGTACAATAATTCAGTCTCTTCCTGTGAGGAACTAAAGCATTCCCCTTACTCTTAGTAAAAGCATAGGTTTTCGTTAATTATAACAGGTAAGACTGAGACTTTGGGGTGGATTTTTGGTTGGTTGGTGACATAACTTGCTATCAGTGGAATAGTAGCTGAAGATCGGCCTCAAAATGTGTTACTTTGATGGAGTGTGAGCGAGAGCCGTGTAGCAGCATTACTGAAGGAGCAAACCAAGGAAGAAAGTAATGCTTGTAATCAGGGGCGGATATAGTGCAGGGCGAACGGGGCGGCCGCCCCGGGCCTCGCGCTTCAGAAAGCCCCGCGCATGCGCCGTGGCACCGCTGCGCATGCGCATGGCCTCACTGCGCATGCGCCATGGCAAAGGGGGGGCCCCGCGGAATTATGCTGCCCGAGGCCCTGCAAAACAGTCATCTGCCCCTGCTTGTAATTATTCTTTTGGGTTTCCTTCCGGCTACGTCTAGACTGGCATGATTTTCTGCAAATGCTTTTAACGGAAAAGTTTTCCGTTAAAAGCATTTGTGGAAAAGAGCATCTAGATTGGCATGGATGCTTTTCCACAAAAGCACTTTTTGCGGAAAAGCGTCTGTGCCAATCTAGACGCGGTTTTGTGCAAGAAAGCCCCAATCGCCATTTTCGCGATCGGGGCTTTTTTGCGCAAAACAATACCGCGTTGTCTGCACTGGCCCTCTTGCGGAAAAGCATTTGTGCAAGAGGGCTTTTGCCCAAACAGGAGCAGTATAGCATTTCCGCAAGAACACTGACAATCTTACATGAGATCGTCAGTGTTCTTGCGGAAATTCAAGTGGCCAGTGTAGACAGCTGGCAAGTTTTTCCGCAAAAGCAGCTGCTTTTATGGAAAAACTTGCCAGTCTAGACACAGCCTCCAAGTTTTTTGACTGCATGAACAACAGATTATCCCCCCACTTCATGTTAACTCAGCTAGTTTCTTCAATCCATTGGGGGTAGGCGGTAGTCTAGGCTTTGACTATTTCCCATCTGTCTGTCTATGCAAAGGGAGTAGCAGCTCTGCACAGTCTGCTCTTCCCTGACTTACGATAAAGACTATTGAGAAAGGGGATCTTATATTCTCAATAAACCTTATATTCTATATTAGCAATCTTTCCCACTGAGAAGAACCTGAAATTATATAGTGAAAAGTGTAGTTCCAAACAAAATGTACTGCACAACTTTGTTTTACTTTTAGCTCCACTAAATTAGCATTAAATTTTATTGCTCACCTGGCCTATGAATGGCTATGTCCGTCACAATTTGTAAGACAACCCTTACTCACTTGGCAGCAAGTTCAGTCTTTATTATGAGTTCAAGTCAGCTCCACTGAAGTCAAGGAAAGTTTATTTTCCATTGTTTTTAGTGGTAATTAAACCAGAGTCTCTGATTTTAAAGAAGTCATATTGTTATAGGAAGACTTGCAATGTTAAGGGTTATAGAAAGAATTAATTCACGAGTCCTGTAATCCAATATCTTTAAATTGACGCTAGGACTGGAAATAAAATATACATTTTCAACAATGACAGTAATTAACCATTAGAATAATCTATCAAGAGTCATTGTTGATTCTTCCTCACTGACAATTTTAAATCAAGTATGGAATTTTCTACAAGGAGTTATTTTGGGGAAGTTTTATGGCCTGCGGTATATAGGAGGTCAGACTAGATGTGAGAGAGGTCCCTATAGGCCTCAGAATCTATGAATCCTTTAACTGAACAGAGCAAAGCTACTGAGTGATGCAATGCTTTTTTACACAGTATGGTATCATGAATTAGTTCTTTCAGTTACTGTTGAAATTGCAAGAATTCCTATAATAATGTGAAACCTGTTCCAATAAAGATAAATGGTTTTCAAGAACTTAAATTATCTGCTCCAGTGTCTGTTCTTAAATAGAAAATCTTCGATACAGGTGAAGCCTCTGTGATTCAGGACTCTCTGCTCCAGTAACATCCATGGTCTGGAAGGACCATGGAAGTTGTGGGACTATAGAACCCCAACAGCAGAGATTGCTGGCGGCTTGGAGACCAGCAGAGCAGTGGAGCCCACGGAACATCAGAGCCTGCAGCCGGTGGGGTACAGAAGCTGGAGGGGAGATTGGAGCTCATGGAGCAGTGAAGCCTACAGCCGGTGGAGCCGCCAGGAACTCCGGAGCCTGCCACAAGGTCGGCAGGGCCACCAGGAGCTTCACAAGGGCTGTCACAAAGGCAGTGGGGCTGCCAGGAGTTCCAGCAGTGCTGCTAAAGCTTGCAGGACCAGGAGGTAGGGGAGAGAAGGCTGAGAAGAAGAGCCCTGGTGGCTGGGGAGAGAAGTCCTGCTGGAGGCTGGCCCTCCCCTCCCCCCATCACAGACCTCCCTGGTCCTGAAAACTCCCTTGTCTGGGATGGGTCAGGTCGAAGGAGCTGGAACAGAGAGGACCAACCTTATGTTCTTATGTTCTAACCTGTATTATACGAAATAAATTGTAACTTGTTCTGGTACCTTATTCTCCACTCACAGAATGCAGGCAGTTCCCAATGACTGTAAAGAATTGTGGAAGTATAGGGCTGGAAGGGACCCCAGGAAGGCTATGTCTACAGTTGTATCTTCTTGCGTGAGTAATATGCAACTGAGGCTAAGCGTGGAATATCGCCGAGCCTCATTTGCATACCTAATGAGCCACCATTTTTTTCAGAAGAGGTTCTTGCGCAAGAAGGAGCTGTCTACGCTGCCCCTTCTTGTGCAAGAAAAACCCTCTTGCTCAATGCCATTACACCTATTACTTTGCAGGAAGAACGGCATTGTGCAAGAGAGTTTTTCTTGCACAAGAAGGGGCAGTGTAGACAGCTCCTTCTTGCGCAAGAGCCTCTTCCGCAAAAATGGCGGCTCATTAGATATGGAAATGAGGCTCGGCAATATTCCACGCTTAGCCTCATTTGCCTAGCTCTGGTGCAAGATTGTGCCAGTGTAGACATAGCCGAAGTGTTCTAGTCAGTTTCCCATTCTGAAACAGGATTTAAGTATACATAATACATCCCATTCAGTGGGAATTATATGTAGTCACTGGAGGGACAATCATAACTAGAACATCTTAGAGCAGGGCAAGGGAGGGAAGGATGGACAAATACCAGCCCACGGGCCAGATTCAGTCTGCCACGGTTAACTCCTGATGGTACCCCACTGCTATATTTACCTGCACAGCTGCAGGTACCAGCAACTGCAGTTCGCAATGGCCACAGATCGCCATTCCTGGCCAATGGCAGCTGCAGGAAGTGGTGTCCCACTCCCATTAGCAGGGAACAGCTAATGGGAGCTGCAATAGCTGATACCTGTGTCCATGCAAGTAAATATAGCGGTGGCAGCCCATCAGGGACTAACCCTGGCAAAATGCCACCATATTATTGCCCACCCTGTGTTAGAGGACCTGTTCTTTTTCATCATCTTTCATTCAGTCTGTCCAAGACACTCACTCTCTTTCTCTCTTTGCATGTTGGACTTCTAAGACAGCAAGGCAGAAGTTGCATGGCAGTTGTCCATGTGGAGTTTTTCTTCCCAATTGGTAAAGCAATGTGTTCTCTGTTCTCACAGTCAATTCTGACAATATAAAATATGATCTTGTGTCCATCATACAGGCCATGAACTCTGAGCTGGGTAAGGAAAAGTTCAGCTTCTGAGCATTCTCAGCTCCACAGGGGCAAGATATGGAATTTCAGAGGCTTACGTTGCCAAATTTTAGATAAATGGAAACGTAGGATCTGACTAATGGGTTTTGCAGGCATGTAATACAGGTATTTATATGGGTCACAGATCGTTTAAAATGTCTCAAGGGGGGCTCTTTCTAGTTACTTTTCAAAGCCCCATAATGATTTAATAAAATAAATGGAATATCAGTATCTTATTTGATTTTGCTCAAGACCTTGTTTAGTAGCTTGGTAAATCCAAAGGGACATGAGACTGCAGATTAACTAAAATTTTTCCCAACAAGAAAATTTAGCAACAACAGTTTCCTAATTCTTGTCAAGATACTCGTGTGCATCCTTCCAATTAAACTAACACGTCTTTAGACAGTTGTCATCATACTGATAAGGTATGTCATCAGCCTACAACACGGGAATTTAAAATTGCACATGTAACCTGATTCTTCTGGCTGTACTGCCGAATCTCATGTCACAGAAATCAGTCTTATTGGAGACAGTGCATAGAGGAAAAACATGAGAATTATACTTTAACGATAGTTAGTTTTTGTTCTTTCAATGACATTATGAGTAGTTTTTACTGTTTCTTTTGCTTCAGTAGCCATTGTTCCTTGATTTCTCAACTCCTACATGATTATTCTGCTTTAGATTATTTACTAGGCATTTTTACTTTGATAGGAATAGTTCTAGATGGATATATTTAAGATGGAATTTATATTATGCCATATGTATGTGCTCTACCAATTTCACATTTCCATGAGGCACTTACTATATTCTTAGCTTTGATCCAGAAAGATCATCTCTTCTTGTCAGTTTCTCATTTTTGTCAAGGGTCAGACCAAGAATAAATGACACAAAAGGCTCCAACAGGTGAGAAATAATTTCCATATGAGATTACATCTCACTTCAATGTTTTCTAAGTCATGAAGGTCGACATCTTTCATATATTTCAAAGCCACAAAGGACCACTGTGATCATGTAGGACATAGGACCTCCCAAAGTAATTACTGCAGCATTAATCTTTTAGAAAAACATCCAATTTTGGTGTGAAAACTGCTGTTATTTTGGAGAATCCACCATGACTCTCAGTAAGCTTTTCCAATAGTTAATTACTCACTATTAACTCTCCCCCCCACACACACACACCTGTATACAGGTTGGACCTTGCTATTTCAGTGCCCTCGTGACCTGACTGGTCCCAAATTAGGGGATTTACCGGACCAGAAGAGGTCCCTCCTCTCTTGATCTGGGCTCCCACTGGATTAGGGCTCCAGTCTGCTGCTGCTGCTGCCCCAGACTTCCCAAGCTCTTTAGATGCTACTGGTCCTGCTGCTTCTGGGGCCAGAGCTCTGCACCTGCCTGGCTCTGCAGCCGGGGATGGAACTCTGCAGCCAGGGCCAAAGCTCTCTGGCTGCAGCTTGGACCAAAACTCCATGTTGTGCCACCTGACCCCCCACCACACATACACTGGGCTCCCAGCTGAGTCACTGGTGCCCCCATAGGCACTCCTGCTCTGCCCCCACACCTTCCTGTTCCTGGGCTCTGTGGTCCAGGAACATCCATGATCAGTCTCGGACCATGGATGTTCCTGGACCAGGGAACCCCAGCTAAAGGAGGTACAACCTGTATTTTATTTCCAGACTGAATTTGTCTAGCTTCAACTTTTAGCCACAGAATCACATTGCATCTTTCTCTCCTAAATTGAAAAGCCCCCTTATTAAGTATTTGTTGCCAGGTAGCAAGTTACTCTTGAATCGTATCTTTGTTAAGCTAAATAGATTGGGCTCCTTGTATATACCTCAGTAATTCATGTTTTCCCATGCTTTAATCATTCTCATTGCCCTTCTCTGAATCCTCTCCAATTTTTCAACAGGATTTTTGAATTGTTGACACAGGAAATTCCAGAAGCAGTCACACAAGTCCCAGATAGAGTTAAAAAATAGCCTCTCTACTAGAGATTCCCCAGTTGAGGTATTGAACAATCACATTAGTCAGCATGACATTCAGATTCATGTCTCCCATTATCATGCAGCTTTTGTTCCCCTATATATACACAGCAGTCTAAGGAGCTGGTCATTTTGTTCCCTAGTATAGACACCAACTAATCCCCCAGCTTGTGCATTTATCTTTTATGATACTGATCTACAATTATTCAAGAGCATCTGCTTCTGGGTTGACAGTGGCTCCAAAACAGGCAATGCCATTTTTGATAGAGTGCCTCTCCTCCTCTCCTTTTAGCCATTAGTCCTTTATAAATAGGTTATAAATGTTGGTTTTAACATCCTCATCATAAGAATCATTCCACCTGGCTTCAGTAAAACCAAACTAGATCAAATTTATGCTAAAAAATAAGCACTTCTAACTTTTCTATTTGTTACCTAGATTCCTACCATTGAATAGACAATTAAATAATTTCTTCTCTTTGTGTCATATTGTTCCATGATTAATGCTTTGCTCAATATCTCAATTTTGAGGTAAATTAGTGTTCCTACCATTCTTCTTTTTATACCTTCCACTTTCATTATTAGTTTAATGCTTTCTGGACACTTCTAGCCAGTCTGTCACTAGAGAATTTGGTGAGTTGCTGAGCTGGACTATCTAAGCAACACAGTCTCTATTCATTATAAAACATGGGCAGCTGTTCCACAAAACCATAGCCCTCCATCTAGCTAGCAATTATAGAATAAGACTGTTTGGACATTCTTCTTCAGCATACTTATGAGTTCCCTGAAATCATCTGTGAGAAATCCTGTGATGCAATGTCCATTAGGACATTAGGCTAGACTGTGGGGGGGGGGGGGGAGGATTGGGGATACCAGAGGTATCCTGAAAAAACTCCACAGCATCCCGGGAACGCGTTTGCTCTTCCACTTTCTTTTGCAGAAGAGCAAACATGCTCATTTGGAAGCCCCTGTATTCATTCTACGAGGAAGAAGGGGGCTTTCAAAAGAGGGTTTTTTCCCATCCTTTGGCCCAGTCTAGATGGACCAAATGTCAGAAAAGCCTCTTCTGACAAAAGTATCAGAAAAAGCTACACAAAATGCGAAGCACATTTTGCATAGCTTTTTCTGACAAACAGATGTAGTCTAGACATACCCTTAATGTCAATACAAACCATTGCTAATGGAGCCTTGTCCATCCAACTCCAGAAGCCTATGCTGGTGAAGTAGTGGATTGTGGGGGGGGGGGGGATATAAGAGAAGGCATTAACCAAATTTCTTCCCTTAAAATAGTTTTTTCCATTCAGTGTGCATGGTTATTCCCTAGTATATTATGAAGTCTCAACCTTTCAGACAATATATTTTATTTTCCTCTCTTTGGAGGCCCACAACTACTGGAGAGTACCTTCTTCTGAGATAGTACTCTTTTCAAAGTTGTTTTGTTCATATGTTTCCAGAAAGGTTTATGGATCAAGGATCACATCATCATGTCATTGGTTATTCAAGACTTACAATTCTATTGGTATTTTTCATTTGTTAGAGAGTGAACCAGGGAAAAACTTCAGACACAAGTGCTGTAGAGATATTCATTATCAGTCATCTTTAAAGTGAAGAAATAATTAGCAAGAAGAAAATAAAAACTTTTGGAATTTTATTAAATTGGAAGTCAGTTCTGTGACCTTTCTTTAACAATGACATTATAGTGAGGAGTCTGTCCTAGTGGTCATTATTTACTAATCTTTGATATAATGCCAAAAGTAACTGTTGATATGAGCTGAAATGTGCTGCTGGACTTTTGGAACTGTACCCTTGTGGTTAAGATGCATGAATGCTTAGGAAATGTTATAAAGGGAAAAAGTTATAAGATTTGAAAAATCTTCCAGCAAAATTCCACCATCACAGACTCAAATTACAAATGTTCTTGAAATCCATGTAGATAAATGAATGTAAAATTACTTCTTTAAGGTTACTGAATGTGTAAATTAATAGATATTTTTCAGCATAATTACACCTATTCATGGCATTCTTTGCTTTCTGGTTGTAAAGACAGATGACTGGGCAAGGCGCTTTGCCTCATGTAGAGGCAACAAACACAGAGCCCATAGAATCCTCACAAAAGATCACCATAAAAGCTAAACACAAACAAGGATTGCTCAAAAATACCAATTGCTCAATATGCCCCACAATTGCCAGCATCAGTTTCTTCTTTAGGCAACTCACTTTATAACCTTCCCAACCCTCTATCTGTATCCTGATAAACAAAACTCTTCGACAGCTTTGTGACAAAATAAACCCCTTCCGTTGGCTGTAATGATTCTTTTCCTCAAAACTCAGTCAATTTTAAAATAGAACTCAGAATACAGATTTGTGAAAGTTTAAAAGGTCAGCCACCTTATCCTGGGTGAGAAGGTCAGGCTACACTAGCTTCTTTTGTCCAATATCTTGAAATGAAGTTAGAAAACCACAAAAACGTAGTGGATCTTCCTCTTTCTAAAAGATTAAAATGGTATTCAGATATTCTATTTAATAAAAATTTGTTTCCACGCTATCTCAATGGCATAGAGATATGAAAAAGGTTTTCCAGGGAAAAAGAATATAAAATCATTCACTGAAATATGAAACATGGTAATTTATCCTCTAATTAAAATAAGAATTTGATCTATAAAGCTAGTGTCTTATTATGAATTCTTGTAATTAATCTACCTAAGCTACTCAGGAAAAACCGAACCAGCAATTTTTGAATATAAGAGCAATAGAATAAAAATGTTGGAAAATGATACATTCTGTGCAGCTTTGGCATTACATTTCAAAATACTGTTTGCAATCAAGTTAGTGTTCATAGAAAATATTAGACAATAAATTAGTCATGTATTAGAACAAATAAAACCCTAATCCTGACACCAGTGGGACTGTTTATGTGAGTAAGTTTAAGCATGTATTGGTGTTTGCAGTATCAAGCTGTCAGTTTGCAACTATCAGGGTCCAATCTTGGCTCCATTATAGTCACAGCTAATGAATGAAGGAAACACTGAATTTAACAAACAAGCATCTGCAGGGTATTAGGGATTGGATGGAGCCATTCTTTTACTTCCAGTACTATTGGTTTGGCAATGAAAGCCATAAAGATCATTAACAATTCTTCCTGTCTAGGTTTGTCTCACCTTCTACTGCATAGTACCTAGCAACTGGGCCCCCATTGTTATTGGAGTTTTTAGGCACACAGCAAATAGTACTTTCAGATCTAGACATATGTTAGGCCTTAAAAAAATGAGCAAAGACAAAGAGAAATAAGAGAAGCCTTAAATCTATAGCTGCTTATAAAATAACTATTTTCCATTAAAAGCTTTGAAAGGAACATTCTTCATTTTTTAAAAATGTGTGGAAATTTATTTCTAAAAAATAAACAGAAAAACAAAAACTTATTTCTACCACCACTTGAATTGCTTTTCAGCTTCTCCTAGAAGTGACGTAGTTTTTTTAAATGGTCATTTTTCATTGAATTTTTAGACAGTTTTTTAAAACGAATTACTGTTATTTTCAATATTATTATTTATATTGCAATAGCCCAGTCATAGACCTGACCTCATTTTGCTGGGGGCAGTGTAAAACATAAGAGGAGACAGTTCCTGCCCTAATGAGCTTACATTCTATTTCGAGTTGACAGTGCTTTTGAAGTTGTTCACTGCTTTGGCAGTAGTGTTGAAGAGTACCATATTAGCATGGTCTTTGGAATGTATTGTGCTTCAGGTGGGATTCAGAGTAGTATGGCTGCTGCACTACCCAGGTGCAGAGTGCAGAATGTTCTACCCCTGTATCTGGCCAGCTCACCTGTTGCATGTAATTAGTGATATGGAAATGATATGAGTGATCAAGGATGTATAATAGATAAGGGGTGTGCCTGAATACTTAATGTGCACAAATACTTAACGTGACCAGTGATTCAAAATGGAGTCTGAGGGCCTCCATGACGCTGAAGGGAAGGGATAAAATCCAGTCAAATCTGGATTTTCTCGCTGAAAGTGCTTTGCACTCAGTACACATGGAGTTGCACTCATTTCTAATTTGTGCTCACGACCTGCTAGATCTATGCACTCATCACGCTAGATCTATGTGCACGGCACTAAATTGATGCACCCAGTTCGCAACTAGTTTTCCCGCCTTGAACGTAGTAAAAGCTTCCTGTGAAGAGAGTTCATGTTGGCTTTTTGAATTTGGACCAAGGGTGCATTGCTGTCTTCATTGCTGCCACCTGCCTGTAGCAAAGGCTCAGGATAAGGACTTGGCACTTGGACTAACCGTAGCCTTCCTCTCATGTAACACCATCTGGACTGCCCTCTGGTTTGCACGATTATACCAAATGGTTAATCACCTCCATACCAAGGAGAAGCCACCACCCATTGTGGACTTACTTACTTTGGGTTCCCTCACTGTCGTGTGCTGAGGGCCTGGAATTGTGCTTCAAGGGATCTCCTCGTTGTTCCTCCTCCGAGACTTTCAATTAGCCGATGGGTTGAATGTCACGAGCAACGTCATCGTTCCACAATCGCCTTTACTTACCAGGAGTGTGTAATATATATCCCTACCTTGTTTTAGAGGTTTCCTATCTTCTTTTTCTTCAGGTTAGGGTTGGATTGGGGTGTTGGTTGTTGTAAGTTTCATTCGCTGCTCTTTCAAAATTTACAATATATGGTTTGCCCTAAATTGGAGTTTCACTGTTATTTGTTGAAGGGAAAAATCACTGGTGACAGAGATACAGTAGGTCGTCAGTGGACCTAGCTTCTGGTTTCAGGGATGCTTAACATCTTTATTGAAAACAGAGCCTAAAATATTCCAAATCAATCTAAATTGATCCATTGCAGAGATCCCTGTGCAACACACCAAACCAGTGTGGAAAGTGGGGGCAGAAGGTCCTTTGTCAATTCATATTCCTTCCTGTCCCCTTACAGGATGATAGTGTTGCAAGAGCTAGGGTGCATCCCTGAATGATAATTATGCTTGCCTACTGCATGGACGGAGAAGCAAATGAGCTTGATGTGGTTTCTTGTTTCTTGTACCCTCCATAAACACATGGCAACAGGGCATAATTTGGTCCTAAATGATTCATACTATTCTACAGGATTTCATCTGAAACTCATCATGGCACATTATGTCCTATTCATTTAAAATAGGAGACACTGACTGCACACTAGAATCTCAAAAATAGGCTCCGAAGTTTCCCCCTGCACCATCTTTGAATAATGTAAGCTCCATACTTTGACTCCAGTAGACATAGAGGAGTAATATTGAGATGCTCCAGAGAGGCAGTGAAGCACCCTTCCTAGTCACTACTACTGGAAAGAACTAAGTCAGAGAAAAGTTTACAAAGGTCTAGTGGCCCAATAATGACTATGGGTAAACTTTCAAGAGTGTTTTATGATGTAAATGGAATAAAACTTTGACATTTTCAACATAGCTTGGTATAAGCTAACTTCATTCCTAAGTTCTAGTGCCTCCAGTACATTTTTTTGTTAGTTACTCCAATATTTTCATCTGCTAATTCCAGATAGTACATCGTAAGTCCTTCCACACTGAGGTATTTACTCCCTTAGGGTATGTCTACACTACCACCCTAGTTCGAACTAGGGTGGTAATGTAGGCAACCGGAGTTGCAAATGAAGCCCAGGATTTTAATTTCCCGGGCTTCATTTGCATAAAGCCGGGCGCCACCATTTTTAAATGTCCGCTAATGCGGACTCTGTGCCGCGTGGCTACACGAGGCACGGACTAGGTAGTTCGGACTAGGCTTTCTAGTCCGAACTACCATTACTCCTCGTTTCATTTGAAAATGGCGGCGCCCGGCTTTATGCAAATGAAGCCCGGGAAATTCAAATCCCGGGCTTCGTTTGCAACTCCGGTTGCCTACATTACCACCCTAGTTTGAACTAGGGTGGTAGTATAGACATACCCTTGGAGAGAATCATTCAACCAGTGAAAGGCTGATGGCATACTGATGTCATAATAACTATTAAAATGAAGAATAATTTAATTCTAAATGGAATTTAATTAAATTTGGATGGAAAAGATATGTGTTTTTATTCCCTAGACTGCTTTGAAAACCTCAGTTAATGACCCTGAAATTAATTAGAAATATTATTTAATCCTAAATATGTATCAACAATTTGTTTCCTACTACTTTGAAATTTAGCAAATGGAAAGTACAGTATATGGACAATAAGCAAGAAAAATTATTATCTTCAGATTGCCTTTAACATAAAAACATTAAGGTATCGTCATTTTGCAACATTTCTATCATCTGCCAAATTAACTAGCAAATATCCAAACTAAATAGAAAAAAAATCTGGTTGGCAAAGCTAAAGAGATGGAGTAAAAAGAAGGAACCCTGACTTACCAAATAGTTGATCTACAGCATCCATGGCCCAGTACACGAGGCACACAGAAACATTTGTTTTCAATTGTTTGCTGCTGGACTGATCTTTTCTTTGTCTGGATTCCATTTTTCAACCTCCAACACTTCTCCAAAAATATTTCCAAGCTTGAGTATTGCTATTGAAACAGAAAAGTGTCAACTTTGAAACAGCATGTAATGAAATCAATTGTCACAATTTTGTTAAAAAGAAATCAATGGTTTGATCTGGACTTATGTGTATTTAATAGTTTATTGTAACATACCAATTCTAGATGTGGAAAGTAAGTTTTGTGAGGGGGAAAAAATTCTGATGCAAAGTTACCAACAACATTATCATTAAGGCCCCAATCACACTCCCATGGAAATAATTTGAATGTTTACAGTTGATTCTGGTTGGAACAAAATAGGGTCTTACCTTTTACTTAGAAACAACTTGTGTCTAATTTATGGAATTAAATTAAAACACAAAATGAAAACCATGCTGTTAATATCTTATGGCATTTTAGAACTACAGATACTCCTATTTTTTTCTAACTTTCCTTCCTTTCCCTCCATACACTGCTATAGATATGAAGTTGGCAAGCAGTAGATAAAGTGCAGATTGAGTCAGAATAGAATCCTACATGTTGAAAAAACCTCAGAAACCATTTGTCTTTTGACCTTAAAGGTTTCTTATTGACTCTTCAGCTTTGATAATCTATTGCAAACTTCCTGCCTACCTGCCACATCTGATTGTAGTTTTTCCACACATCTAAGGTATCATGAGATTCCTGCCCTGAAAATGATGGTGGTGAAATCAAGGAAGAAAACAAGCTATTGTTCAGATTGGAAGTGTCTGTAGCTAAGAATAACATAGATCCCTCTGGTGCCACTTCTGTCATCAACATTCTTACTCCTTTCTATTGTATGTCAGTGCTATTGGATTTTATTGTGAGCAAAGGGATTCTAAATAATTTTTTTTAAATTGATGGGCCATCACAAAACCCTAAGAGCCCGGAAAGGCTCTCCTTACAGACTAAACATAATGGGAATGAACAGGAGAAAACAAACAGTTATATATTAAGTGCTGTATGATTGTCAGCATATGCTGTCTGACAATCACAAGAGATTTAATCTGTGAGCCTAACAATGTTACTGAATTTTATACTTTATTTTGTCCTGGGAATTGTTTACAAACTTCTTTTACAGCTATTGGTTTAAAAGCAACTTCTAAGAGGATAAGAAATAATGAAGATATAAGTGTGAGTATTTGCTTCAACCCTATACAGACTGATTTTGAAAACTCCCGTTCACTTCTATAGGTACAGCACTGAGTCTTTACTTCAGACAGAATTCAACTGCATACCGTAGAATGTAAGTGCCATCTACTGAATATGTATGAAATGATGCTGTAAAAATTCTCATTGGCCAGCAAACACAGATGGATAGGAGTTAATTTCATCTATCCCGATGATTCTCAGCTACTGACCTAAAAAATACCTTTTAAACAAGTTTAGGGATTAAAGTTAAAATAAATTACTTCCACAGGTAGGTATCTGGAACTACACAGTATAGTGCCTAGGTTTGCCAGGTTCATAAGTTTTGCCTGCTTGAATCTAAAACGGAATAAAAAGTAGGAATAGAGGCAAAAAATGAAGGAACACATAATAAATGTGCATGCTTACCTGTCATGCTGAAATGGATTAATCTTTAAATATTAAGGGTCAAATCCTAGTCTGCGGATACACATGAAATAGAGGTAAAGGGATTATGCCTCCCTATGTAAAACAACCCTATACTAGGCTGGCATCTTCCAATTGTTGAGCCTCGTGCTAGGAGCTCATGATTTCCTTAATCTCCACATTTCTCTCCATGCATCCTACATCTCTTCCCTCCTCCCTCCCCCCAGCACAAGAAAAACTCTAAAGCTAAGATCTGTCTTGGAGAGAAAAAGGTCAGACCAGTCTCCTCCACAGGCTGGTATTCCCAGCTTTGTGGAATCATAAGCAATCTCTCTTTCATCCCTTTCCTTGGTAAAGGGGGACAGATCTCTGCCTGAAGCATCTTTCAAGCTTTCTCTCCTGCAATGAAGTCAGTTTCTACCCATCATCACGCTGAAGGGTACCGGTGCTAGCAGCATAAATTCCACAGCACCGACACAAGGGCTGTCTTCACAGCTAGCTCCAAAGCTTCATACCTTTATGAAACATTCTAGGCTTGTAATTCTTTATTTTCTAATTAACCCAATCTTTATTGAATTAACTCTTAAGACATCAGTACCTCACATTGCTATATTTTCTCAATGATACATTTTGCATATATTTGTAATGTACAACAGTAACTGCACAAATGCTAATGTTAATAAAACAGGCCATCCTATGAATCATTGTAAGTACTTTATACATACACTTAAGTACAATTGTTCTGAATTCCTCACAGCATGAAACAGATGAAATATCAATATTTTATCTTCAGGCACATAGTCAGAAAGGAATGGCGATACATGAGATGTTTTGTGAAGAAATAAAAATTACTGCCTTCATAAAGAAATGCTCACCTCTCATTGTTCACTTACAGTAAGAGATGTAGAAAGTGAATCTAACACTTGAAAACACACTTGTATTTTGTCATATTTCTATATTTAATTTTAATCTTTTAGTAGCCTTTCAAGAAAAGGAACTATAAGGCTTAGCTTAATATAGGCCCCAAAAGTAAGATTTAGGTAAGGTTGAAAAAAAGTTACTTTAGTTAGTCTACATAGCTAAGCCTTTCCAAAAATTGTCTAGGGTTTCTTATTATTACAGCAACAAAATTATCTTGCTGAATCTTGTGAAGTTTTTTTAATCACATGCTGACCACTGGTGTTTTTTGAGACATATCGTAATGCATTTGTCTTTCAACAAGAAAGGCCTGATCCAAAGTTGTCTGAAGTCATATTGAGTACTTCCACTTACTTCACTTGGATTTGGATGAAGACCTAGCCAGAGTTTTAAATATCATCTGTCTTTGGTACATTTTAGAACTAAACTGTGGCTTTGAATCAGAGCCACATTACAGAGTGGTGACGACACTGGTAGCATTATTCCTGAAGATGCAGAAAGTGATTGCAGAAGCAACAACTTGGTCCCAATCAACCCAGGCAGTATTTTATTTTATTTCCTGAAATAAATTTGATTAAGACACTTGAGTATATTGTGTTCTGATTGTGGACTTGATCCGCTGCTGGAGGTTGGATGGATAAATGTATATTGCCTCCCATTGTGCCTCAATGTACAATAGTTTATGCAAGCCTGTAAACTTACCCTCACTGGTTGATTCTATGCATTTGTGTTCTTTGTCTTTGTCTGTCTTGGTGTGAATACTAACCAAGATTGCCTTCTATGATTATAAGGATTTTTTAATAGAAATTAAAGTAAGTGCTCCCTCAGTTATGAATAAAAAGCGTACATGGCCTCAAAACCTTTGCTTCCTTTCCTTATTGAACAATAAGGCTATGTCTAGACTGCAAGCCTCTTTCGAAAGAGACTTTTTTGAAAGATACTTTCGAAAAAGCTTCTTTCAAAAAAGAGCATCTAGACTGCAACCTCTTCTTTCGAAAAAGTGAGCCGCTTTTTCGAAAGAGAGCACCCAAGCAGTCTGGATGCTCTCTTTCGAAAAAGCCCTGTTTGCATTCAAGAACGCCTTTTTTCGAAAGAGTACTTTTGAAAAAAGGCGTTCTTCCTCGTGAAATGAGGAGTACCACTGTCGAAAGAAAAGCCGCGTTCTTTCTATTTAATTTCGAAAGAACACGGCTGTAGTCTAGACGCAGGTGAAATTTTTTCAAAAAAAGGCTACTTTTTTCAAAAAAACCCTGTAGTCTAGACACAGCCCAACTGCACACTGAATGAATGAGGAAGTCGGAAAGCTGACCAGTGAAGTAGATCTTTTCTGTGATAACATCCGAGACCTGTTATGAAACATGCAGCCCTCGGCATATGCTGAGAGTATCATTGTGGCCCCCGGGGCTTCCAAAGTTGAGTAGCCCTGTGCTAGACCATTGGGGGCCCTAAGGAGGAATACGCCCACTCCCCCCCCCACATACAATACATATTAATAATTAATAGGGGATCCCCTTGAGCAGCTCTCGGTACTAAGAAGTTGCTAAGTCTGCTCATACCTAGCACTAGTTCTTTTTCTATGTGATTGTTAAGAGTGCAGATATCTTGACATTTGTTCTGTGCAATGTACAGGGGAAAAGCCTTCACTATGTTAACTGAGACCAGCCTGTCACAGCATAAACAGGGACTGGTGGCGAACATGTAGCGTCAAAGTTAAGAAAGTATGTTCAGGGCAACATGCAGCAAAGAGCTTACTATTAAATATCTTTAAAAGTGTTTGAATCAGAGAAAAATGTCATAACTTGGCTTGATACATTAGGGAATTAGAAAAGTCAAATTTACTATTTACTAATTTTTACTATTTACTAATTTACCTTAGCTCATGACTTAAAACATAACAGTTTGGTAAACCTGAAGAAAAATGTTAAATTATCTGTAGTTATACCTAAGGGATGCATTTCAGATGAAACTATAGGCCATTATAAAATCTTTAGTGTGTCTAATGAGGTTTTGCAATGTCCTGTTTTGTATGTGTGCATGCACATCTGTGCAAAAGTCTGACTGGATTTTTTTTATTAAACTAGGAAATTGCGTTTTGAATTTATGTTTAAACAACTGATTAATTGTTAACCTAATTTGAATTTCTAACTTTTAATGTGTTTTTATAACTCAATCGTCACTAAATGCTAGTTGACAGGAATTTGAGTAACATATAGTGAGCTGAATTAAGGACAGCTGCCTAAAGTGCTGTTCCAGTCTTGACAGGGCCAAATGGTGGAAAAGTTTCTTCCGGAAAAGCAATAGGAAAAAGCTATGCAAATTGTGGAGCGCAATTTGCATAGCTTTTTCTGAAAAAAAAGCCATAGTGTAGACTCTTCCTCCATCTTCTTTATCTCCAGGATTGTTTTGACAGTATCTACACTATAAGGGTATGGCTAGA
Organism: Pelodiscus sinensis; assembly: GCF_052426305.1. Taxonomy (NCBI): domain Eukaryota; kingdom Metazoa; phylum Chordata; order Testudines; family Trionychidae; genus Pelodiscus; species Pelodiscus sinensis. The sequence continues at coordinate 77,631,204 of NC_143055.1, forward strand.
CTACATCCCTCTGCCAGCAGAGGGATGCAGATTAGGCAGGTCAAAATTGAAAATGAGGCAGAGGTTTAAATATCCCACACCTAAATTGTGTAAAAATGGCCACCGCGTTTTGCTGACTCAGCACTTTGTTGGCAAAAATAGGCAGAAAGAAAGCCTTTTTCGACAGATCCCTTATGCCTCCTGCAAGGAGGTTTACAAGATCTGTTGAAAAAGTTTTTCTTTCTCCACAGATCCCCCTATAGACTGCTTCTTTTTGCTGAAAAGTGCTGAGTCAGCAAAAACGGTGGCCATTTTTATGCAAATTAAGCGCAGGATATTTAAATCCCCGCTTCATTTGCAATGTCGATCTGCCTAATCTGCATTCCCCTGCCTACAGAGGGATGCAGCCTAGATATATCCAAAGACTATACTAACTTGCTATGTTACTATAATCCAGTAGTTTATGCTTAAAGAGTTTCTCCCTTTCCCAATCTGTAGGAATATACCTCCCCAAAACAAAGTTAGCAACATCAATAGATGCATTCGTCCATCAACATAGCTGTGGCTACACAGGTTTAGGCTGGTTTAGTTATGGCAGAGGCTGATTTTTGCACCTTGAGTAGCATAGTTATTTTGCCCTGTCTTGAAGTATACACCAATCATTTCTAATTTTTAAACAATAAAAAGAATGCCAGTTAACTGGTAATGTTAAGGTATCTCTAACCTTAGAGGATATGGTTAAAAGAAACTGATGATGTGCTTAGATCTGTACAATAACTGAAAAAAAACAGCACAGTTATATTACATAATTATAGGTTTGACTGAAACATTCAGGTATAGGTCATGGCAGGGGACTGTGTGGCACCATTCTCTACTAAGTCTCTTTCAGAGTTGTAAATGGCTACACAAGGGACATAAAAAAGTATTTCTCACTGACATCTGTGCAGACAGGCCAGTTTGCACTCAGCAGAGTGTATGGTCCCTGTATAAAGGCATGGGAAATGAGGCCTAATGGAGAAATGGAATTAGGCCTGGAGCAGAAGAGGGAATGGGAGGTGTGGCAGAGCAAGGGCCTATGGCCCAGCCATGTGCCTCTTCCCCCTCCCCAATGATCCAACCTTTTGCCAGAGCAAAATCTGGAGCCTGGCCTGGATAAGAACCATGTGGGCAGCTGTGGGGAGCTGTGGACCTTCTACCGGACCCCAGGTGGAGGAGCCCAAGAGCAATCACCACCTATGTTCCCATCCACCAGGCTCCTTGTCCAGGGCAGGTGGAGATCCATGGCTCCCCATGGCTGCTTAAACAGCTCTTACCATGGCCCCACTGCGGCTCTTCTGTCCCTGGTATAAGAGCCAAATGGGCATCAGCCCTGGGCACGGAGTCTGGGGGACTAGGACACAAGTCCCAGGCAGGTGCAGGGTCTGCAATTCCTTGATATGACTCTGGCTTCCAGCATGGCTAGGGGGCAGGATCTCAGGGAGAGAGGAAGAGAAGTGGGTGGGGCCATGAAGGGCCTGCTACTGGAAGAGGATCCTAAAGTTAGGGCAATTAAAACAATTACAAATAAATTGCATTTAAACAGTGTAACATCCTTCCAGTTACTGAGTTCTCTATGGCCCAGCTCCACAAAGTGACTTTGACATTGAGATGCTCAGTGTTACAACACCTAATTTTAGGGATCTAGAAAGTCACTAGAATCTGCAAAGCCTGAGTTAGGCGCCCAGTCTCACTATACATTGAATAGAGAGAGAGACAGGCACAAGAATGAGCTCCACAAAAAAGCCAGTGTGCTAGTTGGGGAGGCACTTAAACTAGCCAATAGTCATACATACAGAAGGGATGACTCTTTGGCCTACTGTAATGACTAGTTCCTTACCCAAACTGAAATTGCTTCAACAGGAGAAATTAGGAGCCCCACAGCAGAATAGCACATGAATCAGTGGTTAGGACACTGTCCTGAGATGTGGAGATCCTTGTTCAAATTTTCTTTATGAGGCAGTCTCTGGCATCCTGAACGAGGGCTCCAACTTTTAGCTAGTGGGCTAAAAGTTACAAAGGAGGTGGCACAGAGGAAGCATAATTTCCTCTCCCATCTGGATTTTTTATGGAACCCAATCTGGTAGGTACATTCTGATCAAACCTACCTGACTGTGCCCTGAAGTGAAGAGGCAGGTAAATGCCCATCATCACTTGATCTGAGTTTCCCACTGGGGTATAAGAATGAGAGAGACATAGAGACATCTGCACAAGGCAGCAATGTGCATATCCATAGGCAGAAGCTTTGGTGCTTTCTAAGGCAAAATTCAGGTGGCAAGTGAATTCAGATGCCTAACAAGTTAGGAAGCAGTTCAACAGTGAGTGAGGATCTCCAAGGCACCTACATTTTGTAGTGAGGCTCCTAAAGTAGAGGGTTATTCCCCTAAGTTCTTTTGTGGATTTGGGACTATGTGACCACACTTAGGCTATGTCTATACTCGCGGCTTCTTGCGTAAGTATGGCTGTTCTTGCGAAAGAATCCGCAGACCGTCTACACTGCCCGCCCGCTCTTGCGCAAGGAAATTTACAGTACGGTGTGATAAGAGAGGGCATCTTTTTTAACAGGTGTAAGCCCTCTTGCACAGGAGCTCTTGCACAAGAGGGCAGTGTGGACACTCGGTAGAGATTCTTGCGAAAGAAAGCCCTATGGCTAAAATGGCCATCGGAGCTTTCTTGCTCAAGAGAGCATCCACACTGCCATGGGAGCTCTTGCACAAAAACACAGCGTGCACATGGCAGTGTGGACGTTTTCTTGCGCAAGACTTCTTGCACAAGAACTCTTGCGTAAGATGTTCTTGCGCAAGAAGCCGTGACTATAGACATAGCCTTACTGCTTCCAGCCTCTTCACATTTCCTTTCAGGGAGTGGGGGGATCATAAACTGTTTTCTATGCCTGAGGGTTGAACTCCATTACTCCATTGCTGTTTCTATCACTAAATTCAGAAGTCAATTTACTTCTCTTGGTAGTACCCAGCTGTGATTATCCCCAGAAGCATTCCACACAGGTGATCCCAATTATCTAAAACAAATATGCTAAACTTTATGAGATCAGGGAGTTCAGCTGTGAACTTAGTCGCTCTGAGTATTGGCTAAATTACCTGAAGATTTGAAATACGAGTCTTTCGCAACTCAAAGCATTGTAAGATAGAGTTTAGGATCTTCCTAAGAGGAGTGAATGTTTCCAATCATTTGTATATCCTGCCTCTGCAAGGAAAAGTGAATTTCTTAATTCCTTCCCTGTTTCTTTATAGTCGTCTATTGTTTAGTGAGTCTTGATTTCATTAACATATTCTATATTACCTCATTCTTTAACCTAGAATTGAGCACACAGTGTCATTATATTTTACATTTTTCCCAGATACGACACTGCCTGCTAATCAATGTCTTCTGGCAAAGTAACTTCCATTCTGATTGGATTTGAAAATTTCAAACCAATTCTATAATGGTGGGAGTGAAGAAAGCTTACTAATGCTTAACATTTCATTCCAACTTGCAGTTTTTGTGGGTATGTATTTCATCTGTGTTATAATTGCAATACTGTGGTTTGATTCGGGAATAAAGGGGTTCATCGCTTTCCTGGCTAGTGTTAGTAAGGCTAAAGTATTAAGATGGCCACCAAGTGGTACTAAGCTTTCTGGAAGCCTATTTATTGTTCTGAAACTCCAAAAAGGTTCAAAGTCTGAGTTCATTTTGGATAAGCCACTTATTTGACGTTTACCTGAATTAGCCAAGACACATATATGCAAAATGGGATTGGAAGTTTGTGAGAGCCAGCAATCAGTTACCGTCTCAGTCAGACAGCTAGGGTATGTCTACACAGACATTTTATTTCAGAATAATGTTCGTTATGACGTTATTTTGATATAACATAGTCTGTGGCTACACTGCAGATAGTTATTGTATATCTTATTTAGATGCTATTTCAGAATAGCTTATTTTGTCATTTGGTACTGTCTACACTATGCCAAATTTCGAAATAAAGTGCTATTCTGAAATGTCCTTTACTCCTCATAGAATGAGGTTTACAGGGGCATTGGAATAGCGAGCCTGAAATAATGGGCTTGTTGTGAAGACATGGGATAGCTATTTGGGCATACTCCAGTACCACAAAATAGCTTTGCAGTGTAGATGTACCCATTTTGAAATAATGTCAAAATAATGTTGTGCTAGAATACATCTTACTCTGACTCCTGTAATCCTTATTTCACGAGGAGTAAGGGAAGTTGGAGGAAGAATGCTCTAAATCGGACTTGACGTAGCTCAAGTTGCGTAGCTTATTTCGGCTTTAGCCCTGATGTGTAGACTTGTCCCAAGAGTAAAACAGAGTTTAGTTTTAAAAATCAGGCAACGATTTGGAACCAGTTTGCCTATCCACAACATGTATGGTCACAAAAGTGACCTTCTCTTAAAAAAATTGCAGTCTGCGTGTATTCAGAAATATATTTTTACTTTTCTGACTACATTTTATGAGCAGTTGGAGACAACTGGATTTTTGTCTGGTTTCTATACAATCTACACAATTAACTTTCAGTTACATTTAGCTTTGTTACTGGCATTGTGACTATTGTGAAATTACTCTTACATAGCACACAGCTGATGTGTGATATAGAAAGACAACAGATACAGATTGAATTTAGAGGATTCATGGGGAGAAAAACCAAAACCAAACACTTTTACTTGTCAAAAAAGTTGATATGGAATCCATTGACATGGAACCTCATTTTGATATAACTCCTGAAGTAACTATATAAATAAGCTTATTCCTCTTCACAAGCAGGAGTTATTGTTTCAAAGTAACAAGCCCGTTATTTTGAAATAATAGGCTTGGTAGTGTGAATGCTCGCCTTGTTATTTTGAAATAAGGAGAGTTATTTTGAAATAATTTCCCAGTATAGACATGCCCTCTGAAACTAATCTGTCATGCTGTGTTTAGACTACACAGTTCTTCCGGAAAAAGATACACAAATTGTGAAGCGCAATTTGAGTACCTTTTTCCGCTTTTTTTGGAAGAGGCTTCTCTGACATTTGGCCCATCTACACTGGCCAAATGTGGGGGAAAAAACCTTTTTTAGAACATCCTTTCTTCTTCATAAAATGAGGTTTACAGGGACACTGAAAAAATGTTTCTGCTTTAAAAAAAAATTGGATGTGACAGTGTTTTTCCAGGATACTGGAGGTACTAGATGTACCCTCAGTGTATAAATATATTATAATATGAAGAATTAAAGTTCTAAGTAGATGCAAAATGGTTCAGACAGATGGCATCAAGTTTTGAAGAGCCCACAAAACATCTGATGCACTTTTGTTTAGATGACACTTCCATTTATCATTAGAAACAGTTAAATATGCACCATTTCAATCCCTGCACTACTAAAATCTAGTGAAGTATTTTATTCTGTATACATAGAACTGAATTGTTTATGTGCATCTAACATTTCCCAGATGCATTGTCGATTTTCAAAGGACAGAGGAAGATCCACTACAGAGGAGAATTCCTTCCTAGAGTTTGGTGGGTTCCTATAGTTTAAACCACTTAGGCTGTGTCCAGACTCAGGGGTTTTTTCGAAAAAAGTAGCCTTTTTTCGAAAAAACTTCACCTGCGTCTAGACTACAGCCGCATTCTTTCGAAATTAAATCGAAAGAACGCGGCTTTTCTTTTGACGGCGGTAAACCTCATTTCACAAGGAAGAATGCCTTTTTTCGAAAGTGCTCTTTCGAAAAAAGGCATTCTTGAATGCCAACAGGGCTTTTTAGAAAGAGAGCATCCAGACTCACTCGCTGCTTTCTTTCGAAAAAGTGGCTTGCTTTTTCGAAATTTCCACTTGCAGTCTAGATGCTCTTTTTCGAAAGAGGCTTTTTCGAAAGTATCTTTCGAAAAAGCCTCTTTCAAAAGAGGCTTGCAGTCTAGACATAGCCCTAAGCACTTCCATCCAACAAGAGTTTTTATAGACCTAAGAAAATCCATGTAGGGAAAGAAGGAGACAGATTTTTTGCTACTTTGTTGAGTCAGCAGTATGGCTATTAAAATGAAATATTAGAGAATTGAATTTAATATTCTATTGGAGGTAATATGTCCAGTTTAGAAAGAGGTACAATTCCCTCTCACACCCTCACAAAATGCAGTTTTCTAAATACTGTTCACTTTGCTACTCATCTTTTAGTTTCCTATTATTCTGGCTTGGCATATACATAAACACCTGCATATCAAATAAAGAAGTTTCTACCACCCGCCACTCCTGATTCCCACATCTCCTTCCATACACATCTCCAAGCCCCTACCTTGAATCCTGCACTCCCTAAACCTTCAGCCCCCTGCCTGGAAGGTTCCAAGCAACACCAGGTATGTCTTCTAGTTGAGAATATTTTGACATAATTGCAAAAAAAGTTAAGATGAAATGTTTTACATTTTGAATTATCAAAATATAACCATCAAATTATTTAAATGTAAATGTTTCTAGAGTGAAATGTTTTAGAATTTTAGTTTTCCTGTAAAGTTCATTTTTTCATTCAGATTTGGAATGAAAAACAATCAAAATATTGGAATTTTCCATGGAATGGCTTAAGCTTTTCCAATAAAATTTCTCTATGTCTTCAAGCTTCTACTTTCCAGAATCCAACTTCTGCAGAGTACTTTGTTACTTTCACTAAGAATCACAGTTGCATCATCCTCCACCTCCACCACACACCACTGTCCTGATGTTTATTTTAAGACTGAATTCTGATTGGCTTCTGTGATCTAGTAGATTGAGCATAATGCTGAGGGTCATTGTATTCTCAGCTCTGTCACTGACTATCTGTGGACCTATAGTAATTCCTGTTACCTCTCATTGCATTAGACATTCCATCTGTAAAAACTGACCTAATCATGCTTGACCACCTTTGTAAAACACTTTCAGAGCTGTGGATGAAAAGTTGTATGAAGTTGTATCTCATTCTGAATTATTGCTGTTTAAAGCAAGAAGAGAGTTGTGAGTAAGGCTGGAGTAAATGAATAAGAAGACATTTTGTGATTTTTTTTTTTAATTCCTACTTACTTTTCTCCTCTTTTCTTTCTTCCCAGAGAGGTTTAACACTGTTAATGATAGCTTTCTCCTCTGTAAAGCCTGCATACTTAATAATTCACAGTATCCTTCACTCTCCAGATCTCATCTGAAAATACCCTTGTCCTTTTGCATACAGCTATGAATGTACCCATATTAGTTGAACTGCATACAACATTTTGGGATATATCTGGGATAATGTGGGGGAACATTTGAAAAAACTGTATTGTCATTTTTATTCTGTTGAATGAACAAAAAGTTTACTTCATACTAACTTGAGGATGAATAAGGACTATGAGATTCTGTGGGGGTGGGTGAGATTCTGTGGCCTGCACTGTTCAGAGGGTCAGACTAGACGATCATAATGGTCCCTTCTGACTTAAAGTCTGTGAGTCTATGAGATCCAATTCCTTTAAAGTTACATTTCTGCATACACTGTGGAGGTTATGATGGTGGCTTATGGTTAGCCAGATGTTAGTAAATTAAATAGCAAATAAACTATGAAAACATGTTTAATCCTACTCTGGATTGTATCAACTTTTGTCTGTCCAAATTGTAGCTAGATAACATTGTATAAGCCCTACAGTTGATCAAAAAAAGTGAGGAGAGAAGCTTTCCTAGATTGGAATCTAAACGGTCTAGACAAGAAAAGTCAGTTGATAAAATGAAAAAAACCCACCATAAAAACCTCGTTGAGGGCACATCAGTTGAAGCAGGACCTGCTCCATAATTTTTCAAGGATCTGTGGTGAGGCTGACTGGTTTGTATTTCCCTGGATTTTTCTTCTTCCCTTATTTAAAAATAGGAACTATGTTTGCTTTTTTCCAATCATTCAGGATCTCCGTCGATTGCTATGAGTTTTCAAAGGTAATGGCCAATTGCTCTGCAGACAAATCAGCCAAGTCTTTCAGTACCCTCGGATGCATTGCATCCAGCCTCACGGATTTGTCTAACTTTTCTAAGTAGTCCTTAATCCGTTCTTTCACCACTAAGGGCTGCTCACCTCCTCCCTATGCTATGCTGCCCAGTGGTAGAGTCTGAGAGTTGACCTTCTCTGTGAAGACAGAGGCAAAAAAAAAGAATTGAGTACTTCTGCTTTTTCCACATCATCTGTCACCAGGTTGCTTTCCCCATTCAGTAGGGGCCCCACACTATCTGCTGCTGGTGTAAAGGGAAGCTATAGGGAAGGTCAGGAATCAGTGCACTAGACCCCACTTCTTCCTAAAGAGGCCAGCCACATTGTAACAAACTCACAATTTTTTACTCTCTGTAATCTAAAGAAATAGTAAAATCAATTTGGTTTCATGATTAGAGCTAGGGACTGGAAACGAGGAGACTTGTATTTTATTTCTAACATACATGGCTTGTAGCTTGACCTCAAGTAAATCAAGTAATCTCTCTATGCGTCAGTTCCCCATCTGTAAAATAGGGCTAATACTACTTACCTACCTTTTAAAGAACTTTGAAATCCCCAGGTGAAAAGTATTATAGGATAAACCTCTCCTGATTAAATGGCGAGGTCAGAACTATGACTTTGCAGACTTACAAGACATGCCCCCTTAAGAAATTCTCAAGTCAAATGAGTGTCTTTTGACTCAAAATGCCACTAAAGATTAAAGTGATTGAGAAATTCTCTGCCAGTAAAGATTTAAAACCTCCCAACTCTTTTAAGGTGCCAGCTGTACTAAGTATAAAATGCCTGATATGTACTGTCACATTGTGACAGCATTGAAAACTGATAAAAAGTATTCCTTCCTGCCTATGGTTGGTGTTTGTATTTATTTTTCAACCAGAATGGCATTATTCTTCACTAGTGCTTTGTCAGTCCATCCATGCTTATGACCCAGCCCTGCAAAGTATTGAATACAGTGTTCTGAGCACCATAAGAGACCATTGATTCTATTCTCGGGGGGCACAAAGCACCTTAAGGATGTTTCAGTATAAGAGTACTTTATTCATTCCTGGAATTATTGTCTGCCCAGCCATTTTATTGTTAGGAAGAGGCTCCCTTCCTAATTTTACTGGGAATTACATTTTAATTTAGCCTTTGTTTTGAGGACCAATGTGATTCCAATTAACTGAGAAACTTGCATGGTATTTGGACTCCACGCCCCATTTGAAATCCTCCACGGGGAATGCTTTCATTTCACTGAAGTAAATTAAATTATTCCAGATTTACAGCCCTGTAACTGAAAGCAGAGTCTGGCCCACCATTCCTCTTTACCTACCATATCTTGTTAAAGGGTCAGAAAGTCAGGTGATGTAATGTAAAATTGCTCCACTGTAGTCAGTGGAAATGTGCTGGATTATACCAGCTGAGATTTTGAGCCTGCCAGTCTTGCCTTTGTCCTTACCTTCATGGCTCTTCACAGCTCTACCTTCCATACCATGATAATTTCATATTTTTATATTTTCCTAATCAAAATGTCATACGGTTGCAGATCAAATGCCTTACAGAAGTCCCATATCAGCTGTTCATATATTTTATATAGAGCTAAATTCAGGCTGGTGAACCCATCAGAACTTGGGTCATCCTGTTTAATTATAATATTGGCACAGCATTAGCTTTCTTCAGATCCATTGGAACTTTCCCAATGTTACAACATCTAATAAATATCAACAGTAATGGTCCAGCCACAACACCTTTTAAAATTATTGGATGTAGGTTATCCAAACCTGCTGATTTAAATATGTTCAGTTTCAATAACTGTGGTTATTTTCCATTCCAATAGTTAATAAGAAGGATGTTGTCATGTGATATGAGTACATCATCAATTCCCAACTCCTCCCCCCCCCCAAAAAAACCTAGAACAGAACTATTTATTGTTAAAAATTTGATTATGTGGAGAATTTAGTGAGCTAGATTAGAAACAGCATAATGACAAAAACTACTTGGAATTGTGTCAGTTCTTGATAGTGATAAAAATATACTTTTATGTTTATGAGATCAGAAATTGTCACTGAGATAATGGGCCAGGTTCTGTGGTGCAGTGTAGGCACTTTATACCTAACTGCTAGTGTGAGCTGGTTCTTAAACTGGGGTTAACCAGACAGAGACAATTACTTCATCTGAACCTCTGGTGACAGTTAACATAGAAGCTCCTATACCACACTCTCTCCACCTCCAGTTGCTTGTGTGTCAGAGACAAGAGGATGTGACTGTGGGAAAGGGGATATCATTGGAAAGATGCTTAGCTGCATTTTTTACTTCAGTGACTGTTGCAGCTTGGCATGAGATGGAGTTATAAATCAGAATGAACTACCTTACCATAAGGATTGGAGATTTGCAAATGCATATAAAACTTTCCACTGTTACAGGATGAAGAAACTATTTATAATTCTTTTGTGAGCTCAGTGGAATTAACTGATACAGAAAAGACTTTCAGATTGGGCAAAATTCCCAGATCTGATTATTGTATTAGCAGTTGTGAATTAGTCCATGCAGTGAGTAATGCTTTCCTTATCCATTCAATTAACAATCATCTCTAGGTTATTTAAGGCACTATATAACATTTAGATGGATTGTGTCTGAGCTCAAATTTGCACAAGTTAAAAGTATATCTGCAATGCGATGCTCTCTGTACCTCCAACACAGATGATTTTGTATGGGTTGTAGAAGATACTTGCCCTCTTTCCTCAATAACTGTTTTCCATTTATTTGGAAAGGATGTAGAAATACTAATGTTTTATTTGAACTGCCTAGACTCACACACTCATCTTCCTGAATAGGGAAACTAATAGATCTGGGCAAACAAGTAGTGACCAATTACTGTAGAGCTAACTTGCAGAAGAAATTAGAATGACCATGAATCTGTGATAATTATTAAGCATTTGCTATAAAAGCTGGCATTTTACCAGCTAATTCTCACACTAACGTAAATAATCAGCAATGTCACTGAAGGATTTACTGTGGGTTAGAACTGGTCTAAATACTATTGGTGGGCTCCTGCTGTCCTTACCCAGACAAAATTTCCACTGATTACAGTAGGATATGGTCTTCTATATCATCAATTACTGGATTGTGACTTTATTACAATAGTCACTAAAATATTCTGGCTTTTATAAGATCCTACCTTCAGGAAGAATATGAAACTTCAAAGTGAGTTTGACTTTAAGCAAGCACTTCAGAGGATCCATTATTCTCTGTTAGCTGGTCACTTCCAGGGTAGGTGAAGAGAGGTGGAACTTGAGCTGTTGAGGGTGAGGGGGGTACTCAAACCCACCACTCTGTGTGCCTTAGGCTAATGCCCCATCCCCTAAGTCAAGTTTTCATGGAGAGTACTAAACAGGTTTAACACAGTAGGGCTACGTCTACACTGGCCCCTTTTTCGGAAGGGGCATGCTTATTTTGAAAGTGGGAATAGGGAAATCCGCGGAGGATTTAAATATCCCCCGCGGATTTAAATAAACATTTCCGCCGCTTTTTTTCCAGCTTGGGGAAAAGCCGGAAAAAAAGCGTCTAGACTGGCCCGATCCTCCGGAATAAAGCCCTATTCCGGAGGAGCTCTTATTCCTACTTCAAAGAGATCCTCCGGAATAGGGCTTTATTCCGGAGGATCGAGCCAGTCTAGACGCTTTTTTTCTGGCTTTTCCCCAAGCTGGAAAAAAAGCGGCAGACATGTTTATTTAAATCCGCGGGGGACATTTAAATCCCCCGCGGATTTCCCTATTCCCACTTTCAAAATTAGCATGCCCCTTCTGAAATAGGGGCCAGTGTAGACGTAGACTTGGTGTCGGTTCCTCTTCAGAACAACTATATCTTTGTAGCTTTCAGAACAAAGATATAGTGAGCATAGAAAATTGAGGGAGGACCAAGAATAGAAGTTCATTCTTGCAACATTATTGAGGGAACTGTCAAGAGAACAACAAACATGTGGTGCATGACCACTGAATTATGCTTATCCTTCAAAACCATTATAATACTTTACTAAAACATATTTCCATATGACCAGATATGAAATTAAAAATTATTAGTTCTTTTCTATTTTTCATAAATTAAAATGTATTAAAATATACTATAAACAATACAGTTAGAGCCCATGGAATGCATCATTGGGCAATGTCTTATTTCTTTCCTATAGAATGACGGATTGGAAGGTTGGGGGTTTTTTTTTGCAGTGTTTATAATGGAGTTAAGCATTCATTCATGAGTCATTTGCTAAAATTATTTATAAAATGAATTACACAGATACATGCAACACTAAAGCATGGTCAAATCTTGTGTGCCTTACACAAGAATAGACACAATGGGACTAGTCATGAGTAAAAGCCTGCAGGTTCTGGTTCTAGCTGAGTGACAGGATTGGGATTAGGATGGAGCTGGGAGTGTGGGGGAGACTTGGACTGCAGTGGAGCATTCACAGGGATGAGACCAGGTCTTTCCTCAGTAAGGAAATTGGAAGTGGAATGAGTAGACTGGTAAACAGAGACTGAGATTGGGATGGGGGGGTCATCTTTGGGTAGAACTGTGAGAAGAAACAGCAGTTAGAACGGATCAAGCGTGGGGAGAACGGGAAGAAGAGTCCGTGCTCACTAGAGATTCTCCCCTCCCCAAAGCCTGGAATGGAATCCCAGAACCTTATGTCAGCACATAGCTGTGAAACCCACAGGCAGCATCCCCGTAGAATCATAGCAGCTTAGTGCTGGAAGAGATCTCAGGAGGCCATCTAATCCAAGCCCCTACTCAAAGCAAGGCCAACCGCAACTAAATCCACAGTACCCTTCTGGTGCTGAGACAGAAAGGACAAATGCCTACTAGTGAGATCTATCCTTTCCTGTGGCATAGAGCTCCTGTGTGATGCTGGAGAAATCTCTTCAAACAAACTTTTCACAGATTGTCACTAATTGTGGGTTCCTCTGAAGTGGGGCAGCTGCTCCATACTGGCATGGAAGGGGCTAAAGCAGCCTTAGACCACATCCAGACTAGTGGGAAGATTCATCTTCTGACATTCAGTTTAGTAGATCTAGTAAAGACCCACTAAATCGAACACTAAAGGGTACCCCTGTCAGAAGGGGTAAAGGGAGAAATGCTCCCATCAACTTCTATTAACCTCCTGCTTTGGGAATGGCACCAAAATTCAGCTTAAGGTACATTGACTGGCTAGGATTGCCAGGTATCTGGTAATTGTGTCTTCTGTCTAGTAGGAAAAAACAGAAAATACTGGACATGTAAAATGTGTTTCTTAGGTGGAAGGCCGGTGGGGACATTTTTCCCCTGCAGTGTCTGGCGGGGTGGGGGGAGTGGGAAATTAAAGATGCAGAGACTTTTTTTTAGGGGGGCAACAAGTTTGTTCCTTCATTTTATTTTATTTTTTGCTCAACCAATTCCCAAACCATGTTCAAGATGTTTTTGTGAAAGTATCTGGTAACCCTAACTCCAGCTACATTTATGTAATTGGTATTGCATACCTTAAGATCACCTTCTCCTGTAGTATAGACCTGGGATTAGAGAGGCAGATCAGAGACCAGCCAAAGGGGAAAAGGATTATTGGAAACCCATAAAGTAAAGATTTAAAAGCAGCAAGTCAGGGCAAGGCTGGACCCTATCAGAAGGGCTACAAAGCATAGAAAAGCTCAGTCTCTCCCTGGAGCTTAGGGAGAAGGATTGGCTGCTTAGAACAGTGCTGGGCAGGAGTGGGGGCGAGGAGGATGGGAACTTCAGTCTGACTGGCTGCTTGATCGGGGCACTTAATACAAAAGGTTGGGAAGCTGCTGGGGTTAGTGGCCCAGGGAAAGTGGTCCAAGGAAATAGATAGAAGGAGACACAGCATGGGTGCCACCTACAGGATATCAGGGTTGGGACCTGGAATAGTGGGCAGGTCTAGGTGTTCTTCCCCTTTGTGCCACACTTGCTGCTGATGGGCATGGCTGATCCAAACTGCAGTTTGCTCCTGAAGTGAGGGGTTTGATTTTGGGCTTCGGTTGGCTGCTAAGGTAGGTGCCAGGAGTGGGAACTGTCAGTCCCCTAGAAGGAGAATAATAGAATTGGAGGCTGGAACAGGTCAAGACTCACCACTGTTGTACCTCCTACTGGGAGGGAATTAGCTCTGCCCTTAGCTTGGCACTCCTTCAGGCCAATGTCTCACTCGTTGTCACTCCACACTCTGTTCTGGATTCACATCACTTCCCAGATCACAGCATTCACATCAGGACACTGCCCCTGGCAGTGCCCAACATACTGGTTTCTCACTCCCCTTCCGGGGATCATTAGCAGTCTTTAATCCCATGAATACCACCGTGGCTAACTGCAGTCCTGAAGTATAGATGCTCGGCTCAAAGGCAAGCCACAGTCTATATAGACCATGGTCCCTGATGGCAAGGTGTATGTAAGGGGTAGTCCCAGCCCATGCACCCTTCTGTGGCTGTCTTATTCTGCTCTCCTCACCCTCTCCACTGACTTCTGCTCCCTGGGCCACTTCCTCATGACCCTCACATCCTCCTGGTCCTTATATCAAGGTCTGCAGCCTGGAAGGTATCAGGCTGAAGTCTGCCCAGCACTGCTTTATCCCCAGTACTTCTCTGAGTGGAGACCCGGTGATCTGATTTATAGACATGCTGAGCAGTCACAGCTGTGATCAAAGTCAAGAGGAGCTGTGAAGTGCTATATGCTAGCAAATGTTCTGAAAAATCAAGTCCCAGATGTCTCAAATTGGGTACCCAAAGCTAGTGGATACTTTTTACCTTGATCACTGTTGTGCCTCAGTTCTCCATCTATAAAATGGGATGATACCTCCTAATTTCATATAGTATTGTGAAAACAAATACATCCATATCTGAGAAGCACTTAGATACTATACTATGGTGCTAAGCACCATACAAAAGCTCATGAGGAAATAAAAAATTCTGTATTCACAGCGGGGCTTGATTAGTGTGCAGTAAATAAGGCATGGACCACACATTGAACAATAAGGAAAAAATTAAATATTGAATAGCTGCTTGTTAACTGAGCATTGTCCATTGACCATGAGCTGAATGGAACAGAGATCTTGTGAAAACAATAGTCTATGATCGTGTAATTAGATAGTATCATAATGCACAAATACAGGGGAGGGAGTAGCCTTGCACAGCAACCTTAATTCTGGTATTTCTGGCTTGACTCTGAAACCTTTACAATGTTCTTTTAGCATAGCTTTGTGTATGTGTATATATTTAGTAAAACAGAAAACAGAAGCTTTGACTGCACAAAGGGAATATAAATCTAGAAGCACATGATGGCATCAGGAGGATTTTTCCATCAGTAGAGAGACATTTCAGAGGTATGGATGGAGGATAGGAAATGTGATCAGAGAAGCTAACAGCAAGCTGTATTTACCTGGTTCAGAGGCCTATTGGGGATGTTGGCAGATGACTATTTATTAGATCCTTTCCTTACAATGATAAATGGCAAATGTCACAAATATAAAATATAGACACTACTCTTCCTCTGCACATTTCCCTGAGTTTTGTTAGGCTCAGCATAGTCTTCACTGATTATAAAGTATATATCACAACTAGGGTGTTATGAACATTGGTTTCCCTAATCCTGCTACTCCAGAAGATCAATATATTATTCCTGTGCCCGTACTGATTGGCAATCACTGATATCTTATTTTAGGATACTTCCTGTGCCAAAGACAAAGCTTTTCCTCTGACAGTCTCTTACAAGTTCCTTTTCAAGAACATACATACTGTCCCTTTAAATGTTTAAGCACTCTGTAGTCCTCCTTTCTAGTGAAAAGCTTCACTTTGGTTTTTATTTTGCTGCCAAAAAAATAGAGTTACTGAAACAGACTGCTGTACTTTAAATCACCTCCCCCTTCATCACTGTCAAAGTTTCTGATGGGTCCAAAAATAACATTGTGAAGAGGAGCTTCTATCCCATGACTATCTCTTTGCCTGAATGAGAAGATTCAGCAAATAATAATATAAGCAATAGGGGAAAAGGTACGAGATGGCAAATTGCTAGTTTGCTGCAAGAGACAACTAGCAAGAGAGAAGAATTAGGCAAAAAAGAGTAGGACAAAGCAGGAGGCTAAACTGCTGGAGAAAAAACAGGAGAGCAGCCATTTTTAAGAGGAGAACAGCTAATTTCGTTCTCATGCAAGCTAGTGAGAGAGACAGTCCACCAGCAGAATAGTGATAGAGATGCAGCCGTGTTAGTCTGGTCTAGCTGAAACAAAAGACAAACTATGTAGCACTTTAAAGACTAACAAGATGATTTATTAGGTGTTGCACTTTTGTGGGCCAGACCCACTTCCTCAGATCAATTTGTGGAAGAAAATTGGCACGACCATATATACCAAAGTGATACAATCAAAAAAAGTGAACACATATAAAATTGACAAATCAAATTTTAGAACAGAGTGAGGGTGAGGAGAAGGTTAGTGTCTGTGAAGTAATGACATTAGGGGTGATAATTGGAGCACTGATTCTTCAGCCAGAAGAGGAAACCCAAGGAATCAATCTGCAGTGTAAGCACACAGCCAGCAGAGGGAGATGAAGTTCAGAGAGTGCATCCTAAAAAGGAAAAAATTTAAAAAGTTTAAATTTAAAATTTCCCTGTGGAAAGGAAGCCATCCAAGAGGGTATCAAGTTTACAAGAAAAATGAAATGGCAACTTTTATCATCAATATAGGTGAGTTTGATGAGAACCATGACTCTTGTGTGATGTACCTCAAATGTTCCCGGGTCCTGTGGTGACTGCTCCAGCCCCTCTGAGTCCCACTCTTATATTTGTCCCCCTCCTTGTGTGAGGGAGTTTACATAGTGGGGGGATAGCCCCTCATTCCCTTGGTTTCACTGCCTAATATATTTTTTATTTTTGTCATGACCGAAGTGTGGGTGGCTAGGCCTAGTGGCTTAGATCAGGATAGTAACGAAGCTGGGAACAGGAGTGATTACAGCTGCAGTTATATGTGCTGAACAGCCAGGATGCGTCTAGATTACATTCCTCTTTCCAAAGAGGAATGCAAATGAGGGAAATTGAAAATGCAAATGAAGCGCTGATTTACAAATCTCGTGCTTTATTTGCATAATCTCTTCCAATCACTTTTTCGGAAGAGATTTTTTTGAAAAAATACAGCAGTCTAGATGGGATTCTTTTGAAAAAAAATGAGGTTTACAGGTTTCTTTCCAAAAGGATTTTTTTTTCCCGAAAGAACCCTGTCTAGACTGTTTTTTTCTGAAAATATCTCTTCCAAAAAAGTGATTGGAAGAGATTATGCAAATGAAGCACAAGATTTGTAAATCAGCGCTTCATTTGCATTTTCGATTTCCCTCATTTACATTCCTCTTTTGAAAGAGGAATGTAGTCTAGATCCCTAGTGACCTTCCTCTGCTGAATTTAAAAGCAGGTCTGCTAACTCCCTTTTGTCAATTAGATGGCCCTACTGCAAGCCAGCTAGCATGTTAATGTGCTTGGAGCCTGGGCTGGCTAGTCCTGAGGCTCATCTAAAAGAGCTCATCCTTGACATTTCTAAAGCCACAACAGTTTCTTGCTATCTGTAAGAAAGCAGAAATCTGTTGCTCATTTTAGGGCAATAAAGGTTTGATAATAAGTTCATTGAAATCATCTGGAGTCTTTTAATTGATCTCAAAGAATTTTTGAGCTAGACTATGGCAAATTCTGCTTCCACCCTGCCCCCCAAAAAGCAGAAATCCATCTTTATCTGAGAAATCTTAACAGATCCAAGAGTTTTATGTCTGAATGATGAAAGAATATAAAGGGGACTTTTTCAGTCATAAAGCTGAACTTCCATTGCCTTCACTAGTGACATTATCCAAAGATGGAGCTCAGGATTTTGCTCATAAATGGTCCATTTGAGGTAATCTTAGCAATTGCAGGCCAGCAAACCTCACTCCAGTACTAGGAAAATTGCATGAAATGGTAATTTAAAATAGGAATTATAAAATATCTTGATGAACAATAAACAATAGGAACAAACCATTACCACTTTCCTTAAGAAAAATTGTGCCTCTCTAATCTTCTAGCAATTTTTGAGTGTCAACAAAATAATTTAATGGTAGACACAATTTATTTTAACTTTCAAAAGTCTTTGATCATGTCCCTTACATAAAGATACAGAGGGGCAAAACTGTCATGCATAAAACTGACTAAGAGACAAAGTAGAGAAATTAATAGTCATTTATTATCATGACAATGGGATAAGAGGATGCAATAGGGAGATAGGTGGAACTGGTGCTGTTCAAAGTATTGATCAATGATCTGGAAAAGGAAATGAACAGAATTTTCAATGGCACAGTTAGGTTAGCCGTGACTAAAATATACTGAAGTATTCCAGAAGTACTTAATAGTGTCGGATGTACAGGCAGCCTGAGGGCACATCTTCACTCGCTATGCTGGAGATCGACATTCTGGTGATTGGTTTAGTGGGTCTCGTATAGACCCATAAATCAAATACTGAGGGCAGCTCTGGCTGGAGCCTATGCTCATCGCAGTTGTGAGGAGTAAAGGAAGCTGACAGGAGCATTTGTTCCCATCTGCCTCTCACTGTGGGACGCTTCCAAGCTCGGCTTAGGGAAAGCTGACTCCAGCTATGTATTCTATGTAGCTGGAATTGTGTATAAGCTGACCTGCCATGTCTAGTGTAGAGCTGGCCTGAGCCTAAGGACATGCCTACACTGTTAATTAAGTTGACCTAACTCACATGCTCAAGGATGTGACTCCTCTCCATCTGAGATGAAAGTTTCATGCTGTTCATTCCAGTGCTTTGACACTGTGAAAGCATCTCCCATTTGTATAGCTTCCACTTCTTGCTGGGTGAAGTAATTATGCCAATGGAAGATCATTCTCCCATCAGTATAGCAAGTCTTCACCGGGAACACTACAGCAGTACAGCTTCTTCAGTATATTGCTGTAATGTTGACTTTTCCTAAGTGAAATTCAGTATTGGCAAATGCAAGGTAAGATGTACAAGAAGAAATATTCTGAACAACTCATACACATAGCTGTGTCCTAAAGTAACCAGCCATTCAGGAAAAAAATAGTTGAACATTATTTCAGGTTACTCTAAGCATAAGTTTACTTTATGTGCAGTGGCAATTAATTAAAAAAAACCTAAAAGAAATCTAGAATTTGTAAACAATGCGATGAAAAATAATTAAAACATTATCCCACATCTGGAATATTATTTAGCTCTGGTCCTTTCTAAAAAGGATACAAGAGAAATAGAGGGGGCTTAGAGGCAAACAAAAGTACTAGAGTTTCAGAGGGGTAGCCAAGTTAGTTTGTAACAGGAAAAAATTAAAAAACAACAAAAAGTCTAGTAGCGCCTTAAAGACTAACAAAACACGTAGATGGTATCATGAGCTTTCATGGGCACAATCCACTTCTTCAGATGACAGAAGTACTAGAAAGTACTAGATGCATGAAGACTTGAAGAGAGATCTAAAAGTATATAATTCTATTTTAGAGAGGAAATAATGGGGGGTAAAGTAGAAGTATACAAAATAATGCAAGGAATAGATTAGGTTAACTGAGTGCTTCAAATGATCTATTCTCAGAATACAAGGATAAAGAAACATTCAGTGAAACTGAAAAGCAACAAATTTAAAAATGATAAATGGAAATATTTTTCTGCCACTAGATATCATAAAAGAAAAAAAGTAGTATGATTTTTTTAAAGGATTATCCTTTTATAAAGATAGGATTTAAAGAACATTTTGGAAAGGATATAAATTTCCATGCTTTAAAGCATAAGCGAACTCTTAACTGATGGAGATTTAGAAAAAATAAAACAAAACAAAACCTCCCAATAGAGGAAATTTTTATACCATACTTGTCCACTATGGGGTTTCTTGCACTTCCTTTGAAGCCTTTGGTGCCAGCAAGTTTAAGAAGCAGAATACTAGATTAGAACCATTAGTGTAATACAGTATGACAATTCCTCCAGCCAAAACTTTCAAAAAGCAACTCATGCTTTAATTTGTAGGTGTCTAAATGGAAATGTTTTGAAGGACCTTGAATTTCAAGAAAATAATCAGCATCCACCATGTGAAAATCAGTCCTTCTTCAGTAACCTCTAAATGATCAGAATTGGAGGCAGCACAAAACACTGCTGAATTGGTCAATGTTCCTTTGTGTAGTACCACATGAGCTTAAAAGCCAGCTGGCTTTTAGTGAAGGCTATAGAGCAGACTCATTGTTCTCTCTGTAAGTGGTCTCAGTGCCACTACATGGGACAATACACCACATCCTGCAGGTGTGTGGGTTACACAGTAACTTTAAAATCTTGGAAGGAATAAATAAGCATGTTATCCTAACTATAATCTCTATTTGAGAAGTGTACATTTAAATATTTGCAAGTCTATATGTCTATCTTGTATTTTCCAAAACAAACAAAACCTGGTTAAAATACATACTACTTTGATAATCAAATGTTATTGTTTATAATTGCCCATGTAAGATTTCTAAAGTACTCAGTTTGTCAGTTTGTATTTGTTTTCTCATTTTTTTAATAATAAAGTTGGAAGACAAATCAAATACAGTCCTCCTTTGCAGAACGGCCTGTACCATTAGCTCTCTGGGGCAGGGACTGTCATTTACAGTATATTTGTACAGAGCTTAGCACTACGTGGTTGTGGCCAGTAAATGCTACTACAATGTGAATTATTAACAGTAGACAAGCCCTGTCCCTGCTGCCCTTATCTGAGTGGCTACCACATGTATGGAAGACGAGCAGCAGGAGGACCAAGTTCTGAAGGGACATAGAGAATCCTGATAGGCCACAGTTGCGACTTTATTGGGGCTTTGCATCTATTGGTGCTTAGATTTTACCCCACGGTCAGCTCAGAATCATTGGATTGGAGTAACCTCTGAGGAACTGTTGCAGCTGCATTATGACTAGAGCAGGGAGATGATTCTGCCCTGTACCCAGTATTGCGTCCAGTTCTGGGCCCCCCGCTACAAAAAGGATGTAGGTCCAGAGGAGGTAAACCAAAATGATTAGGGGGCTGGAGCACATGACCTATGATGAGAGGTTGAGGGATTTGGGCTTATTTAGTTCACAGAAGAGTGAGGAGGGATTTGATAGCAGCCTTCAACTTCCTGAAGGGAGGTTCCAAAGAGGATGGAGAGAGGCTGTTCTCAGTAGTGACAGATGGCAGAATAAGGAGCAATGGTCTCAAGTTACAGTGGTCTCAAGTTGGGGAACTCTAGATTGGATATTAGGAAAAACTATTTCACTAGGGCTATGTCTAGACTGCAAGCCTCTTTCGAAAGAGAGCGTCTAGACTGCACGTTGAACTTTTGAAAAAGCGGCTTGCTTTTTCGAAAGAAAGCATCCAGTGAGTCTGGATGCTCTCTTTCGAAGAAGCCCTATTTACATTCAAGAACGCCTTCTTTCTAAAGAGGAACTTTCGAAAGAAGGCGTTCTTCCTCGTAAATTGAGGTTTACCGCCATCGAAAGAAAAGCCGCGTTCTTTCGATTTAATTTCGAAAGAACGCGGCTGCAGTCTAGACGCAGGTGAGGTTTTTTCGAAAAAAGGCTACTTTTTTCGAAAAAACCCCTTAGTCTGGACACAGCCTAGGAGGGTGGTGAAGTACAGGAATGGATTATGTAGGAGGTGGGGGAAAATCCATCCCTAGAGGATTTTAAGTCTGCCTCGACAAAGCTCTGGCTGAGATGATGTAGTTGATATTGGTCGTGGTTTGGGCAGAGGATTGGACTCAATGACCTCCTGAGGTCTCTTCCTGCCCTAGGATTCTATGATTCATTCTCCTTTTCCCTAATTCACCTACTAAGCATTCCAGCTAACTTGCTACTCAGGCTGAGTGCTGGCCTGCCAGCATGAAGTTAAATGCTTGAGATTAGGGAGTCCATGGTAAGTTTAACAATATTTTTGATGATAATATTTGTGTAAGTCTTATTCTGAGAGATGTTGCATATCATTTCCTTCTAAATTTAATCAGATTAGAGGGCACTCAGTGTTTCACAGAACCGGGGTTCATCCTGTTAAAGAAATAGCACAAAAGATCTCTGAGAACTGCTGCTTCAACAGGGGCAAGAACATAGCTTGATTCACTGACCAATGCTCTGGGTTACAAAATAACACTTCAACAGAAAGGAAATAATGGTTATCAAATGTCAAATGACACAAAGTATTGTTTCTATTTATTTATGTAAGTACTTAGCTTTCTCATTTCAAGGCAGATGAAAAAATATCAGTGATAAGAGAAAATTAAGCTGTCCCTTAATATGGGAACACTTTAAGGGAAGTGTTTAACTATGCATTTTTTTCAAATAAAAGCCAATTGCCATCAAAACAAATCAACAAACACCTATAATTAGAGACTTTCACAATACACAAATGAGTCACAATAATTATTCCTCTTAATTAAGGAATTTGGCAATGACTCAATACAATGAGAAATTGATCCAAAGTAAAAAGAGCCTGGTTTTCCATTCAGACCCCCTTGGATTCAAATAGTGCCCCTGTCGTGAACAGGGATGGGGAGAAGGGAGATATCTGCCCCCAGGAATCCGATTGCAGCAATAGGGCAAACTCTGTATATGGAGCTAAATATTCTAGATGAGCCAGGCTTTTGACTAGGCCCACACCCAAGGCTGCAAGCTGTGAAGTTTGGCTGGAGAACAGAGCTATCCTTACCATATGCAGACTACACAGTTGCATAGGGCACCCAAAAATTTGGGGCACCACTGGGTCTTAAATGTCCATCCACGTGCTTTTTCCTATCCCTGTTCTGTGACTCTGCTTCCTCCAGAAAGGATCTAATTAACTTAAAAGTGAAAAAGCCTGCCTGGCCTATTAGCAGAAACCCCAGGTATATACTGCCAGTTTCTGAATTCACTGTGTTAGTCCACAGGTCCTTAGTTGGAAGTCTGTTTTAAAAATATTTCATTAGTGTGTTGCTGAAGATTATGCTCACATCTGTAAATAACAGTCATTCTTCCCCCCCCCCCCCCTTGTAAGGCATAGGGGCACCAATTCACTAGTACTGAATAGAACCACATAAAACCTGAGGAGGGCCATGGTGGAGAGCCCAAGCTGCCCCAAGTTGGGCAATGTTGCAAGTTAAGGATCGACCCATCTCCATGCCAGGGGTGGCTAATGGGTTGTGTAACTGAGCAACGCACAACCAGAGACGCTTGAAAGGTCAGAGGAGCTCCTTTCCGGGCGTGAGCCAGGGGGCTCTGACTCATCCCGGGGGAGCGGCGATGAGCTGTCTCCTGCGTGACCGGGCCGCAAACATGATCAAACCAGGAGCGGCGGTGGCCTGGCGGGGGGCGGTGCAGGTCAGAGAGGGCAGCACTCGCCCATTCCTCCTTCCCCTCTCTCCCCCGGGAAAGCGCCAGGGGCTCCGCTGGAGGCTTTGGGCCGCTGTCTGGCAGGTCAGCGCTTGTTTTGCTGGCGCTGAAGCCTTCCCCTCGCCCGGAGGGGGCAGAGACTGGCCCTGCTCCGGCTGCCCCGCGCTCCGCTCTAGCACCTGTTGTGAGCCACTTGGCAGTCCCGCTCCGAGAGCGCCAGGCGGCGGCTCCGCTTTGCGGTGCTTCTCCTCCCCCCGCTCCCTGCAGCCTCCGGCCGGGCTGGCCCCTCCTGCCGACGCGAGGGGCACCCTCCCGCGGGCGTGGGCCCTGGGCCGAGGCGTGGCGAGGAGGCGGCTCCCGGGAGAGGGGTGCGCGGCAGGCAGGGTCCGGGGAGCCGGCAGGAAGGGGGGCGGGCGCGGGGAGCAGGGTCCGGCTCGCTGGGGGGCTCCGGAGCGAGCCTCTGCGCGCGAGGAGCTGCTGTCGCGTCAAACTCAAACCAGGTGCCGGCCGGGCTGCGTGCGGCCGCTGGCGGGGGAGAGCGGAGCCGCAGCCGCCTGCCCGGCTCTGGGCGCCCCCCCTCCCCCGAGGCCGGGCCGCAACACGCGGAGGGGCGAGGGAGGCTGCCCCGCAGAGGGCGAAGAAGGGGTCTCGCAGGGAGCTCGCCTCGCTCTCCGCCCCCTCCCCGGGCTGCTCCGCTGGTGGAGCTGCTGACAGGTGCTGTGCCGAGTCAGCGGCCACCCCTCGCCTCCCCTCCTCCCGTGGCCCCAGTGCGCGCTGGGCGCCTTCGCCAGCCTTCCCGCTCCCAGCCCCGCGTCAAGCTGGTTGGGGGCCAGATCGTGCTTTGATCCGTCGTCCTCCCCCCCCCCCCAACCTGGAGACCCGGAGAAGGGCGCTAGGACAAAGTTTTGGATGGGATTATGTGGCAGCTACCCTGCACTTCTGCGCTGCCAAAGCAGGCTCAGGGCTGCTCTCTCCCCAGCGGCGCAGCCGTCGCCTGGTGGTGGTGAAAGAGGCTCGGGGCTTGCTGGCGATCTGAACGTGCCTGGTGTGTGTGAGAGCTTCCCCCGGTCAGCCAAATGCACCTCTTCGCCTTACTCCTGCTGACATCTGCCCTGGCCAGCCAGAGACATGCAGCCCGAGCGGAGTCCAGTTTGAGCGGCAAGCTGCAGTTCTCCAGCGCCAAGGAGCAAAATGGTAAGGGCAGCCGGGCTGGGGGAGGAGGGGGTGCCTGAGCTCTGCGACTTCAGAGGCCAGGCTGTCACGAGCCTGGGACCCTCTCAAGTGAGTGTAACTTTACCATGCACAACACACCGCGCGGGTCGTCCGGAGCGAGGCTGTAAAATATCTTGTTGAAACTCACTGCGGGAGGGGGGGAAAAAAAATCTTACGTCGCCTTTTAAGATTGAAGCCAAAATGAATGAGACTTGGCAGGTCTGGCATCGCTGTGCGTTTGCCACTGCAGGAAACTTGTCAGCCTCGTTACACTGAAGTAGTGTAGGTAAAGGGGCATCGATTAACTAGCCAGCAGACAGCAAAGTGAAAACCTCATAGCCAGTTTGGAGACTTGAGATTGTGGAGGGTGGCTTAAAATGTCTTTCCTTTAATATCTTTCTTTCCACCTTTTTTTCTCCTCTGGTGGGGTGTTTTTGTGTCTGCTGGTGAATGAACACTATTTTGTATGTTCTGGAAACCAGCTATTCCTGCGTAGGAAATGAAAATTACTTTCAGCTTTCAAGTATACCTGAAATGTTTAGAAAACTCTCAGATGCAAGTTCCCTTGGGCGGGGATTGCTCTGAGCTGGAGAAAGGCTCCTTTCATATAGGCAAGGGCAGCTTCAGGGTGTGTAATTTGCTTAGCCTCTGAACTCCATATGATTTACATTATTCAGATTTTTAAGCACCTTTTCTCTTGGTCTGCTATTATGAAGTCATTTTACAGAATACTTTAAAAACAGAAATTTTGTACCACATGAAACCACACTATTTATGCAGAATGTCTACAATTAGGTTATTAAACACCCTGTTTTTCAGTGATGTGTGCTGGTACATAAGGGGGAACTCTTAGCAATTTGCAGGTTAGCTAGAAGGTTGTTTCTCCTAGGCAAACCAATGCAAAGGCACAAACTATTCCCATACTTTTTGTAGGTTATAAATCAAATATAACAAAATGTAAAGTCTTGCTCAGTTCAGCAAAAACTGCCAACTTTGAAGTTGGTAGTCTCTTGATATGAGAATTACATTGTATCTTTTAATACAAAGTAAATAAAGAATTAAGTGTTACAAGGCATTATGTGAATTAACAGAAGATGTGGGCATTATCAAATTTAGCAGAAGAGATTAATATTGCTGTGCTTTGCTAATGTGATGACATATGGCACCTGCAGACTGCCAGGGCTGCTGATCAAAGAGCAACATAGGGATCAGCCTCTAATAAGAGCAACTCCAAATGGTCAGGTGAAAGTGATCAAAAGAGTCAAACCTAGCTATACCCTGACAGGAAAATTAAGCAAACTAATATTTGTCCTCAATACAGGAAAATATCTATGTTGTGGGAGAGTAGAAATATCTCTCATCTTACCAATTCATCTTACTGATGGAGGTTTTAAGGAGCTAGGTTGTGACAAAGTGAACTCAGAGCAAATGTAATAATAGTAAAAAAAAAAAAGCTGTACTCTTTTATTTACATAGTGTATACAAGCAGCATATTGCAGTGTATGAATGATCATTGTTTTCTTAATGCAGAGAAAGTTAGTGAGAGACAACAGGTTGTAAGCCTTCTACAAGGGATTTGTGATATGACAGGGCAGCAGGGTCCTAAAACTGTGGAACTGCTATACAGGAGAGAGATAGTATTGCTATAAAATAAATATTTATGGACAATATAAATAGTTGTAGCTGACCGCACAGCATATACACTGTTCATACTCTAGCAATGCAGCTGCCTGAGGTCAAGCTTCAGGTGGCTAATGATCCAGTTTGGCACTTTGTGAGGTACAGTAACTACATCTCAGTCTTGCAACAAATATAAATCCAGAAGAATTAGAGTTCCAAAAATGTTTACTCTTAGTATAATAAATATAGTTCATATACTATAGCCATCTGAATTATTGTGTAGGTATGCTTTCATTTCTTGCTCTTAACTGTTGAATTTAGCCTAATGTAACATTTTAGCTAAAACTCAAAAAAATCCTATTTTCTTGACATGCTTTAATTATTTGAGGGCTCAGTAACACTGGTCAGACCAGTTTTAACTTGATTTAGAGTAATTTTTTTTAAAACTCTACAGCAATTTAAAGATTGTATAGCTTTTGGCTAGAGGCAGGTTAAAACACCATGTAGTTGAATAGTAGATGTTGCTGTTCACGTCAGAGTTCTATATACAATGTTTTGGTTAGAAGAAAAAGGGAAGGAGGGGAAGTGGCTGGGAGGGAAAAACACTTCCCTTCCTCATCCTAGAAATAAAAAGTTATGTCTCTTATTTGTTAAACTGTTATCCCCCCCCAAACAATTGTACTACAACACAAATTAAAATAGTATTCAACTGCATGTTAGAGTAGATTTTGGTTCAAACTGCTCTGGGAGTTAGTTAACTTTATCACTTGAATAAAGTTAAGCATGTTCATAAGTGTTTGTGATCTGGTCCTTGGTGTCAAGAATCCAAAACATTGTCAAGATGTGATTTATTTATTTATTTATTTGTTTATTTATTTATTTTGGTGACGGTACTGCTCGGTATGCAGTTCTGGCACCTCCCAACGCAGTACCAGCACCTCCTGTCAGAGCTCAACAACTTTTCCCCTGGAGTAACAGCACTCCCCCCATACCTCCCCTTCACCCCCCCCCCAAAAAACACTGGATGTAACTGTACAGTCTGAGCATAGGTGACTAGTGGTAGCACTTGGGAGGTGCACCACCCCTCATGTCGCTGCCACAATTTTAATTGCTAAATGGACTGACCCCCACATGCCTCCCTGCCTCTCTGGGTGGCCCTCCTGCACCCCTCCACCGGCACTAGTTTTCCCTGACTGTGATTTGTAGGGCAGGTACTGGCAGGGGGGATATAAGGACTTCACTTGTTGTATTGCATATAGTCTGTATTTTTGTACACAATTACAAGATAGAAAGTCTCATGAGAAATAAATATTTTACCACCACCTGCTAGGAATTCAGTATGATAGATGCTAAGAGGTCAATATAGTTCTACATGAAACCACTTAGAACTACATATTTGCTTTAATCCCTTTGGTATAATACGTTAAGGTTTCTTGAAGGTGTATTCCTACACGCTGCTTGGCCTTAAGGAGTTTTAAGATTATTTAATTCAGCTATACTTAGTTGAATTACAAAACTAAAGATTAATAAGGTGTTACATTTGGAGCTCCAAATGAAGTGATTATTTGGTAGGCCTGAGATTGGAGTAAATGATATAGTTTGTGGGGATTCCATTTATATGGATGAATTGTTTCCACATTTCTGTGTAATTTTGAATGAGTGCTTGAATGGGTTGGCAAGCTTATGAAAACTTCCAAAGTTTTGTCTCAGCTCTCTAAAATACCCATAGCCGACTTTGTACCCATACCAAAACATGGACCAAAACAAAAACCTTCAGAGTTCCACTTACTCTTTTGAGAAACTCCCAATCTGCCTTGCATAAGACTTAATTACATTCAGTGATGATTTGCATTTTTCTTTCTCCTGTTACTTCTCACATCTCTCTTCCTGTTTTTCTGTTCATCCTTCCACTTTTGAACCTCTCCTTTGTCTTTCAGTCCCCCACTCATGGTTCTGTTGCTTAAACATTTGAGAAAGTGACTGCAACTCCATTTACATGTTTTTGCGATAGCACGATTTTTTTTTTTTAGGGAATGTTTTTTAATTACACGACCATCCCTGGAACAACACGATTTCCCTAGCTGGCCCATTGCTGGCAGCTGTGCAGGGCTTCCCCCGCCTCCCTGCAAAGCGGCGGAGGGTTCACCACTCACCGTGCCATTCCCTGGTGATCCCCCTCCTCGCCTGATGCAGTGCAGGTCCCGGCAGACCCGTCACAGGGGCATACTCCCAACCCAATCCCCCTTACCTCTCCTCTCCTTCCCTTCCCCAGAGCCAAACACCTCCCCTCCCTGCTGTAACCCAGTCCCCTTTCTCCCCCAACCATATGTCCTGATCTCAACAGACACCACCGCGTGAAACGCAACCCCCACCTCTACCATTATTTTCAATGGGAAAATTGACCCCGCATAACACATTTTCACTTAACACAATCATTTTCTGAAACATATCTATAGTGTTAAATGAGGAATTACTGTAATTCTATTAAATTATAGAAATCAGGATATACATAATACTTTGTGTAAGATGACAGGAAAAGCTACGATTAGATGCCATGTTAAAATATTTTGTTTATCTCTAATCTGCTTTTAAAAACAATAAAACTACTAAAGAACTTCAGGAGACCCAAAGGCTTGTGATCAATCAACACACAATCAATTAATTCACATGGAATCAAATTTAAAGCACGAATAGCAGCAATCACAAGTGGCATACCAGTGCCTTTGTTGATTTCTCTATAAGTGATTGCCTCATCAATGGAGCCTCTGCATATGAGTTAATGCTCCAATTCCTGCAACAGTTTGTTAAATGATGATAAAAGTATAAGCAGCGAGGAGTCCTGTGGCACATTATAGACTAACTGAAGTGTAGGAGTATAAGCTTTCGTGGGCAAAAACCCACTTCGTCAGATGCATGTAGACTTAGTTTATAGTTTATAAAGAATTCTGGATGGAAAGTGACACCACTTTTAGTAGAGCTTCCTGAATTATTTACAACATAGCTCAAGCCCATTTAGAGTGGAATATGGTAGCGGGTATCATAGACCAGCGAAAGCTAATCCTCCCCTAAACTGGGGTGTGGCCCTACCATTGCTCCCCCTTTCCACTTAAACTAATGGGGGCTGAGCTTCAACAGGCAGCCTGGGGCCCAGGCCTGCCAGAGTTGGGGCGGCCCGGGGCAGTTTGGGCCAACCTGAGGCTTAGGCGTCAGGCTGGCCCGGGGGCAGCTGGGGTAGGCAGGCCAGTGTCCCTCTGTCCCCGGTGGGGACGGGAACTTGGAGGGCCCAGCGCTCTGTCAGACAGGAGATTGGGGCTTTGTTTGGAAGGGTTGGGGTCAGAAGGCTAGCCTCACCAAGTTGGGTTCATCTACCACCTATGGTCTGGAGGTTAATAGAGTCTAAACCTGTAGGCAGTGATATGCAAAAAGCTCTATGAACATGGGTGATGTTTCAATGAACCGCTGAAGAACTTATATTCATTGAATCTCCTCATCCCCATGCTTGGTGTCCCACATTTCCTCTGAAAAAGCCATGGATTGCCAACTTTTTACACCAGAGATGTTCAAAGGTAGATTGAGGCTATTTGCTTCAATCAAAGACCAGCAAGTGTTAGAAAGTCAAGATTTCAAGTATATACTTTATTTAAACTGATAAGAAAACTCACCCTAAAGCTATGCTTTTCAAAACAGTTCAATCTAAACATTCTCTACCAGCTATAATGGGTCCAACAAATACCAAGAAAATCTGCTAATGATGGGAGAGGCAGTTTTGTGAAGTCTTCTTTACTGGAAAATAGCTGTCACGTGTTCAGAATTATATTTATTCAAAAGAAAAACTAGACCCAATAAACTTCTGAAGTTTAATCTGTTTCTGTCTAGTTCAAAATGTGGTTTGGTATGAAACATTTAAAATCCTTTTATGGAAAGAGTGAAGAGTTGTACAACTCCCTTTTAAAAGTTTTGAACAAGGGATTTTGTGGCAAATTGGAAAAGTTGAAACAAATCTTCAAATATGAAATGAATGTAGTAAATTACCATGCAAGAACATTTTAAAACTCATCACTGGTTTTGTAGTTTACTGTTAACATTATTACTACTACTATGTACCATATTGCTTGTAACCTTTATTTCAGCTACTCTTCTCTGTTAGGTAAAGTTTGTTTTAGTAGTGTGGAAAGTTCCCTACATTTTGCCAAGTCTGTTCACTTCTGCCTTTTCTCTCCATTTGTTAAATATCTAGAATGTAATATTGAATACAATTTGCCTAAAATCTGATTTCTTGAAAAATGTATACAACTTTAGCGCACAAGAGCCATTCTCATGAATCAGAGGGGTAGCCGTGTTAGTCTGAATCTGCAAAAGCGACGAGGAGTCCTGTGGCACCTTATAGACTAACTGAAGTGTAGGAGCATAAGCTTTCGTGGGCAAAGACCCATTCGTCAGATGCATCTGACGAAGTGGGTCTTTGCCCACGAAAGCTTATGCTCCTACACTTCAGTTAGTCTACAAGGTGCCACAGGACTCCTCGTCGCTTATTCTCATGAATGTCTCATGTTGAGCTCTGTAGATAACTTTATCTACATGGTTAGGATTTAATCCTAACCTTTTGGTTTTAATTATTATCACAGCTGACATGTAGTAGCAGACTTGTGCTTTTCTGCCTGGAGCAGTGGTAATTGCATTTTAGCAATATTTTTCATGTAGCCATTAAACCTATCTGGCAATTCCTCACTGTAGTGTGCCCTCCTTTTTACAGGCTCATCTTATTTGAGTGGAATTTAGGCTTTTGCTCTACCTTTTTATGGCTTTCTTTGTTTAAAAAGATGATTTTCACGTCAGTCAGAAAATGGATGTCATGCAAAATGAACCATGGGTAGGTGAGTGTTCTGAAGGTGTCCAATAGACAAGTAACTTTCAGCAGAGTGCACAGCTTTGTCAAGCAATTGTACTACAAACAAACAAACAGACCAATGACAGAAGTATGTGAATGTTTAATAAGCACTTAAGCACTTAACCTGATTGCTTTGGAGCCAATAATTTATTTACACACTGTGGCTTACTCAGACCTGTTACTCCTTGTTTGGAAGACTTGTACAGCTTTTTAAAAAAATCTAAAATAGTTGGGAATACCACATAGATGAAACCTCAATGTTTTTATCTGCACAAAGCTGCAGTATAATTTTCACATTCCTGAGAGACTTGTGGGATACTATTTTAAGTTTTCAGGGTCTAGAAGAGTTATGCATTCTTTTTGGTTCATGTTTGTGTCAGCTGCAGTACACACCTGCCTTTTGATCCCTTTGTAGAGAAAGCATATTGGCTATATGACACTACGGTTATATATTGTTAATCTCCTGCTCCCATAATGCCATCTGGTTTTAAGTCCTGTTGTATTAAGGGGTCCTCTGATGTAACTATGGATAATGTTATGAAAACAGCTAATTTCTAAATTGCTGGGATGGTTGAGAAGCAACAGAATATAACAGTAATATCTATTCTGGGAAATATCTTCATCAACACAAAGCAAGCAAGGTAACAAGTAAAAGGAAATATCAGTTAGTTAATTAAAAGCTTCCTCAGCCTCTAGATCAATCTTATAATCAGATTAGTGAGCACTATATTGCCGAGAGGGTCTTCTCTTGGGCTAGTGGGTTGATGATTCTCCACTCTATTTGCAAGTAATGTATCAAATGACTGCTGCATGATGTAAAATACTTACATTCTGATTTGTCATTTTACATCCTCCTTGCACAGGTGTAAACAGCTGTGTAAGGCAGTGTGGTATTAGGCCTTCTGTCTTTCAGGGCTTGTCTTCACTGCAGAGTTTACTCAAGTTATAGCTCAATTGTTGCCCTGTGGGTTTTTAACTCAAGCTGGCTGGTCCTCAGAGGGTATAAGTTACACTTCAGTTAGCAGAACTCATCAGCTGCTAATACAATCCATCTGTGCAGCTTCAGTGTTACTTGCCATGGTGGCTTCTCTACTTGAACTAGACTGACTTTAAGAGGAATTAATTCAATAGTGAAGATGCAGTCTTACTCAGTCCTTTTTATAGCCATTCCACTTATGCAGGTATTTAGTGGAGGGTATGAGAATCTGATTAAACCTCTAGTTTACTGGGGACTCCGTGGTATCTCTGCATCTTGTCACATTTCAGCTGTGACAGAGCTTAAGACAGTGTTCAAAAGTTATTTTTCATATAGTCATTCTCTCATTGCACTAATAATGGAAGAGATGCAAAGGAGGAGTCCTTAAAATATACTCTCTCTTTCCATGACAATTTGGCTCTTATTAATTCATCTTCATGAATGAAAAACATTTACTTAAAATATGATTAATAGCAAGCTGAACAGATTCGTCTTCTTTTTCCTCTGGAAAACATAATTCCACCCTTGAAATTCTTCCTGGATTTTTGTGTTTGTGGAACTATCACAAGAGTAGAAGTAGAGAGGGCAATCTGTTAAATAGCGGAAAGGCATCATATCAGCTTTTTAAGGCAGTCTCAAAGAACACAGTAGACGGTTTGACATCATACAGAAATATATGGGAAGAAGAGGAAAAAAGTGAGAAAGGGATCCTATAGTGAAGCTGTCAACATGTAAAATTTGAAGGGCATTCAGTTCCAGTCTCTCCCATGTAAGGTACTTACACAGACTTTTCCAGACAGAATAAAGAAAGCTGTAGATTAAAGGTTTTGATGAGAGCTGACAGGAAAAATCATATATAGATCAAATAATAATGAGGATCCTGTCATCAGAGAACTGTTGATCAAATGGCAGTCACTGTTCTTACACAAATTTTATGAATTTACAAAAAGTCTTTCAAGCAGCGGAAAGAAGTGTTTTATGGAAGTTGCTACACAACTATGGAATCTCTCAGAAATTTGTGAACCACATTCCATGGAAGTATGAAATGGGAAGTTATACATAATAGCAAACTTACTAAGGCAACTGAGATTACTACAGGTGTCAAAGATGTTTGATGTTATTCATGATCTTTTTACTGGTTATGGATTGAGTAATGAGAGAGACCACAAAATAGCAATGGTCTTTGAGACAAATTAGAGGACCTTAGCTTTGCAGATTACATCAGCTTGATATCCCATACCCACAGAGACATGATCTCCAGGTCTACATACAATTAAAGAAAACTAAAATTGTGAGAATCAACACACAACCAAATCCCCCCACTTCCTGGCTCTGATATAGAAGAGATCCAAAATGTCATATATGTTGGCAGAATTGTAAATACAGCAGGTAGAACAGGCAAAGCTATTGAAGACAGAATTGCAAAAGCCAAACAGGCTTTTGAAACTTTAAACCTGATCTGGGAAAATAGAAATCCTACTCTCCAAGATAAACTTCAGATATTTAACACTATTAAAAAGCTGGTCTTCATGTACAATGATTTGGAGAGTTAAGATTTTATGAAAAATTGGAGTTTAGATAATAAACAGCTGCCTTAGACAAATCCTTAATATCAGATGGCCAGAACCCTGCCTCCTGCAAATAGAGAGCACTGGAGGAGGAGGGTGAAACAGAAACTAACAGGAGGGGAATAATAAAGGAGGTGGCTAGGACACATATGGAGGACAGTAACATAACATTGGACAAGAGTCCCCAGGGCAAGAGGTGATTAAGTAAACCAAGGAGAGTATGGAAATATACAATAGAAACAAAATTGAAAGCTAAGATTACAGCAGAAGATAGGTATCGTTGGAAGGCTCTATTGAAGACGTAATGTTCCTCAAGGAATAGCGTGGGTGTGGCTCCATTGGGGGAGGCTAGCTCTTGGCTCCACCCCTTCAACTGTGCCATATCATCCCTCCCCTGGCTGGAGCCCAAAGTACCTCTCACTTCCTGGTCTACAGAAGCCTCAAATGCCCCTAGCCCTTGACTGGAGAAGCCCATGCTTGCAGAAGGGCTGACAGAGCCTCCCTCCCTCAGCTTGAGGAGCCTTGGGCTGGCCAAAACCCCAGGATACTCCCCCACCTGCCCAAAGGAGCCATGGGTCAGCTGCAGCTTCACTTTCCTTCCACTTCCCAGAGTCAATCAAAGACACTCTTGGAGAAAAAAAAAGTCTCTTTGAAGATGCTTTTGATATGCTCCAAGCAGGTTCTGGGGTAGCTGAGGAAGTGGTATTTGTTAATCAGTTTCCTGGGTTCATCATTAATTTTCCTGGAGTCCCCCCCTTGCCTAGGCTTATTGGTTAATCATATAAACTACATTCATCCCTGCCCCCTTGCTGCCTCTGTATCAGAGGCACAAGGAGGGAGATGCATGCACATGGGCTTCCCACGAGTACTGGATTGCATGGATCCACCTGCCTCTCCCCTCACCCCCAATCACCAAGCTGCTGCCTCTGATAGAGACGTAGCAGCATGGAGGGTGAAAGGGATAACTGGGAGTTGTACGTGTGCAGAACTGCCTGTTTTCTCCCCTTCCCCTTGCGGCGGGGGGGGGGGTGCAGAGGGCAGGCAGGAGCTAGTGCTCGGTGGAGAGCTGGTTTAAAGGCAGCAGCGCGGAGGCAGGGGGCTCCCCAGGAGTGGGGCTGGGAGCACACTGGCTGCTGGCCCCACCTTGGGGACTATGGAATAATCATGTAACACTAAAGTTTTGATGCAGTTACACAACTGTTCAGTTAATTGATATCGAACATCCCTGCTGGTTAGGCTGTCACAAGAACCAGGACTTCATTATACTAGGTGTTGTGCAATCTTACAGTGAGGGAGATTGTCCCTGTCCCAAAGAGCTTGCAATCTAAATATACAAGACAGATGGGGAGATAAATTTTCTGCTATTTCCTTGGAGTCGCATAGCTAAGAATAGAGCCTTGTGTCCTGACTCTTAAGTTCAGTGCTATGTCCGCTACAATATATTGTTTCCACTATAGTTATCTTTTTATTACCTACTGTCAGTTTCAAAATGATATGAAAGAAAGTGCAGGTGGGCATAAAAAACCTTTAACATAATTCTGGAATGATTCATTCTATAATGATTCATTATTATTGCCCTTACTCTGTATTTTTGAAATATTAAGTTTCAAGAGCCAATATGAGAATACCTGCTCAAAAATCATTGAAATCAGTATGATACTGTGAGGCAGTAAACTTATTTGAAAAAAATTCAGTAGCTGCTTATGGTTTTTCAAAACTGTGTTAACATTCTTTTACTTTCTTACCATGTAGTTTTGGTTTTATGTCATAAGTGACATAAAATGGAAGAAGGTATGTGGCTAGGTGGTACAATTAGTTAATGCATTAAACTTGATAACTCTACTTCAAAACAGATTTAAGGTGTAAAAGTTATTCAATTGATATCCTTAATGGAGTTCCCAATGTTCCATATCTTCAAACTGTGGTTAAATTTGGTACTTCTCAACAAAGTTGTATATTTCTACTGAGGAAAAGCTCAGATGTAAAACACCAGGGAGTGTTATATGCAGAAATGAGTTGCACAAGCAGAGGTTTGGGGAGAAGCTTACATAACATCTGCTTGAATTGATCTGGTACTGCTTTTCTTTCTGCAATTTGAAACATCATATGTTTCAAAACAAAGGCAATGGGAAAAATGGGTTTGCTAAAAGAGGGGCAGATGCATGAAGTAAACCTGGAAAACACTCTTGGCACTTTAATGGTCTCTAACAGGAAGTGTGTCTGTTATTCAGTTGTCCAACTGTGTGTTAAAATGTTCCCAAAATAAAATAACCAATTGGCGTTGAATTTCTGATTTCTCTGCCCCCCTACCCCAATCCCCTGAGGTACAAGTCTTACTGGATGTGTTTTTTCTCTGAGAGAGGAAAGCAGCACTCATTTTATACAACAGCTGAATAATTAGAAAGACACAGGAAGTTTTTTTGGCTGTATGTTGTTTTCAGTCTACAAACATTGGTCTGAATATTTCAGCAGTAGTTGTGATTTATAGGAGCTCACTTCCATTTGCGGAGAGCCTGCTTAACTTGCTTCTGGTTCTGGGGCTCATTGAAACACTCCAAAGCAAAATAAAGAGAATGGATGTAATAACTTTTTTATGGAAAGGCCATAAAAGCTACAGGGCCATGTAAACAAATTAGGTTATTTACTAGATGTTCAAGTGATGTGTTTGAAGTCCAAATTCAAGGGTGTGGATTATGATCTAATTATTGTTTTTTCCCCCCAAAAAATCTTGTTAAGGGTGACAATTCATGTTTAATATTTGTTTCCTTTATCATAATACTAAGTTGTTCTTAATGTTCTATTTTTATTCTTTTCCTTCATGTTAGAGGCAGTTATTTTATAAAGTTATGATAGCATCATACACTGTTCCATAAGGGAAAAAATTAAACTACAGTTTTCTTTCTGTACTTTGATATGTTTCAAGTAATCACAAAATAACTGTTTTGGCTCTCAGAATTGTTCATATAGATACAACTGTTTATTTAACTAAGCACATGATACTCTAAAAAGATAATATTGTAAATGTCCTCTCTTAGTATTTCAACTACTTTCTTGAATGTTAGGATATCTCTCTGATGTTTGCTACTCATCAGTTTTCTTGTGCAACTGCAGAAGCATATATGCTGCATTTGTTTTTAGTGAACATTTAATGACATTATCGGAATGTGTCTCCAACTCTCATTTTGTCGTTTAACAAAAGAAGAATTCTTGTCTAAACTCTGTTATGTGCAGGATAGTGTTGTCTACTACTGTGCAGGAAAACAGGGTTTTGAATTTGCATGGTATTTCACAGTTTAGAATTCTCTCTTGGAAATAATTAGGACTGTTAGTGTAGAGATACCATCCTTAGCTCTAATCTTCTTCATTTAATATTCCTCTTGTGATGACTTCACAGATGAACACTTGTGCAATGTAACTGGAACTGAAAATTTTGTAAAACCTCATAATTAAGAAATGGGAATTTGAAAGCTCCCAAGGAAAGTTCATTCTCTCAAGTCAAGGTATGCAGTTGTAATGTGAGACCTTATCTACAAGAACAAGGAAGTTAAAATGTGATATTGTTTGAGGCACTCTCCATTCCAAGTTTTTCCAAACTGTGTGCATATATACAGGCCGTCCCCGACTTACGGGGATCTGACTTACGTCGGATCCGCACTTACGAACGGGGCTTTCTCGCCCTGGAGGTCGAGGTAGCGGATTGCTACCTGCGATCTCCGGGGCAAGAGAGCCCCGTTCGTAAGCTGCTCCGGTGCCCCTGGTCTGCTGGAGACCGTCTCCAGCAGACCAGGGGCACCGGGCGGGTTCCCGTGCTTCTGAGGCTTTGCCAGAGCAAAGCCTCAGAAGCGCGGGGAACCGCCGCTGCTGCCGCTTGAGTCCCGGTACCTGTATGGGTACCGTCCCCAGCAGACCACAGGCACCGGGACTGAAGCCGCAGCCGCGGGGGGGTCCCGCGCCTCTGAGACTTTGCCAGAGCAAAGCCTCAGAGGCGCGGCACCCCGCTGCCGCTGCGGCTCTGCTCCCCGTGTCCCTGGTCTGCTGTGGGGGGGAGGGCGCGGCTAGTGTGCCCCCCCCAGCAGACCAGGCTTTTGTTTTGGACCCTGGAGCAGAGCAGCTGGGGCGCTGCGGATTGGTCCTGCAGCGCCCGCTCTGGGCACTACTGGACCAACCCGGCAGCACCCCAGCTGCTCTGCCCCAGGTCCTGATTCAGCTGCTGCTGAATCTGGACGCCAGTTCCGACTTACATACAGATTCAACTTAAGAACAAACCTACAGTCCCTATCTTGTACGTAACCCGGGAACTGCCTGTACTCCCTTCTTAAAGGAGTAGTAATTAGAATGCTTTAGTATTGACAAGTGTGATGTTCCCTTCCCCTCTCCAAAGACATTTTGTGTACTACTGCAGGTGAATTACACTGCTTGCCATGGTTTTACTTAAAAATGTGACTTTTAAGCAGACATCATAATCTTTTTCATTACTTTTTTAATTCTTTTTTTCCCCAATCTTGATGGTACAATGCTTTGTATAGTTAGAACCTGATATTGCACTGTTGAAATAAATGAATTTTGCTACTGACTTCAGTGAGAATAGGTTTGGGTCTAGTCTTTAATTCTGTCATCTGGTAAGAAGATGTGATGGCCTTATTTTGAGTACAGCCTATGTTTCAGATAGCAGAACAGCTTTTCAGGCTCCTTTCAGCCTGCCTTTTTTTACTCCCCGTCCTCCATGGGATCATTGAAGGAGGAGAGAGAATATTTTTAGCGCTATTCTTTCTTAAATTAAATATGTATTCTTATCCACCATATTTGATGATGGTGAGACCCATGGCCACTTCACTTGCTGTCCACCTAGCAATCCATCTCTGAGGGGATGATTAATATTTAGACTTCCACAGAATTCATAGGTTTTTTTTCATAATTTCAACAGGAGCATTTTAAAAATGTTTTATTGATTTGAAAGTTTCACTATTATAGAAAATTAGGTGGTATTGGAAAATAATTATTTTATGAAAGTAGATTGAGATTCAAAAAAATTAAAACTTTACATCTGTTAAAATGCATTAAGATGACATGTTAAAAGAGTTTCACTTTTTATATTTTAAGTCAATTTCTAGCAAATTCTCAAGCAATGCTTTTCTTTCTTTGCTTGTGTGTAAATTTAAATTATTATTGATGGAAATATATTTTCATCAATTTGTATGTATGGACAAATCAAT
Source organism: Pelodiscus sinensis (assembly GCF_052426305.1). Taxonomy (NCBI): domain Eukaryota; kingdom Metazoa; phylum Chordata; order Testudines; family Trionychidae; genus Pelodiscus; species Pelodiscus sinensis. The sequence continues at coordinate 77,670,001 of NC_143055.1, forward strand.
AATTACCAGTAAAAATCTAATGATGAAGCCTACTCATACTTCAGCTCTGAGGAGTTTCACACTTGCCTTTCAAAAGCAGCTAGTAAAAGAAAATTTTCCTACTCTCTATGGCCCATATGTGGAATTTCTCCCCTGAAAAGGCATTAACCTGAAACTGAGAAATATGTAATTCAGTGACTAATATCAAACTCATATACTGTGAGGCATCTGGATTAAAAATAGGTCTCTTTTATACTAAGAAGCTCTGCATCCTTTCCCTTTAGCCAAGAGACAGGCAAATATAATCTTTAAAATGGCAGCAAATGAAAAGTGGCTGGGTTTAACTGAAATTATCAATATTGTCTTTAGAGAAGGCAACCTGCTATTATCCCTGAAGAATGCCATGGCCCATCTTGCATGTCACTGTTAATGCTGACAAAGGATCCATATTGGCTCTGGTCAATTTAGATTATGAACAGGAGGTGACCAGACAACCCCAAAACACCAGATTCTACAAGTCTCTCTCCTGTGATGCCACTAAACAATATTAAAAAAAACCCTGAAACAACAGCTCATGAAGCTCAGGACCAAATTTACACTAACACCCCTCCTAATACCCGACCAGGAATTTTCTATCTACTACCCAATATACCCAAACGTGGAAATCCTGGAAGACCCATCATCTCAAGCATTGGCACATTTACAATGGATTATCTGGCTAAATTGATTCTCTCCTCAGACCCTATGCTATCAGCACTCCTAGCTACCTTCAAGACACCAGTGACTTCCTGAGGAAACTACAAAATATTAGTAATCTACCTGAAAATACCATCCGGGCCACCATGGACATAGAAGCTCTTTATACTGACATTCCACATGAAGATGGATTACACGCTATCAGGAACACCATCCCCAATGACAGCACTGCACACCTGGTTACAAAGCTCTGCAACTTTTTCTTCACCTACAACTATTTCCAATTCGGAGATAATTTGTATCTTCCAGTCAGAGGCACAACCATGGGCACCCACATGGCACCACAATATGCCTACATCTTCATGGCTGACCTTGAACAATGTTTCTTCAGCTCTCGCCCCTTAACACCTCTTACTCTACTTGCACTATGTTGATAACATCTTCATCATATGGACCCATGGGAAAGAGACCCTTGAAGAATTTCACAGGGATTTCAACAACTTCCACCCCACCATCAACCTTAGCCTGGATCAGTTCACACAAGAAATCCATTTCCTTGATGCTACAGTATAATTAAATGATGGGCAAATTTACACTACCCAATACTGGAAACCTACTGACTGCTACACTTACCTTCATGCCTCTAACTTCCATTCCAGACACATTTGTTAATCTATTGTATATAGCCAGGTCCTAAAATACAACTGGATTTTCTCCAATCCCACAGACAGAGACAAACACCTACAGGATCTATATAGAGCTTTCTTAAAACTGAAGTACTTGCCCGGAGAAGCGAAAAAACAGATTGATGGAGCCAAAAAGTACCCAGACATGAACTACTTCAAGAAAGGCCCAAAAGAGAAAACAGAATTCCCACTTCCCATTAGTCTCCAATTTAAACCCTCCCAATGCATTATCAACAATCTACAATCTATCCTGGAGAATGACCCCTCACTCTGAGGCTTTGGGGGAAAGGCCAATTCTCACCTATAGACAACCTCCTAACCTCAAACAAATTCTTTCCAGTAACCTCGCAATACAGCTCCATCATAATCATCCAGGAACCCACCCCTGCAATCAGCCCCAGTGCCAACTCTGCCCACACATCTACATCGGCAATTTCATCACTGGACCCAAACACATCAGCCACCAAATCAGAGGCTCATTTAACTGCACATCCACTAATGTGATCTATGCCATCAAATGCCAGCAATGCCCCACTGCAATTTATATTGGCCAAACTAGTTAGTCTCTACAGGAAAGAATTAATGGACACAAATCAGATATCCGAAAAAGCAATATGCAAAAACCTATTGGAGAACATTTTAATCTTCTTGGACACTCAATGGATCTCCAAGTCACCGTTTTGTTTCAGGCCAATTGTTCTTATCAGCCTCTTGTAATTATTTGAACTATCAACTCACTGTCTCTTTTTTTTTTTTTTCCTTCCCCTCCTTTTCTCTCGCTTTTTTTCCTTCTTCTGCCCCTCCCCTTCCCTTGTTTATTCTTGGATCTGGACTTCTAATACTCCTGTCATCTAAAGAAGTGGGTTGCGACCTCGAAAGCTCATGATACCATCTACATGTTTTGTTAGTCTTTAAGGTGCTACTATACTATTTTGTTTAAGTTTTTCCTGTTACAGACTAACTCGGCTACCCGTCTGATGCAATTATATAGTTGGCAATCACCCTTGCTTGGCCACCACCTCTGAGGCCCCCCCCCCCCTTGCTCATTCTGTCTGCCTTCCCTCCATTGCTCACCCCCACCCACAGGTGCTGACCCCACAGCTTTCATTGGATATGGTTCCCAGCTAATGGGAGCTGTTGACAGTCAGGGCTTAACAGAAAGCATCCTCTGCGCCTAGGAGGTAGACATGCCAGTCACTTCTGGGAGTTGTGTACAGGCAGGGCAAGTAGGGAGCCTGCATTGGTCCTGCTATGGTGCTGGACTTTTAGCAGTCTAAAGTATCTTGAATTGTCTTCCGTAGCCTCTGGGACATTGAGCCTGATTCCAGGAGACTCCTAGACAATCAGAGAGGGTTGGCAAGCCTAGATAGTGTTGGTCCTGCTTCCAAACTCCACTTCTTTGAAAAACTAGGATAATTATAAAATCCAAGAATATACAAACATCCTGAGCCCTCCACATTCAAGCTTCATTAGAACATGGCTATTCAATCTCACTGCATTTTTCAAGACAGTTGATTACAAAATACAGCTGACTACATAATGAGACCTACATGGCACAGCACTGTATGTCTTCAGTCATTCCTCTTAAACAGGGCTTGGACTAGTGATGGAAACATCCTCATTCCCAAGAATCCTCACATACAGAGTGCCCAACAAATCAATACCATCTGTTTTCCCTTTCAGTGTTTATATTAGGCCTTTTGTGAGATGCCACAGGCTTCATTGTCATCATAATGGTATAATCCCTTCTCTTTCTCTTTTCTCTTTCTGTTTAGTGAAGACAAAATTTCAGACCGGCCTCTGATTTTATGAAGGCCTCATTTTGAGGGTGTTTGTTCCTGGAGATGCTGCTTGAGATGCTGGGGGGGTCTGAGGTTTTTGAAAGTGCTCTGCACCTGGTGGTTTGCATGGAAGCTAGTGATGCTTAGCACTTCTGAAAATGAGGCTCAGGAAGTTTAAAAGTGAAAAACCGTGGTCATTCAAAATCTGATAATTCTTTCTGCAAAATTTTGGCAGTAAGTCTTTCCTGACCCTCTGAGTGCTGTCCAACTAATCTCTAGAGCGGCAAGATTGTGATCCAATCTAACTACTAGAAAAATGAATTTCTGAGCTTCCAGAAACCTGATAAATGAATGCTAAGAGTTCTGTTTCTTTTTGAACTGACCAGCAGTATCCTTGGTTGGTCCTTGCTATCTGTTATAATTGCTTGTGTGGCCACATGAAATTTGATTCTAATAAAGCAGAAAAGAAACAAAGCTCAGCCAGTCACACACCTACACCTTGACTCCAAAATAGAATAATTGTGAGTATTTTTACCTGTGTTATTTCTGGTGTTTTTGAGGAGGGAGTGATTTTTATAAAGCCTAAAGTTTCTTCTAGAAAACTGCTGCCAAGATTTATCATTTTGTCTCTTTCTCCTTAATTTAACTTTTTTAGATGGTGATGAAGTCTAAATCTCATATCTAAGCAATACATTTAAATATATATAGATGTATATTATCTGTGTTTTGAACACTTGTGAAACAGCTGGAACTGTACCATTCAGTCACACTTCAAGAGCTCTGTTTACAGAGAGAAGTTTGTGTGTTTATAAACTATTGAAAAAACAACAATGCTTGCAGAAGCATCTAGCTGCAGTCTGTATGGGCCAGTATATGTGCAAAAATGCTAAATAAAACTGACAATTGTTTTTGTGAAAGTGGGCATCAAATAGCAGCAGACTAGTTTCCTGATATAGATGTAATTAAAATAACAGAAAAATGCTAGTACCCGAGGTGCACTACATTTTTGCACAGTCAGTCAATAGTTAGCTGTGAAATTTAACATTTTCAGATATATTTTAAAAATACTGTAGATTGTTTGAATGTAGCTACAGTGTCTGTAGGCAATTGCTGACATTCTAGTGATAACTTTGGTGCATATGGGCTGACAAGGATTACATCCAGGGTTGCCAACCCCCCTGGATTGTCTGGGAATTCAATGTCAATTACATTAGTCACTGGGAGATTACTGTAAGAAATCTGGAGATTTTAATACACTGCTAAAAGTCTGGCTGGCAGTTCAGGTGGGCTAAAGCAAGCTTCCTACCTGCCCTGGCTACAAGTGGCTTCCAGAAGCAGCAGGCATTTCTGACTCCTAGGAGTGACCAGGGGAGTCTCCATGTGCTGTCCCCGCTAAGGTGCCAGCACTGCAGATCCCTTTGGCTGGGAACCATAGAAAATAACAGCTATGGGGGAGGAGGAGCCTTCGGGTACATGCAGCGCACAGAACCCCCCTGTCCCCTCCGTCCAGGAGCTATACATGTACTTAAAAAACAAGGAGTTGTAAATTTTTCCTCCTAGTTTTTTTATCTTTTCTAAATAAATTTAAAGTTTTGCTACTGTTCTTTCAGTAATCATAGTTAAGTGGGTCTTCCCTCCTTTTCTAAAAGCAGTATTTACCAGGCCTTATATTTTTATGCTCCACCATTTCAATATGATGTCTCAACAAAGAAAACATTCCCCTTAAAAACCACAATTACCTTATTTTCTTATGAAAACGAGTGTTTCATTCCTTGCATTTTTAGACTTGATAGCCTTTTGCTTTCTTTGTGTATTCAGACACAGAACAACAATTATTTTTGGTTTAAATTGTTAAGGTATTTCGGGTGAGGTCTAACCTCAGAATATTATGGGTACATTATGATAATGCCACCTTCTCACATTGATTTATAATGCCTGAGATACAACTGTAGATTAGGCTTTGTTATTGCTTTCCATAGTAACTAAAAAAAAAAATCCTTTCAATGCCAGAAAAGTGCATGAACTCACATGAAGTCACAGCACTCACCTGACGTTCCCTTCCCGGGGTCCGAAGTTGTCTGGGAGAACTGCTGAGTTTGGGCATCTGGGTGCTCCTGCTGCTGTTTTTCCTCCTCCTGTTCCTTCTCTTGGAGCTCCTGGTTGTCTGCCTGGAGTTGAGGCCACTGCTGAACAGGGGTCTCCAACCCAGACTCTACAAGCCGCTCGGGAGGCAGGGATTCCCCTGCCCCCCAGGATCTGGTCCAGATCCTCATGGTAGGCACAATAGTGTGCCGTTTCCCTGGAGAGGGAGCTGTGCTCATGGGCCCTGACGTATCCCTTTCTCAGCTCCTTTACCTTTGCCTTGACCTGCTCCAGTGTGCGGGGGTAGTGACCTTTTTTAGCCAGGCCTTCTGCCATTTGGGCATAAATGTCCGCATTCGTCGTCCTGCTGGACTGCAGGCCTGGAGGGACTCCTCCTCAGTCCAGAGCCCCAAGAGGGCTTTGATCTAGGGTCCAGACCAGGAGGGTGCCTGGCATTTGGTGCCCCTGTCTTCCTGCGGGGCTGTGTACCTGGAGGGGCCAGGGGTTTCTTGGGGGGCGTGTCCCTACCAGGAAGAGCTGTGCAGTCAGGGACCTGGCTGGAGCTGGCTTGCTGCCAGAATGGTAATCCTGGGTGCCTGTGCCTTTTAAAGATGGCTGCAGGCAGGAACAATAGAGTTGAAAGCTGTGGCAGGAGTATCCACCAGGGCTATTTCCTGGACGCTTTTATTGTCGACATAAATTCTCTCCCATGTCCACACTTACCTTTTGTCGACATAACTCTGTCGACAAAGGTGTTATTCCTCATAGAATGAGGTTTACCGCCGTCAACAAAACTGCCACGTTCTGTCAGAACTCGCTGGTAGTTTAGATGCAGGTATAGTTTTGTCAACAAAAGTCCACTTTTGTCGACAAAACCCTGTAGTCTAGACACACCCTAGGTTACCTCCTTCATCCAATATAGGTCCCATTCCTTCTCTGACTACCCTCTTATTGCTCATATGCCTGTAGAAACCTTTCTTGATACCCTTCACATTCCTTGCTGGCTACAATCCAGTTGCACTTTGGACTTCCTGATTACACCCCTGCATGCTTGAGCAATGTATTTATACTCTTCCCTAGTCATCTGTCCAAGTTTCCACTTCTTGTAAGCTTCCTTTTTGTATTTAAGCTCACTAAGGATTTCACTGTTAAGCCATGCTGGTCGCCTACCATGTTTGCTTTTCTTACCGTGCATCGGGATGGTTTGTTCCTGTGCCTTCAATAAGGCTTTCTTAAAATACTGTCAGCTCTCCTGGGTTCCTTTCCCCTTCATGTTAGCATCGAAAGGGACCCTGTCTGTCAGTTCCCTGAGGGATGATTTGGTAAGTAATTGGATGTGGACTTCCAAAGATAGTGGAAATGTTGTATAAAGTGGTTCTGATGATGCAGTGTGTGGCATCAGGAAAAAGACTCAACAACTATTTTATACATATGCAACAAACAGTTTCATAAGGGAGTTATCCAGGTGAAGGAGGAGTGACTATGTAACCCTTCGTTTGTTGTATATAGTATATGCACTGTAGTATACATTGTGGAGTGTAGTGTGCTGAGCTTAGTGATCTTCTAGGCAAGGTTTACAACTTCTTAACAGGTTTTGATCCCTAATCTCTTTAGGATCCATTAACCAGTGGTCTGGGCTTCTCAGGGAGAACAAGGGTTTAAAAAAGCCAGCTCCTAAATGACCAGAGGAACTATCAAACAGAAGCAGTAAAAGGGAGTTTAGACAGTGAGTGAGGATACACCTAACATCCTCTAACTGAGGCCAATAAACATTCTTCCCTATCAACAAAGAAAAAAAGCAAAGCTAGAGTTGGGGGAAAAAAAAGCAGATGGATGTCCAGCACCAGAGTGGCAGCTATCCCATTTACTGCACTGAATACTGCGTGTATGATTACCTGCCATGTGGCTAGGGTGTGTGTGTGCGCGCACACGTGCGTATTTGATGTAAGGAGTTCATGGCCCTCAGTGATTGAGTGCAGGCTTTTGAGACTAAAGTGGCTGACCTGAGAAACTCAGGCTGCTTTACAGATAATATAAAATTCCTCAAAATAGTTAAATCCAAAGTAGACTGCAAAGAGTTGCTCATAAAATCGGGTGACTGGACCACAAAATGACAGATGATATTTATTTATGATAAATGCAAAGAAGTGCACATTGGAAAACATCATCCCAACTACACATACAAAATGATGGAATCTAAATTAGCTATTACCAGTCAAGAAAGAAATCTTGAAGTCAGATTGGATAGTTGTCTGAAAATATCTCAGTATGTACAGGTTGGACCTCCCTGAACAGGCACCCTCAGGAACTGACTGGTCCCGAATGAGGGAGTTTGCCAGACTATAGGAGGTCAATTCCATCCCTCTGCTGATGGGGAACTCCAGGGTCTCTTGGGTCCGTCAGTATATCTAGTGGATCTCCCTTGTCCCACCGCCATCATCTCTCAGCTGTGCCAGCCAGCCAGCCACGCGCTCCCAGATCTGCTGACCCTGGTCTATCAGGCTCCACTCACCCCAGGGCTGCTGCGGCTCCAATGCCCAGGGACTACCGGGACTTCACTGTGAGACCACAGATGTTACTGGACCAGAATGTCCCAGACGAGAGGTTCAACTTGTACTAACAGTCAAAGCTTACATGTTATGTCCCCTTAAGAATAGGGGATCATAAGACAGAAAAATATTTCTATATAAATCCATGGTACATCCACAGCTTCAATGCCACATACAGTTATGATGATTACCCCATCTCAAAAATTATATATTAAAATTGCAAAAGGTACAGAGAAGGGCAACAAAAGTGACTAAGGGTATGGAACAAGGTTTTGTTTATGAGAAAGTATTAAAAAGGCTGGGACTATTCAGCTTGGAAAAGAGAGAACTAAGGGGAAATATAATAGAGGTCTATAAAATCATGAATGGTGTGGAGACAGTTGTTAATAAGATAATGTTTATTCCTTCCAATAACATAAGAACCAGGGGTCACCCAATGAAATTAATAGGTAGCAGGTTTTTTTTAAAGAAAACATAAGGAAGTATTTCTTTACACAATGCATATTCGACCTGTGGGGCTTGTTGCCAGGAAGTGTTGTGAAGGTCAAAACTATAACTGGATTAAAACCAGAACTATTTATGTTCAGAGATTATAGGTCTATCAATGTTTATTAACCAAGATGGTCATGAATGGAACACCATGATCTGAGGGTACCTAAGACTCTGACTGCTAGATGCTAGAAGTGGATGTCTAAAGATGGATCACTTGATAATTGCCTATTCTGTCATTTCATTTGAAACATCTGGCATTGGCCACAGTGGGAAGATATGATACTGGGCTAAATGGACTATTGCTCTGACCCTTGTATGTCAGTTCTTATGTTTTTATCATGTGCCATTAATGAACATTTGTGAGGGCTTTTATTAAGTGATTCATCCCAGTCATCCACTCTGATGATGTAGCGCTTTGTTGCTAGGAGAACTATCTTTGGACTGAGGTGTGTGTGAACATTAAGCTCTTATGGCAGTTATCTCAATAGCAGAACTAATATGTTAAATTCCTCTAGTGATATTCTAACATAGTTTTGAAATTTTATTTCTCCTCCCCATCTCAGCTCTCAGCTGAGAGAGTAAATATCTTGGGATCTTTACATTAAAAAAGGATATTTAATGTGAATCTATCATTTTTAGCCAAGTTTTAGAGAGAATAATGCTATATGATGAAACAGATTTGTGTTGACCACAGAAGAATAAATTGACAGTTGAGTCAATGGGAAATGAAAACATCGCAGGAGATTTTAACAAAGATAGAGAAAATCAATGGCAATGCTGCAGAGAGATGTTGAGTTCCACACGTAGGTTTTGTGGGAGGAGGAGGAGAAATAAAGACCAGTTAATTCCATCCAGGTTACATGCCAGTAAGGTAATTTAAGGCAGACCTGTTCTTGAGGCTGTTACTCTTATTCAAATAATACAGTCCTGTATTGGAAATATTTTACCAAAAGAAATTAAGATAAAATTGGAATACTTTGCAAAAATAGTTATGGAATGGTTAATAAAGGTGTCATAGTACATGTACTTGGGATTTGCCAATTGTAAGTAAAGGTGAATATTGAGATAAAATGCAGTAAAGTACAATACAGCAGATTAAAACAAAGAGTTAATAACTGGCTTTGGTGGAGTGGTTTTGGCACAGAGAATGCACTATCAAGAGTGTGATTGGCAGAATATTGTTAGGCTGTGGAATCATGACTGATGCGAATTGACAGCTGCTACATATGAGGGGGAAATAGTTCAGAAAAGCAGAAGATTCCTCCAAGTTATATGGAGAACTTGGGTTATGGAAATACCAGCAATAAAAAGGAAATCAGCCACCTCATAGAGGAGAGCTGTTTCCATGCTATGGTTGTGATATCCCCCTACTGACAATAGTCAAAGATATTGCCATGTGCAAGGTGACTGACGAATGAGAGAAGTAGACAGTCTCAAGACCTTTGCTGAGTAAGAGAAGTTTACATTAGCAATATCAGGAATTTAAGAAGGCATTGAACTTTTCCTGTTCTTCTTTTTTCTTTGCTAGTTCTGTTACTCTGGAAAAAAATTACATAAGCATCTGCCTTCCCCTTATGCAGAGATATATGGTAAGGTGAAGAGTGTGTGATAAGGTGTACCTGGCCTTTGCAGTTCTCCCAGTAGCTATCCCCAGGAAGTAGTGAAGTATCAGGAAAGGAATATAACAATGGTGGGTCTTACAGGCTTGCCTATCAAGGCCTTACAGTGAGGGAGTAGGCTGTGTGGCTTCTAGCTGAGCCTAAGCGAGCAAGTCCTTGGCTGGACCAGCTTCTCTGGCTAGAGGATCTTGAGAGAGAACCAGAGTTGGTTTTGGGCTGTAGTTACTTAAGATGGATGTGCGGGAAGGGAGAGGACCTAAGAACTTTATCTCTGAGGTAAGGATGAAGTTACAAATGGGACAGGTACACCTTAGGAGGAATCTCAGGGAAGAAGCAGCAGTGAATTGAAATCAAGCAATCTATAGCTATGTTAACAGGGTTCTTGGTAGGGATATAAATGATTAACTGGTAGGAGCTGGAGCAGCTCCTCACCCACCGTGGGCTGGGAGCTGCTCAAGCCCTGCAAGGCCCATCACAGGCAGGGACTAGTCCAAACACACCCAGCTTCAATCTGGTATTTTCTGATTTTTTTTTCCCCTCTCAGGAGGTGAAAATACTGGACTGTCCAGATCAGTACCAGACACCTGGCAACCCTACACTCAGCAGTCATGCCAATTCCCCCCCCCCGCTTACCTGGTTCTGGCTCAGAGCAGGAAGACAAAATGGCTGCCGGCAGCCTGTTAAAGTCAAAAAGCCTCAAAGGCATTTCTTAAAGGGGCTATGCTGTTTTTCTTTTTTTGCTCAATAACCTTGGTCTCCCCCCTTTTTTTCCCTGGTGTTTTTTTTGGGGGGGGGGGTGGTATTCGGTATTTTTGGTTAAACCATCTGGCAACCCTTCGTTGTGTTGCAGGTAGGGGCTGCTCTGACCGACTAGCTGCAGCAGCTCTTGTCCATGACGAGCCCAGCCCTGCCCCTCTCACCCCTCTTCCACCCCTGACACAGGCAGGGGCTGCTCTGACTGCCTGACGAGTTGGACCAGCCCTTGTCCATGGAAGGCAGGGCGCTATGCCAGCCCAGTGAGGGGAACATAATATTTAACCAGTAAACCAATTAAATGGGATTTTACATCCCTAGTTCCTGGGTTGTAAGTGGGTGATCCCTTGTTCCCCCTCCCTACCACAGTGGAATAAATGCCAAAAAGGGCCTAGGGCTTATTTTGAGAGCCCAAATAAAGGGCTGAATTGAAAGAGGCCAGAGCCAGGGCTGCAGACACTAGTGAGGGGAATGGCACTGTTTGTTTACTAGGTTCTTTTCTACTTTGGATGGGGTTCAGTTGAACTTTGTGACTTGGCCAGAAGGCCAAACACAGTGGATCCATCAAAGTTGGCCAGCAGACTACAGTGTGTGCCAGGTTGAGTAAAGGACAGCAGTGCCACACCCAGCTATTACCAAATGCTCAAAAAGTGAGTGCCCTCCCCATTATCTTGTGTATATTATCTCATGTATAAAAAGTTCTGTTCTGTCTGAAGTGAGTTGTCTTTAATGCATTTTTTAAATGAAACTGCAAGCTTAACTTGAATGTACAGAGTCGGGTGTTTTCCTATATATAGCATTAGTATGCTGTTGCACTTTGTCTTCAGTTAAAAAATACTAATTCTTCTAAAAGGTATTACGGATTTTACTTCTCCCTGTGGATATTTCAGATGGATTTATATAATTTATATTGAGCAAAATCAGGGTAATTAACATGGGCCTCAAACTAAATAGCGCCTTACTCTGCTAATAACCCAATTAATTTCATTGGGCAGAAGAAGCTACATTTGGCCTACAAATACTTTTGACCTATAATTTTCTTAGTCTCTAACTTGCATAGTGTTAAATTCTTCAAGTGGATTGCTAGATCTAATTGTTCATTTTAGGCCAGGGAAACAAATTGGTTCTCAGATGTAATCTGCTATGAAAGGTTAAAGTTAACTTGTGATGGTGTTTGGGCTTTTAAAATTATGCTTTCCTTTATAGAACAGCCAAAACATTCAGAAATAGTATTCATCTTCTATAATGTTTTAAACATATATAAAAAAGTAAATAGTTATTTAACAAGTGGAGAGGATTGCTAGATGGTTTAACAAAAAATACCAAATACTCCCCTCCCACCCATCCCAAAAAAAATCAGGAAAAAATTCTGTTGAGGGGGGAAAGGGGGGGAGATCAAAATTGTTAAGCAAAAAAACCCCAAAACAAGTGCTGTTTCTTTAAACGGCCCTGCACTCCTCACTCCCCCACCTCCTCCAGATGTGGCAGGGGAAAATTGTCCCTGCTGGACTTCCATCTGGTATTTTCTTGTTTTTGTACCGGATGGGGGACCCAAATCATGGACAGTCCACATGAAAACTGGACACCTGGCAACCATACAATGAACTCTGAAATCTTTAAGGGCCCAGTTCAGCTCTCACTGAAATCTCTGTGGGTATGACTACACTTGCCCCCTACTTTGAAGTAGGGAGGCAAATGAAGCATACCAAAGTTGCAAATCAAGCTCGGGATTTAAATATCCCGCACTTGATTTGCATGTTCCCAGCCAGTCGCCATTTTAGAAAATCACTAGCCCGGAGTAACTGCCTTGCGTCTACACGTGGCAGTGAAATGGGAGTCCGATTTAAAGCCCCTAATTCGAATTAGCTGGTAAACCTCACTGCAGGCGGAATCCCAGCTAATTTGAGTGAGGGCTTTAAATTGGAATCCTGTTTCACAGCCGTGTGTGGACGCGGGCAGTTACTCCGGACTAGTGAATTTCTAAAATGGTGACCGGCCGGGAACATGCAAATCAATCATGGGATATTTAAATCCCGGGTTTGATTTGCAACTTCGGTATGCTTCATTTGCCTCCCTACTTCGAAGTAGGGGGCAAGTGTAGACATACTCTGTGAGTTCTCTCATGGACTTCAGTGGGAGTTGGCTAGGGTGTTGACAAAGCTCAGACTGATTTTACTGATGCTGAATGAATCCCTTTGCAAAGAAAGTACCCCATAGGTAGTTGACAGTAGTGGTAATATATATAATTGATTCTGATCAGATTTGTAAAAAGAGCAATTGCCTTTTTGCAATTCTTGTTTGCAGCCCCAAGATTTTTGCATAAACATTTGAATTCCTGATTTAAATCTTAGTGCTAAAACCCCCAAAAAACTATAGGTGGACCATTCATTCAGTTATTACCAAACTAGTGCATGAGTAAGATAGGTAGAAATGCAAGTATTTCCAATTAATGACATTTCTTGTCCATTGCTATTCACAATATGTCAGTTGGCCCTTTCTCCTCTGTTTCCTGTATCTTCCTATATCTGCCTTCCTTATACCTTCCTGTATATACCCTCCTAATTTTGCAAAAAACTCTGTTAGTATTTGTGGGGTGTTTGAGATGAGATGAAGGGTGTGGATGGGATATATGTATTTGTGGAAAAATTGGAAGTCCTTGTATAGTATTTTACAGGTTGCTTATTTAAGAATTTTGAAACGTGCTAACAACTTTATATTGTTAATGTTTTTCTTTATTCAGTGAATGCTACACACACATTTATCCACTAATATAAATATAATTAACTGATATATGAAAGTATATGACTAAACAAAACCATGCTGGGACAAATTTCATATCCTATTTGTGTTAGACTGTGGGTACTTCCTTTTCTGGCTCACTTTCAACTGTGCCTGTAAGCGCAAAGGAATGGCATGTATTTAGACATTTGTAAATAAGATCCCACACACACTCTCCTCTTGAGAACATACTTACATACCTTTTATGGTCAATAAGGGGTGTTCCCCCTGTCTGTGTGCTAGCCTCAGAGTTACCCATATCCAAGCGTGCAGTTCAGAATCCTATGTATGGTACCTTGTGAATTTGAATTCAAACGCAAAAGTTGTTGGCAGTAGAATAAAATCATACTTTAATCTGCTTTCATCTGTTTATAGATACTTCTGCAATACTTCAGTAGATTTAAAAAAAATCTAGTTTCTAGCTCTTCTAATCTGAGAGTCCATTCCAATTCTATTTCTAAACATCGCAACTAGATCAGACTCACTTCAGCACATTTCTTTGAAAATTGCCAGTTTTTGGAAGAGAAATTAATTATGCATTTAGGTATTGGGGCACTGAATTTTCTCTGGATGTTTGGTGTCAGTTCATTAACTTCTGATATGAAAATTATTGATCTTCTTTTTTTTAATCATATTAATGCTTTCTTGTGTAACAAGTACAAAATTCTTTCTGACAACATAAACTGCTCTCTTGTGTCCACTCTTTCCCTTATAAAATGTAAGTATAACTGCTGTAGGCATTTTCTTTGATCATTTCTGAAACTGAAGTTTTGCAGACACCAAATGTATAACCTAAGTGAGAGTCACAGAACTCTTCATTGTATTTGACATAAATTATTTAAATAGTAGAAATGTCACAAATTTGAATTGAACATAATTAAACCCCTATTAAACTTCAGCATTTTGATGAACAAGAAGTAAATATATTCAGAAAAGGTAAAAAAAAGAGATGATAATAAGTTGTGAAGGGCTGGAATGGAAATGTTATAAAACTTTGCCCAAGCTTTTCTTTTGTGCAAACCACATCAGTTATTCCATTGATTTGCTGACTGTTACATATGGTTGATCCAACTCATCTATGTAATCTACTTATGCATGCTATGAAATATCATAAATAGTTAAAATCAAGCTATACATGTCCATATAAATGGCCAAAGGTAGTAACCCTGTATGTTTTATGTGTGTGTCCATCTCCCCTGGTCTCCCCACAAGGGGCCTCTGCATAGTCCCTCTGTGCCTTTTCACCCCCATACTTCTCTTCCCTTGCCTTCCCATCCCACCTTCATAGAGCCATAGAATCCTAGAGCTGGAAGAGACCTCAGAAGTCATCGAGTCCAACCCCCTGCCCAAAGCAGGAAATCCCAAGAAAATCTACCCAGCCAGGGCTTTGTCAAGCTGAGACTTAAAAACCTCTAGAGATGAAGAATCCACTACCTGCTGAGATAACTCATTCCAGTATTTCACTACCCTCATAGTGGAATTTTTTTCTTATATTCAACCTAGACCTCCCCCAATGTAACTTGAGACCATTGCTCCTTGTTCTGCCATCCGTCACTACTGACAACAGCCTTTCTCCATCCTCTTTGAAATCTCCCTCCACTATTATCACGAGGTCCTTTTCTGCTGAACTGAACCTTTCTCCCTTGCAGATAAAATAAACCAGACCTTTTGGTTTGGAACAATGAATTCTGTTGTTTTTATTTGGGGTAAATATACAACTGGGGAGGGACTGGGGAACGAACCTGGGAGGGGGGAGAAAGGGGCATGATGGGCTTAGGTATGGAGCTGGGACTGGTGGCTGCCTTGGATGGTCCCACTGCCTCATATGCGGGGCCCTCAGGGTGTGTCTAGACTACAGGGTTTTTTCGAAAAAAGTAGCAATTTTTCAAAAAAACTTCATGTGCGTCTAAACTGCAGCTGCATTTCTTTCAATTTACTTGCAAAAGATGTGGCAGTTTTTTTCAATCATGGTAAACCTCATTTTACAAGGGATAACGCCTTTTTTCTAAAGTACTCTTGAAAAAAGGTGCTATTGAATGCAAATTGTACTTTTTCAAAAGAGCATCTACTCTTTTTCGAAAAAGCGGTTCGCTTTTTCAAAAAGTCTGCTTGTAG